>NC_057794.1:44577305-44893598 GCF_018294505.1 Triticum aestivum | reverse complement strand
AGAGAGAGAGAGAGAGAGAGAGAGAGAGAGAGAGAGAGAGAGAGCATGTTGACGCCAACGGTATGATTACATGCACACAACGTTCGTGGAACACAGGCTGTGTCCAAATCGATCTCATCTCAAGCCGAGGATCACTGGATCAGCTACCTAATTCTGCCGGGACGCGCATGCATCCTACGTCAGCATAATGTCACACATGCATAGATCTGATCTAGAGAGGGTATTTCAATCGTCGGCTGTCCACTTAACCCTGCATTATATTACAAAAGATATGGTCACTTCTAAAATAGTTCTAACAGTAACAAAAAAGGACTCCACTACAAATATGATGTCAAATTTTTTTTATCCTGACAAATCGAACATTTTTATGGCAATTTGTGTTTGCCGAGGATTGCAAGTTTAGCTGGCAAGCATGACAAATCCACCTTAGTTCATTTTTTTGCCAGGAAATTGATGTGCTCGTAAACTAAATTTACCATCCTCAAGCCAACTAAATTTGCCATAAAAATATTCAATTTGGCATGCTTACAAATCTGAAAAAAGCTCAATCAAGACCATCTCACTTTTGATAACATGTAGGAGGTTATCAGATTTGACTTAGAAACAATTATTTCTTGGTTGCCGAAGAAATAGGAAAACCATTGATGTAAGATATTGGTTGGACTAGTCTTCACAATGCCAACCATGACGACGTAGAATTGCATGCACCAGCTAATTCACTCCAAAATTCGATTGAATGTGGGCTCAAATTTTAGTGCAACTAGTTACTTGCCCCTATTCTAAAAATTACATGTGTTTTCAATAAGGTTTACGCATGTTATTTTACGAAGGGGGAAGGCTCTCTACCATTTCATGAAGATCCGAAAATGGGAAAACATGTTCGGATGTTCTTTCAAAGTTAGTACCAAGGACAAATTAACCACATATTTGTAAAGAGGTACACATTGCACCACTTTGCAACACATTTTGGATCTATGGTTACAAATTTTACCATATTTTCTTTTGACAATGAAACCTAAATCACACCCTTATCGTATGCAATTTTGGAACCTGAATCGAAGGGGTGGACTGTGACACGGGCTCCATGCCCATGCTGGCCCCTCTATTGTTGCTCTCCTGCTGACTCCTAGCTATCCCTAAGCTCACATGAGAGCGAACTAGAACTTGTAAGCTTTTGGAATGGTTCGGGCTACACGATCAAATCGCTTCTTTGACACGCCGACTAGTTTAGTAGCGGCAAGCAAAAAAATATGTTGTCGAGTTGGTACAACACATTTGCTACAATATTTTTGGTTAATCACATCTGATGCAAAAAGTGCGGTTCAAATTGAGAATATGAGCTCTTTTAAGAGGCTTCCAAATCAACCGAGGCATAAAATCTTTTTAATCCATTGATTAATATTGCCTCTCGTGAGTAAGACGATGGTAATGATTGTGCAAGGCTTTTGTGGACTTAATGAACTAGGGATGGCAATGAGTAGGGTATGGGCGGGTACAACCTTCTTGTGCCCAAACCCATACCCATAGAAACTTTTTATACCCACCCGCTTCAATAACCATGGGCATAAATTGAGACCCATGCCCATACCCATCGGGTATTCTGTACCCAATGGGTATCCATTGGGTATCATATATAGCATTTAAATTTTGAAAAAAACCCAGAGAAATGAGTCTAAAATCAAGTGATATGGATGGGCATTATAGCACCAACATAGCCTCCTCCGATGGGTGGCTTCTTGGAGGCATCAAGGGAGTATGAGCATCGGTTGGTGGAAGCCCGACATAGTGGGAATGAGCAGTTGGAATTGGGGTTCCCTGGATCGAGAGTTCAGAGGAGTCTGATGGTGATCAGTCGAGATTTCATCGTTTCAAGAAGTTACATAGGACATCAGAGGAGTGTCGAGCAGGCGATTGCGGGCCTAAGACCTATGGCTGATTTAGAGAATACAATATTTAGGGTTAGGCCATAGGAGCAAGATGCTTACCCAACATGTCATAGGAATAATTTTGATTTATTAAAAAAATTGGGTATTCATTGGGTTACCCATGGGCGCAATTTAATACCCATGCCTACCCATAGATTTTGCGGGTATGGATACCCATTACCCGTGGGTATAGAATATTTCCAAGTCATGCCCATGCCCATTGTTTTCGGGTAGGGTACCCGTGGGTACCCATGTGGGCCACACCCATGGGCAAAACTGCCATCCTTAAATGAAAGACATACAATTTCTAATTAATGGAATACTAAACAATCTTGGAGTACTTATCTTTCGGTTTTGTTTCAACACAATGGATAAATGTCTAGTCTTTTTTAACATGCGCGTTCGAGAAGAACAAACCATGTCAATTGGGATCTTGCTTTTCATGGTTCTCATCTCCGCAACTCGTGATTTTGGCGATATAACCAAATCCAAGTGGGTGAATATCATGATTTGGGCTTAATTACTTAAGAAAGAAGTGTGATGTTTTTTTGGAAATACACATGAATGATGTCACATACCCATGTTTTAAGTACATAAAAAATATACTAACTATTAATCAACTAGGTTATACTTCTGCCAATTGCAAGAAACCCATATATAATGTCAATATGAATATTGAAGTACCAAACAATATACATAGATATTGAATATAAAACACATTGGGGTTTTTCTTCCAACACCTTAGAATGTGGTAAGAAGAGGGGAAAATATCAAACTTCAAGATACCATATGCACTTGTATGATAAATTTTAACCCAAATGGAGATGCATATATGAAGGCCACTAGTTCGAATGTTAATCAAAATTGTCAAAAATATGAGAACCAACCAGCGGTTGGATGGATAGGAGGGTGGTGGTACTCGGGCCCACTAGGGATCAAATTCCAGGTTTGACATTTTTTGTCTCATTAATGCATATTATTTTTTTAGTGGGAGATGACGTTCACCTCAATAGCGAGGCACATGAATTATCAACCTTGAAGCTCCGCAATTCTGATCCGATCTTCACTACATGTGTGAGTGCGTCAGTGTGGTGTGTGGTGTGTGCGTCTATGTTTTCTACAAAAAGGTAAAAAAAACTCCCTATTCATCTTGTATATGTCCCATGTTTTTGTAGTCGAATTTACCATCAGCTAGGATTTCTTACTTTTTTTTGCGGGAACACTTGTATTACTCAAATGACAATGTCCTTACAATCATCAAGGGAAACACCCAAGACTTCCTCTGGCCCAGACCCTAGCCAAGTCATAGTTCGCCCCTCAATTCGAGCAAACCTAGCTAAACTATCACTAGCTTTGTTTTGGGCACGCGATACATGAGTAATACAAGTTTGTCTAAGATGAAATAAAAGTCTAATTTCATTCACCAAGGAGGCATGAACTGAACGATCAACTTCCCCAGAAGATATCAAGGATACTGCCATACTTGAATCGGACTCAATAGAAACAGGCAAATCAGACCTTTGTATGGCAAGTGATAATCCTTCCATGATCCCACATAGCTCAGCTTCTAGTGGATCTCTGTAGGAAAATAGTGATCTACAAGCCGAGAAGATGATCTTGCCCTCATTGTCTCGAAGAATCATACCAGCACCCGCATCATCGTTTGCTACAAATGAGCCATCAGCATTCAATTTGACCCAGCCATTAGCAGGTGGCACCCATCTAGCATCAGATATAGCTTGTTGTGGTGTGATCGCCGCCCCACCATGCAGATCAAAAGATATATATCCCTTTCCTTTTGTTGGGTCCATCTCCGAATTTAACTTGATGCCAATTAATTCATCCAGATATCTCCTCAAAAAACTCACCGAGGACTCCATGGCCGGTGCTAGCTTGTGATGGACAATTTCATTACGCACATACCAACACCTCCAGAAGATGAGCACCACTTTAATACGATCAATATCACATAATTGGTCGAGCGCGTGAAGGAGCCATTCCTTACCAGTGTTCACGAAGAAATCCATTGATGGCAGTTTCCATACCTTAGACATTTCTCTGTATAAATTCCGACCTCGTTGGCACCTAAGAACGGGTGGAAATTATCTTCAACCTCCGTTCCACACACCGGGCAGACACTTATCGTTTCCAAACCAATTTTGTTCTTGTTCTTCCATGTTGGGAGGGCATCTGTCGCCATTCGCCAAGCAAAATTACGGATCGTTGGCGGCACATTACTCTTCCAAATAAGTTTCCAGCAACTTCTCCCCCCAGAGCTCGAAGTACTACTAGAAGCCAAATTTGCACCATGAGCTTCATGAAAAGCAACCTGATAAGCTGACTTGACTGAAAAAATTCCATTTTTACTCGGCCCCCAAGCGATCACGTCATCGTCCAACCTAGGAGACGCCCGTATTTTCATTATCTCAATCACATCTGCATTCAAAAAATGCTGTTGCAGTAAATCTACCTTCCAAGACCCATTGGGATTAAGAAGACCAGAAACAAAACGAATGCGGCATCGGCCCTGTAGGGAAATAGGTTTATACGAAAACGGCCTTGGTATCCAATTGTCCCTCCAAATCCGGATGCTTCTTCCATTTCCTACCCTCCATATCAGCCCTTTTTTCAACAGATCAAGACCATGGCTGATAGCTTGCCAGGATGAGGATGCATTACCTGTGAAAACCGTATCCTCTAACTTGCCATAAGGATAATACTTCGCTTTAAGCACCTGGGCACACAAGCTCTCCGGTTTTGTTAGTAATCGCCATGCTTGACGAGCTAGCAAAGCTTGATTAAACATCCGAAAATCCCGAAAGCCAACACCACCTCTGTCTTTGGGTTGGAGTAGATGATCCCACCCCTTCCAATTCACTTTACGCTTACCATCCGCTGATCCCCAATAAAAATTCCTCACCATTCTTGTAAGGTCGTCACAAACCGAATATGGGAGTTTGAAAACTCCCATAATATAAGTAGGTAAGGACTGTGCTACTGATTTGATTAAGACCTCGCGGCCTGGTTGAGCTAGCAGACCGTCACCCCATTGGATGAGGCGCTTTGTCAAACTTGCTTGTAGATTTTGGAACTTGCCCTTGGACCTACGGCCATCCGGGGTCGGCAAGCCAAGGTATTTTTCCTCGAACACCGAGCTAGTGACATTCAAAGCATCGCGAACTTGAGCCTGATTTACTTCAGGACATGCTCCACCAAAGAATAAGGAACACTTGTTATAGTTTAGGTTTTGACCTGTAGCCGCACCATATATCATCAAGGCTGCTTTCACATTCTCGGCTTGGGCCCTTGAGGCCTCGAAGAATAGCAACGAATCATCAGCAAATAATAAGTGGGATACACCCGGAGCTCTCCTACAAACTTTCACATGAGTGATTATGCCCATAGCCACCTTGTTCTTCAGAATGGTAGTCAAACCATCCGCCACAAACAGAAATAAAAGAGGTGAGAGTGGGTCACCTTGCCGAAGTCCACGCGACGGTGCAAATGAATCTAAGAGGGTTTCGTTAAGTTTGACAGAATATCTCACCGATGTGACACACGTCATTACCCAATCAATCCATCGATGAGAGAAACCCAACTTTTGCATCACTTGCCTCAAGAATACCCAGTCCACTCGATCATATGCTTTTGACAGATCAAGTTTATATGCACAAAAACTTTTTGTAGGATCCTTCTCTTGTTTAATGTAGTGAAGACACTCAAAGACCACCAAAGCATTGTCCGTAATCATTCTCCCCGGAATGAAAGCGCTCTGTTCTGGAGATATTAGGTTGTCTAATAGAGGCCTCAATCGGTTGACCAAGCATTTGGAAATAACCTTATAAATCACATTACATAAACTGATTGGCCTATAGTCAGACATCTTTTTGGGGTTTGTGGTCTTAGGAATAAGAACAATAGATGTGGAGTTTACCCCTTCAGGCATAATTCCCGTCCTAAAGAAATCCTTGACCGCAGCAAGAACATCATCTTTGAGTGTACCCCAGTTTCGCTGGAAAAACCGGGTCGGGAAGCCGTCCGGACCCGGGGCCTTTAAAGGGCCAATTTGGAAAAGAGAATCAGCTATCTCCTTATCCGAAAAAGGTGCAGTTAGTCTAGCATTGTCCTCCTCCGTCACCTTAGACTCCAATAGATCCAAGATTGGTGATGCATCTAGTGAGGGGTCAACAGTAAAAATGTCATGGAAATAGTCATTCGCCACCTTCCCCATCGCTGCACTGTCTGTATGCACCACTCCAATACTATCAACAAGTTCACGTATTTTATTTTTCCTTGCCCTCCAAACCGCCTTGCTCTGAAAATATTTTGTATTGCGGTCTCCTTCCTTCAACCAAGTAATTCGCGACCGTTGGAGCCACAACATTTCCTCTTGGTATAAAAGTTCATTCATCCTATCCGTTATCAAACTAATATCTGCTTTGTCTGCATTCATATGCATCAGCTCTTCTAGTTGGCTGCGTGACTTTGCGATCTCTCTTCTTATATTCCCAAACTTCTTACTCCATACTCCCAGCGATACCATAGTTTTTGAGAGGGCCTCACGCAGTTGTGCAAGATTCTGCACCCCCCAACTGCTGCCCACGCCTCCTTTATAACCTCCGGCAATGCAGCATCCCTTTCCCAGAATACCTCGTACCTTCTACTACTTTTCCCTGACGGACCCGGATCAGCCGAGCCTTTCAACAAAACAGCCACATGGTCCGAGCACGATGATGGAATATGCAAGATAGAAGAAAATGCAAACATGTTCCCCCACTCATTCGTTGCTACCGCTCTATCCAACCTGACATTGACATTGCTTGCCCTGCTGCGTTTGTTGTCATAAGTGAACGACACTCCAACGAAGCCGAGGTCTACAAGACCACAATGTTGGGGAACGTAGCAGAATTTTAAAATTTTCTACGCATCACCAAGATTAATCTATGGAGTCATCTAGCAATGAGGGAAAGAGGAGTGCATCTACATACCCTTGTAGATCACGAGCGGAAGCGTTCAAGAGAACGAGGTTGATGGAGTCATACTCGACGTGATTCAAATCACCGATGACCAAGTGCCGAACGGACAGCACCTCCGCGTTCAACACACGTACGGTTGGGAAGACGTCTCCTCCAACTTGATCCAGCAAGGCGAAAGGAGAGGTTGATGAAGATCCAGCCGCACGACGGCGTGGTGGTGGAAGCAACGGTAATCTCGGCAGGGCTTCGCCAAGCGCTGGGAGACGGAGGAGTGTCACGGGAGGGAGAGGGAGAGGCCAGGGGCTTGGGTGCGCAGCCCTCCCTCCCCCCACTATATATAGGGTGCCTAGGGGGGGGGGCGCCGGCCCTAGGAGATCCAATCTCCTAGGGGGGCGGCGGCCAAGGGGGTGCCTTGCCCCCCAAGGCAAGGGTGGCGCCCCCACCCCTAGGGTTTCTAACCCTAGGCGCAGGGGGAGGCCCAAGGGGGGTGCACCAGCCCACTAGGGGCTGGTTCCCCTCCCACTTCAGCCCATGGGGCCCTCCGGGATAGGTGGCCCCACCCGGTGGACCCCCGGGACCCTTCCGGTGGTCCCGGTATAATACCGGTGACCCCCGAAACCTTTCCGATGGCCGAAACTGGACTTCCTATATATAAATCTTTACCTCCAGACCATCTCGGAACTCTTCGTGACGTTCGGGATCTCATACGGGACTCCGAACAACTTTCGGGTTACCGTGTGCTAATATCTCTACAACCCTAGCGTCACCAAACCTTAAGTGTGTAGACCCTACGGGTTCGGGAGCTATGCAGACATGACCGAGAAGCCTCTCCGGTCAATAACCAACAGCGGGATCTGGATACCCATGTTGGCTCCCACATGCTCCACGATGATCTCATCGGATGAACCATGATGTCGAGGATTCAATCAATCTGTATACAATTCCCTTTGTCAATCGGTATGTTACTTGCCCGAGACTCGATCGTCGGTATCCCAATACCTTGTTCAGTCTCGTTACCGGCAAGTCACTTTACTCGTACCGTAATGCATGATCCCGTGATCAACCACTTGATCACATTGAGCTCATTATGATGATGCATTACCGAGTGGGCCCAGAGATACCTCTCCGTCATACGGAGTGACAAATTCCAGTCTCGATTCGTGCCAACCCAACAGACACTTTCGGAGATACCTGTAATGTACCTTTATAGTCACCCAGTTACGTTGTGACGTTTGACACACCCAAGGCACTCTTACAGTATCCGGGAGTTGCACAATCTCGTGGTCTAAGGAAATGATACTTGACATTCAGAAAAGCTACAACTAACGAACTACACGATCTTTGAGCTAAGCTTAGGATTGGGTCTTGTCCATCACATCATTCTCCTAATGATGTGATCCCTTTATCAATGACATCCAATGTCCATAGTCAGGAAACCATGACTATCTTTTGATCAACAAGCTAGTCAACTAGAGGCTCACTAGGGACGTGTTATGGTCTATGTATTCACACATGTATTACGATTTCTGGATAACACAATTATAGCATGAACAATAGACAATTATCATGAACAAAGAAATATAATAATAACCATTTTATTATTGCCTCTAGGGCATATTTCCAATAGTCTCCCACTTGCACTAGAGTCAATATTCTAGTTACATTGTGATGAATCAAACACCCATGCAGTTCTAGTGTTGATCATGTTTTGCTCTAGGGAGAGGTTTAGTCAACAGATCTGCTACATTCAGGTCCGTTTGTACTTTACAAATCTCTATGTCTCCATTTTGAACACTTTCACAAATGGAGTTGAAGCGACGCTTGATATGCCTGGTCTTCCTGTGAAACCTGGGCTCCTTGGCAAGGGCAATAGCTCCAGTGTTGTCACAGAAGAGAGTCATTGGGCCCGACGCATTGGGTATGACTCCTAGGTCGGTAATGAACTCCTTCACCCAGACTGCTTCTTGTGCTGCCTCCGAGGCTGCCATTGTTGGAAATATGCCCTAGAGGCAATAATAAAAGGATTATTATTATATTTCCTTGTTCATGATAATTGTCTTTTATTCATGCTATAATTGTGTTATCCGGAAATCGTAATACATGTGTGAATACATAGACACCAACATGTCCCTAGTAAGCCTCTAGTTGACTAGCTCGTTGATCAACAGATAGTCATGGTTTCCTGACTATGGACATTGGATGTCATTGATAACGAGATCACATCATTAGGAGAATGATGTGATGGACAAGACCCAATCCTAAACATAGCACAAGATCGTATAGTTCGTTTGCTAGAGTTTTTCCAATGTCAAGTATCTTTTCCTTAGACCATGAGATCGTGTAACTCCCGGATACCGTAGGAATGCTTTGGGTGTACCAAACGTCACAACGTAACTGGGTAACTATAAAGGTATACTACGGGTATCTCCAAAAGTGTCTGTTGGGTTGACACGGATCAAGACTAGGATTTGTCACTCCGTATGACGGAGAGGTATCTCTGGGCCTACTCGGTAATGCATCATCATAATGAGCTCAAAGTGACCAAGTGTCTGCTCATAGGATCATGCATTACGGTACGAGTAAAGTGACTTGCCGGTAACAAGATTGAATGAGGTATTAGGATACCGATGATCGAATCTCGGGCAAGTAACGTACCGATTGACAAAGGGAACTGTATACGGGGTTGCTTGAATCCTCGACATCGTGGTTCATCCGATGAGATCATCGAGGAGCATGTGGGAGCCAACATGGGTATCCAGATCCCGATGTTGGTTATTGACCGAAGAGCCGTCTCGGTCATGTCTACATGTCTCCCGAACCCGTAGGGTCTACACACTTAAGGTTCGGTGACGCTAGGGTTGTAGAGATATGAATATGCAGTAAACCGAAAGTTGTTCGGAGTCCCGGATGAGATCCTGGACGTCACGAGGAGTTCCGGAATGGTCCAGAGGTGAAGAATTATATATAGGAAGTGCAGTTTCGGCCATTGGGAGAGTTTCGGGGGTCACCGGTATTGTATCGGGACCACCAGATGGGTCCCGGCGGTCCACCGGGTGGGGCCACCCATCCCGGAGGGCCCCATGGGCTGAAGTGGGGAGGGGAACCAGCCCATAGTGGGCTGGTGCACCCCCTTAGCCCACCCCCTGCGCCTAGGGTTGGAAACCCTAGGGTGGGTGGGGGGGTGCCCCACTTGCCTTGGGGGCCACTCCACCCTTGGCCGCCGCCCCCCCTAGGAGATCCCATCTCCTAGGGTCGGCGCCCCCCTTGTGGAGCCTATATAAAGGGGGAGAGGGAGGGGCAACCGCACCCTTAACTCTTGGCGCCTCCCTCTCCCCTGCTACACCTCTCCCTCTCGCAGAAGAATCGCGAAGCCCTGCTGCGGTGACTGCTGCATCCACCACCATGCCGTCGTGCTGCTGGATCTTCATCAAGCTCTCCTTCTCCCTTGCTGGATCAAGAAGGAGGAGACGTCACGCTGACCGTACGTGTGTTGAACACGAAGGTGCCGTCCGTGCGGCGCTAGGATCTCCGGTGATTTGGATCACGTCGAGTACGACTCCCTCATCCCCGTTCTCTTGAACACTTCCGCTCGCGATCTACAAAGGTATGTAGATGCAATCCGATCACTCGTTGCTAGATGAACTCATAGATGGATCTTGGTGAAACCGTAGGAAAATTTTTGTTTCTGCAACGTTCCCGACAGTGGCATCATGAGCTAGGTCTATGCGTAGTTCTCTTTGCATGAGTAGAACACAATTTGTTGTGGGCGTAGACGTTGTCAACTTTCTTGCCGCTACTAGTCTTATTTTGCTTCAGCGGTATTGTGGGATGAAGCGGCCTGGACCAACCTTACACGTACGCTTACATGAGACCGGTTCCACCGACTAACATGCACTAGTTGCATAAGGTGGCTGGCGGGTGTCTGTCTCTCCCACTTTAGTTGGAGCGGATTCGATGAAAAGGGTCCTAATGAAGGGTAAATAGAAGTTGACAAATCACGTTGTGGCTTTAACGTAGGTAAGAAAACGTTCTTGCTAGAACCCTCTTGCAGCCACGTAAAACTTGCAACAACAATTAGAGGACGTCTAACTTGTTTTTGCAGCAAGTGTTTTGTGATGTGATATGGCCAAAGTTGTGATGAATGATGAATGATATATGTGATGTATGAGATCATGTTCTTGTAATAGGAATCACGACTTGCATGTCGATGAGTATGACAACCGGCAGGAGCCATAGGAGTTGTCTTTATTTTTTATATGACCTGCGTGTCATTGAGAAACGCCATGTAAATTACTTTACTTTATTGCTAAACGTGTTAGCCATAGTAGTAGAAGTAATAGTTGGCGAGAAACTTCATGGAGACACGATGATGGAGATCATGATGATGGAGATCATGGTGTCATGCCGGTGACAAGATGATCATGGAGCCCCAAGATGGAGATCAAAGGAGCTATGTGATATTGGCCATATCATGTCACTATTATTATTTGATTGCATGTGATGTTTATCATGTTTTACATCTTGTTTACTTAGAACGACGGTAGTAAATAAGATGATCCCTCATAATAATTTCAAGAAAGTGTTCCCCCTAACTGTGCACCGTTGCGACAGTTCGTTGTTTCGAAGCACCACGTGATGATCGGGTGTGATAGATTCCAACATTCACATACAACGGGTGTAAGAAAAATTTACACATGCAAACACTTAGGTTGACTTGACAAGCCTAGCATGTACAGACATGGCCTCGAAACACAGAAGACCGAAAGGTCGAGCATGAGTCGCATAGAAGATACGATCAACATGAAGATGTTCACCGATGTTGACTAGTCCGTCTCACGTGATGATCGGACACGGCCTAGTTAACTCGGATCATGTTATACTTAGATGACTGGAGGGATGTCTATCGGAGTGGGAGTTCATTGAATAATTTGATTAGATGAACTTAATTATCATGAACTTAGTCTAAAACCTTTACAACATGTCTTGTAGATCAAATGGCCAACGTTGTCCTCGACTTCAACGCATTCCTAGAGAAAACCAAGCTGAAAGACGATGGCAACAACTATACGGACTGGGTCCGAAACCTGAGGACCATCCTCATAGCTGCGAAGAAAGATTATGTCCTACAAGCACCGCTAGGTGAAGCACCTGCTCTCCCTGCAGAACAAGACGTTATGAACGCTTGGCAGACACGTTCCGATGATTACTCCCTCGTTCAGTGCGGCATGCTTTATAGCTTAGAACCGGGGCTCCAAAAGCGTTTTGAGAGACAGGGAGCATATGAGATGTTCGAAGAGCTGAAAATGGTTTTTCAATCTCATGCCCGGGTCGAGAGATATGAAGTCTCCGACAAGTTCTTCAGCTGTAAGATGGAGGAAAATAGTTCTATCAGTGAGCACATACTCACTATGTCTGGATTACATAACCGCTTGACTCAGCTGGGAGTTAATCTCCCGGATGACGCGGTCATTGACAGAATCCTTCAGTCGCTTCCACCGAGCTACAAGAGTTTTCTGATGAACTTCAATATGCAGGGGATGGAAAAGACCATTCCTGAAGTATTTGCAATGCTGAAATCAGCAGAGGTAGAAGTCAAAAAGGAACATCAAGTGTTGATGGTGAATAAAACCACTAAGTTCAAGAAAGGCAAGGGTAATAAGAACTTCAAGAAGGATGGCAAGGGAGTTGCCGCGCTCGGTAAGCAAGCTGCCGGGAAGAAGCCAAAGAATGGACCCAAGCCTGAGACTGAGTGTTTTTATTGCAAGGGAAGTGGTCACTGGAAGCGGGACTACCCCAAATACTTAGCGGACAAGAAGGTCGGCATCACGAAAGGTATATGTGATATACATGTAATTGATGTGTACCTTACCAGTACTCGTAGTAGATCCTGGGTATTTGATATCGGTGCAGTTGCTCACATTTGTAACTCAAAGCAGGAGCTGCGGAATAAGCGGAGACTGGCGAAGGACGAGGTGATGATGCGCGTCGGGAATGGTTCCAAGGTCGATGTGATCGCCGTCGACACGCTACCTCTATATTTACCTACGGGATTAGTTTTGAACCCCAATAATTGTTATTTAGTGCCAAGTTTGAGCATGAACATTGTATCAGGATCTCGTTTAATACGAGATGGCTACTCATTTAAATCCGAGAATAATGGTTGTTCTATTTATATGAGAGATATGTTTTATGGTCATGCTCCGATGGTGAATGGTTTATTCTTAATGAATCTCGAGCATAATGCTACACATATTCACAGTGTGAATACCAAAAGATGTAAGGTTCATAATGATAGTCCCACATACTTGTGGCACTGCCGCCTTGGTCACATAGGTGTCAAATGCATGAAGAAGCTCCATGCAGATGGACTTTTAGAGTCTCTTGATTACGCATCATTTGACACGTGCGAACCATGCCTCATGGGTAAAATGACCAAGACTCCGTTCTCATGAACAATGGAGCGAGCAACCAACTTATTGGAAATCATACATACTGATGTGTGCGGTCCAATGAGTGTTGAGGCTCGCGGTGGCTATTGTTATGTTCTCACCCTCACTGATGACTTGAGTAGATATGGGTATATCTATTTAATGAAACACAAGTCTGAGACCTTTGAAAAGTTCAAGGAATTTCAGAGTGAGGTTGAGAATCAACGTGACAGTAAAATCAAGTTCTTGCGATCAGATCGTGGGGGAGAATACTTGAGTCACGAATTTGGCACACACTTAAGAAAATGTGGAATAGTTTCACAACTCACGCCGCCTGGAACACCTCAGCGTAATGGTGTGTCCGAACGTCGTAATCGCACTCTATTAGATATGGTGCGATCTATGATGTCTCTTACCGATTTACCGCTATCATTTTGGGGCTATGCTTTAGAGACTGCCGCATTCACTTTAAATAGGGCTCCGTC
This sequence comes from Triticum aestivum, assembly GCF_018294505.1. Lineage (NCBI taxonomy): Eukaryota > Viridiplantae > Streptophyta > Magnoliopsida > Poales > Poaceae > Triticum > Triticum aestivum. The sequence continues at coordinate 44,879,784 of NC_057794.1, read as the reverse complement.
GAAATCCGCCGAGACGACACCGTATGAATTATGGTTTGGGAAGAAACCTAAGCTGCCGTTTCTAAAAGTTTGGGGATGTGATGCTTATGTCAAGAAACTTCAACCTGAAAAGCTCGAACCCAAGTCGGAAAAATGCGTCTTCATAGGATACCCTAAAGAAACTATTAGGTATACCTTCTACCTCAGATCCGAAGGCAAGATCTTTGTTGCCAAGAATGGATCCTTTCTAGGGAAAGAGTTTCTCTTGAAAGAAGTAAGTGGGAGGAAAGTAGAACTTGATGAAGTATTACCTCTTGAACCGGAAAATGGCGCAACTCAAGAAAATGTTTCTGAGGTGCCTGCACTGACTAGAGAGGAAGTTAATGATGATGATCATGAAACTTCAGATCAAGTTGCTACTGAACTTCGTAGGTCCACAAGGACACGTTCCGCACCAGAGTGGTACGGCAACCCTATCTTGGAAATCATGTTGTTAGACAACGGTGAACCTTCGAACTATGAAGAAGCGATGGCGGGCCCGGATTCCGACAAATGGCTGGAAGCCATGAAATCCGAGATAGGATCCATGTATGAAAACGAAGTATGGACTTTGACTGACTTGCCCGATGATCGTCGAGCCATAGAAAATAAATGGATCTTTAAGAAGAAGACATGCGCGGATGGTAATGTGACCATCTATAAAGCTAGGCTTGTCGCTAAGGGTTATCGACAAGTTCAAGGGGTTGACTACGATGAGACTTTCTCACCCGTAGCGAAGCTGAAGTCCGTCCGAATCATGTTAGCAATTGCCGCATTCTATGATTATGAGATATGGAAAATGGACGTCAAAATGGCATTCCTTAATGGTTTCCTCAAGGAAGAATTGTATATGATGTAGCCGGAAGGTTTTGTCGATCCTAAGAATGCTGACAAGGTGTGCAAGCTCCAACGCTCTATTTATGGGCTGGTGCAAGCATCTCGGAGTTGGAACATTCGCTTTGATGAGATGATCAAAGCGTTTGGGTTTATGCAGACTTATGGAGAAGCCTGCGTTTACAAGAAAGTGAGTGGGATCTCTGTAGCATTTCTCATATTATATGTAGATGACATACTTTTGATGGGAAATGATATAGAACTTTTGGACAACATTAAGGCCTACTTGAATAAGAGTTTTTCAATGAAGGACCTTGGAGAAGCTGCTTATATATTAGGCATCAAGATCTATAGAGATAGATCAAGACGCCTCATAGGTCTTTCACAAAGCACATACCTTGATAAGATATTGAAAAAGTTCAATATGGATCAGTCTAAGAAGGGGTTCTTACCTGTGTTGCAAGGTGTGAAATTGAGCTCAGCTCAATGTCCGACCACGGCAGAAGATATAGAAGAGATGAGTGTCATCCCCTATGCCTCAGCCATAGGGTCTATTATGTATGCCATGCTGTGTACCAGACCTAATGTAAACCTTGCCATAAGTTTGGTAGGAAGGTACCAAAGTAATCCCGGCAAGGAACACTGGACAGCGGTCAAGAATATCCTGAAGTACCTGAAAAGGACTAAGGAAATGTTTCTCGTTTGTGGAGGTGACGAAGAGCTCGTCGTAAAGGGTTACGTCGATGCTAGCTTCGACACCGATATGGATGACTCTAAGTCACAAACCGGATACGTGTATATTTTGAATGGTGGGGCAGTAAGCTGGTGCAGTTGCAAGCACAGCGTCGTGGCAGGATCTACATGTGAAGCGGAGTACATGGCAGCCTCGGAGGCAGCGCATGAAGCAATTTGGGTGAAGGAGCTCATCACCGACCTAGGAGTCATACCCAATGCGTCGGGGCCGATCAAACTCTTCTGTGACAACACTAGAGCTATTGCACTTGCCAAGGAGCCCAGGTTTCACAAGAAGACCTAGCACATCAAGCGTCACTTCAACTCCATTCGTGAAAATGTTCAAGATGGAGATATAGATATTTGTAAAGTACATACGGATCTAAATGTAGCAGATCCATTGACTAAACCTCTCCCTAGAGCAAAACATGATCAGCACCAAAATTCCATGGGTGTTCGATTCATCACAATGTAACTAGTGCAAGTGGGAGACTGTTGGAAATATGCCCTAGAGGCAATAATAAAAGGATTATTATTATATTTCCTTGTTCATGATAATTGTCTTTTATTCATGCTATAATTGTGTTATCCCGAAATCGTAATACATGTGTGAATACATAGACACCAACATGACCCTAGTAAGCCTCTAGTTGACTAGCTCGTTGATCAATAGATAGTCATGGTTTCCTGACTATGGACATTGGATGTCATTGATAACGAAATCACATCATTAGGAGAATGATGTGATGGACAAGACCCAATCCTAAACATAGCACAAGATCGTATAGTTCGTTTGCTAGAGTTTTTCCAATGTCAAGTATCTTTTCCTTAGACTATGAGATCGTGTAACTCCCGGATACCGTAGGAATGCTTTGGGTGTACCAAACGTCACAACGTAACTAGGTGACTATAAAGGTATACTACGGATATCTCCGAAAGTGTCTGTTGGGTTGACACGGATCAAGACTGGGATTTGTCACTCCGTATGACGGAGAGGTATCTCTGGGCCCACTCGGTAATGCATCATCATAATGAGCTCAAAGTGACCAAGTGTCTGGTCACGGGATCATGCATTACGGTACGAGTAAAGTGACTTTCCGGTAACGAGATTGAACGAGGTATTAGGATACCGACGATCGAATCTCGGGCAAGTAACATACCGATTGACAAAGGGAATTGTATACGGGGTTGCTTGAATCCTCGACATAATGGTTCATCCGATGAGATCATCGAGGAGCATGTGGGAGCCAACATGGGTATCCAGATCCCGCTGTTGGTTATTGACCGGAGAGCCGTCTCGGTCATGTCTACATGTCTCCCGAACCCGTAGGGTCTACAAACTTAAGGTTCGGTGACGCTAGGGTTGTAGAGATATGAATATGCAGTAAACCGAAAGTTGTTCGGAGTCTCGGATGAGATCCCGGACGTCACGAGGAGTTCCGGAATGGTCCGGAGGTGAAGAATTATATATAGGAAGTGCAGTTTCGGCCATCGGGAGAGTTTCGGGGGTCACCGGTATTGTACCGGGACCACCGGATGGGTCCCGGGGGTCCACCGGGTGGGGCCACCCATCCCGGAGGGCCCCATGGGCTGAAGTGGGGAGGGGAACTAGCCCATAGTGGGCTGGTGCGCCCCCCTTGGCCCACCCCCTGCGCCTAGGGTTGGAAACCCTAGGGTGGGGGGGCGCCCCACTTGCCTTGGGGGCCACTCCACCCTTGGCCGCCGCCCCCCTAGGAGATCCCATCTCCTAGGGCAGGTGCCCCCCTTGGGGAGCCTATATAAAGGGGGGAGGGAGGGGCAGCCACACGCTTGACTCTTGGCGCCTCCCTCTCCCCTGCTACACCTCTTCCTCTCGCAGAAGAACGGCGAAGCCCTGCTGCGGTGACTGCTGCATCCACCACCACGCCGTTGTGCTGCTGGATCTTCATCAACCTCTCCTTCCCCCTTGCTGGATCAAGAAGGAGGAGATGTCACGCTGACCGTACGTGTGTTGAACGCGGAGGTGCCGTCCGTTCGGCGCTAGGATCTACAGTGATTTGGATCACGTCGAGTACGACTCCCTCATCCCTGTTCTCTTGAACGCTTCCGCTCGCGATCTAGAAAGGTATGTAGATACAATCCGATCACTCGTTGCTAGATGAACTCATAGATGGATCTTTGTGAAACCGTAGGAAAATTTTTGTTTCTGCAATGTTCCCCAACAGCCATGTACTCCGCTTCACATGTAGATCCTGCCACAACGCTTTGCTTGCAACTGCACCAGCTTACTGCCCCACCATTCAAAATATACACGTATCCGGTTTGTGACTTAGAGTCATCCAGATCTGTGTCGAAGCTAGCATCGACGTAACCCCTTACGACGAGCTCTTCGTCACCTCCATACACGAGAAACATGTCCTTAGTCCTTTTCAGGTACTTCAGGATATTCTTGACCGTTGTCCAGTGTTCCATGCCGGGATTACTTTGGTACCTTCCTACCAAACTTACGGCAAGGTTTACATCAGGTCTAGTACACAGCATAGCATACATGATAGACCCTATGGCCGAGGCATAAGGGACGACACTCATCTTTTCTCTATCTTCTGCCGTAGTTGGGCATTGAGCCGTGCTCAATCTCGTACCTTGCAATACAGGCAAGAACCCCTTCTTTGACTGATCCATTTTGAACTTCTTCAATATCTTCTCAAGGTACGTACTCTGTGAAAGACCAATGAGGCGTCTCGATCTATCTCTATAGATCTTGATGCCTAATATATAAGCAGCTTCTCCAAGGTCCTTCATTGAAAAACACTTGTTCAAGTAGTCCTTTATGCTTTCCAAGAATTCTATATCATTTCCCATCAACAATATGTCAGCCACATACAATATGAGAAATGCTACAGTGCTCCCACTCACTTTCTTGTAAATGCAGGCTTCTCCATAAGTCTGCATAAACCCAAACGCTTTGATCATCTCAACAAAACGAATGTTCCAACTCCGAGATGCTTGCACCAGCCCATAAATCGAGCGTTGGAGCTTGCACACCTTGTCAGCATTCTTAGGATCGACAAAACCTTCTGGCTGCATCATATACAATTCTTCCTTAAGGAAACCATTAAGGAATGTCGTTTTGACGTCCATTTGCCATATCTCATAATCATAGAATGCAGCAATTGCTAACATGATTCGGACGGACTTCAACTTCGCTACGGGTGAGAAAGTCTCATCGTAGTCAACCCCTTGAACTTGTCGATAACCCTTAGAGACAAGCCGAGCTTTATAGATGGTCACATTACCATCCGCGTCTGTCTTCTTCTTAAAGATCCATTTATTTTCTATGACTCGCCGATCAACAGGCAAGTCAGTCAAAGTCCATACTTCGTTTTCATACATGGATCCTATCTCGGCTTTCATGGCTTCCAGCCATTTGTCGGAATCCGGGCCCGCCATCGCTTCTTCATAGTTCGAAGGTTCACCGTTGTCTAACAACATGATTTCCAAGACAGGGTTGCCGTACCACTCTGGTGCGGAACGTGTCCTTGTGGACCTACGAAGTTAAGTAGCAACTTGATCTGAAGTTTCATGATCATAATCATCAATTTCCTCTCTAGTCGGTGCAGGCACCTCAGGAACATTTTCTTGAGCTGCGCCACTTACCGGTTCAAGAGGTAATACTTCATCAAGTTCTACTTTCCTCCCACTTATTTCTTTTGAGAGAAACTCTTTCTCTAGAAAGGACCCATTCTTGGCAACAAAGATCTTGCCTTCGGATCTGAGGTAGAAGGTATACCCAATAGTTTCTTTAGGGTATCCTATGAAGACGCATTTTTCCGATTTGGGTTCGAGCTTTTCAGGTTGAAGTTTCTTGACATAAGCATCGCATCCCCAAACTTTTAAAAACGACAGCTTAGGTTTCTTCCCAAACCATAATTCATACGGTGTCGTCTCAATGGATTTCGACGGAGCCCTATTTAAAGTGAATGCGGCAGTCTCTAAAGCATAGCCCCAAAATGATAGCGGTAGATCGGTAAGAGACATCATAGATCGCACCATATCCAATAGAGTGCGATTACGACGTTCGGACACACCATTTCGCTGAGGTGTTCCAGGCGGCGTGAGTTGTGAAACTATTCCACATTTTCTTAAGTGTGTGCCAAATTCGTGACTCAAGTATTCTCCCCCACGATCTGATCGCAAGAACTTGATTTTCTTGTCACGTTGATTCTCAACCTCACTCTGAAATTCCTTGAACTTTTCAAAGGTCTCAGACTTGTGTTTCATTAAGTAGACATACCCATATCTACTCAAGTCATTAGTGAGGGTGAGAACATAACGATAGCCACCGCGAGCCTCAACACTCATTGGACCGCACACATCAGTATGTATGATTTCCAATAAGTTAGTTGCTCGTTCCATTGTTCCTGAGAATGGAGTCTTGGTCATTTTACCCATGAGGCATGGTTCGCACGTGTCAAATGATTCGTAATCAAGAGACTCTAAAAGTCCATCTGCATGGAGCTTCTTCATGCATTTGACACCTATGTGACCAAGGCGGCAGTGCCACAAGTATGTGGGACTATCATTATCAACCTTACATCTTTTGGTATTCACACTATGAATATGTGTAGCATTACGCTCGAGATTCATTAAGAATAAACCATTCACCATTGGAGCATGACCATAAAACATATCTCTCATATAGTTGATCTTTCTTGGCAGCTATGAGGATGATCCTCAGGTTCCTGACCCAGTCCGTATAGTTGATGCCATCGTCTTTCAGCTTGGTTTTCTCTAGGAACGCGTTGAAGTTGAGGACAACGTGGGCCATTTGATCTACAAGACATATTGTAAAGATTTTAGACTAAGTTCACGATAATTAAGTTCATCTAATCAAATTATTCAATGAACTCCCACTCAGATAGACATCCCTCTAGTCATCTAAGTGAAACATGATCCGAGTCAACTAGGCCGTGTCTGATCATCATGTGAGACGGACTAGCCAACATCGGTGAACATCTTCATGTTGATCGTATCTTCTATACGACTCATGCTCGACCTTTCGGTCTTCCGTGTTCCGAGGCCATGTCTGTACATGCTAGGCTCGTCAAGTCAACCTAAGTGTATTGCGTGTGTAAATCTGGCTTACACCCGTTTTATTCGAACGTTAGAATCTATCACACCCGATCATCATGTGGTGCTTCGAAACAACGAACCTTTGCAACGGTGCACAGTTAGGGGGGACACTTTCTTGAAATTATTACGAGGGATCATCTTATTTAAGCTACCGTCATTCTAAGCAAATAAGATGTAAAACATGATAAACATCACATGCAATCAAATAGTGACATGATATGGCCAGTATCATTTGCTCCTTTGATCTCCATCTTCGGGGCTCCATGATCATCGTTGTCACCGGCATGACACCATGATCTCCATCATCATGATCTCCATCATCGTGTCTTCTTGGAGTTGTCTCGTCATCTATTACTTCTACTACTATGGCTAACACTTTAGCAATAAAGTAAAGTAATTACATGACGTTTATGTTGACACGCATGTCATAAATAAATAAAGACAACTCCTATGGCTCCTGCCGGTTGTCATACTCATCGACATGCAAGTCGTGATTCCTATTACAAGAACATGATCATCTCATACATCACATATATCATTCATCACATCCTTTGGCCATATCACATCACAAAACACTTGCTGCAAAAACAAGTTAGACGTCCTCTAATTGTTGTTGCAAGTTTTTACGTGGCTGCTATAGGTTTCTAGCAAGAACGTTTCTTACCTACGCCAAAACCACAACGTGAATTGCCAATTTCTATTTACCCTTCATAAGGACCCTGTCCATCGAATCCGATCCAACTAAAGTGGGAGAGACAGACACCCGCCATCCACCTTATGCAACTAGTGCATGTCAGTCGGTGGAACCGGTCTCACGTAAGCGTACGTGTAAGGTTGGTCTGGGCCGCTTCATCCCACAATGTCACCGAATCAAGATAAGACTAGTAACGGCAAGATAATTGACAATTTCGACGCCCACAACTGCTTTGTGTTCTACTCGTGCATAGTAACTACGCATAGACCTAGCTCATGATGCCACTGTTGGGGAACGTGACAAAATTTTAAAATTTTGTACACATCACCAAGATCAATCTATGGAGTCATCTAGCAACGAGGGAAAGAGGAGTGCATCTACATACCCTTGTAGATCACGAGCGGAAGCGTTCAAGAGAACGGGGTTGATGGAGTCGTACTCGACGTGATTCAAATCACCGATGACCAAGTGCCGAACGGACAGCACCTCCGCGTTCAACACACGTACGGTTGGGAAGACGTCTCCTCCAACTTGATCCAGCAAGGGGAAAGGAGAGGTTGATGAAGATCCAGCAGCACGACGGCGTGGTGGTGGAAGCAACGATAATCTCGGCAGGGCTTCGCCAAGCGCTAGGAGACGGATGGGTGTCACGGGAGGGAGAGGGAGAGGCCAGGGGCTTGGGTGCGCAGCCCTCCCTCCCCCCCACTATATATAGGGTGCCTAGGGGGGGCGCCGGCCCTAGGAGATCCAATCTCCTAGGGGAGGCGCCGGCCAAGGGGGTGCCTTGCCCCTCACAAGGCTTGTTAGTGCATGTCTCACTCCCTTGAGACATGCTCAGTCCTATGTTAGGAAACCTAACAGTGTAATGGCCCTCCCCCCGAGGGCCTCCCTCCATCTCTACCTCACAGTGGAAAACATATGATTATCCTTCAAAGCTAGAGGTTGGTTAGCTCTAACCATAATGAATGCACCTGAATGTGGTATCTTAAACTGTAACAAGCTAAACAAGAGTCCAGGAGCGAGAGAGGAAAATCCAAAGTGCAAATAACATAATATGAAAAAAGAAAAAAGTTCTATTGAGTTGTTGAAAAAAAGGCACTTTAGAAGCGAAAGTAGGCTATTCTCGTAAAGGAATATCGTAACGGGCGACTAGGTAATATAGAAGGCCGACCTCTCCATTTCGTCGGTACTGGTAATAACGGATCTTGACCTCGTTTCTTTTTCTTCTTATTTGACTTCTTGGAATGGAATTCTTCTCATGATAGTCACACAAGCAAAGGAGTAGAGGATGGGTCCCGAGGGAACTCTTTTTCTTCTATTCTAAGTTTTGATTGCACGAGCAGCATAACAACATAACAGTTCCCAAGGCAAGGGTTGTGCCCCCACCCCTAGGGTTTCTTGTTGGAAATATGCCCTAGAGGCAATAATAAATTGGTTATTATTATATTTCCTTGTTCATGATAATTGTTTATTATCCATGCTAGAATTGTATTGATAGGAAACTCAGATACATGTGTGGATACATAGACAACACCATGTCCCTAGTAAGCCTCTAGTTGACTAGCTCGTTGATCAATAGATGGTTACGGTTTCCTAACCATGTACATAGGATGTCGTTGATAACATGATCACATCATTAGGAGAATGATGTGATGGACAAGACCCAATCCTAAGCCTAGCACAAAGATCGTGTAGTTCGTATGCTAAAGCTTTTCTAATGTCAAGTATCATTTCCTTAGACCATGATATTTTGCAACTCCTGGATACCGCAGGAGTGCTTTGGGTGTGCCAAACGTCACAACGTAACTGGGTGGCTATAAAGGTACACTACAGGTATCTCCGAAAGTGTCTGTTGGGTTGGCACGAATCGAGACTGGGATTTGTCACTCCGTGTAAACGGAGAGGTACCTCTGGGCCCACTCGGTAGGACATCATCATAATGTGCACAATGTGATCAAGGAGTTGATCACGGGATGATGTGTTACGGAACGAGTAAAGAGACTTGCCGGTAACGAGATTGAACAAGGTATCGGGATACCGACGATCGAATCTCGGGCAAGTATCGTACCGCTAGACAAAGGGAATTGTGTACGGGATTGATTAAGTCCTTGACATCGTGGTTCGTCCGATGAGATCATCATGGAGCATGTGGGAGCCAACATGGGTATCCAGATCCCGCTGTTGGTTATTGACCGGAGAACGTCTCGGTCATGTCTGCATTGTTCCCGAACCCGTAGGGTCTACACACTTAAGGTTTGATGACGCTAGGGTTATAAAGGAAGTTTGTATGTGGTTACCGAATGTTGTTCAGAGTCCCGGATGAGATCCCGGATGTTACGAGGAGTTCCGGAATGGTCTGGAGGTAAAGAATTATATATGGGAAGTCATGTTTTGGTCGCCGGAAAAGTTTCGGGTTTTATCGGTAATGTAGCGGGACCACCGGGAGGGTCCCGGTGGTCCACCAAGTGGGGCCACCAGCCCCGGAGGGCTGCATGGGCCAAGTGTGGTAGGGGACCAGCCCCAGGTGGGCTGGTGCGCCCTCCCCCCCCCCCCACAAGGGCCCAAGGCGCCTAGGGTTTGGGGAGGGGCGCCCCACCTAGCTTGGGGGGCAAGTTTCCCCCTCTTCCCCCCTTTGGCCGCCACCCTAGATGGGTTTGGGGCTGCCGCACCCCTTGGGGTGGAAACCCTAAAGGGGGCGCACCCCCTCCCTCTCCCCTATATATACTTGAGGACTTTGGGGCTGCCAATACATGAGTTTTGACCTCTCCATGGCGCAGCCCTGCCTCTCTCCCTCCTCCTCTCCCGTGGTGCTTGGCGAAGCCCTGCAGGATTGCCACGCTCCTCCACCACCACCACGCCGTCGTGCTGCTGCTGGATGGAGTCTTCCCCAACCTCTCCTTCTCCCCTTGCTGGATCAAGGTGTAGGAGACGTCACCGGGCTGTACGTGTGTTGAACGCGGAGGTGCCGTCCGTTCGGCACTAGGATCATCGGTGATTTGGATCATGAAGAGTACGACTCCATCAACCCCGTTCACTTGAACGCTTCCGCTTAGCGATCTACAAGGGTATGTAGATGCACTCTCCTTCCCCTTGTTGCTAGATTACTCCATACATTGATCTTGGTGATGCGTAGAAAATTTTGAATTTCTGCTACGTTCCCCAACATTTCTAACCCTAGGCACAGGGGGAGGCCCAAGGGGGGCGCACCAGCCCACTAGGGGCTGGTTCCCCTCCCACTTCAGCCCATGGGGCCCTCCGGGATAGGTGGCCCCACCCGGTGGACCCCCGGGACCCTTACGGTGGTCCCGATACAATACCGGTGACCCCCGAAACCTTCCCGATGGCCGAAACTGGACTTCCTATATATAAATCTTTACTTTCGAACCATTCCGGAACTCCTCGTGACGTCCGGGATCTCATCCGGGACTCCGAAAAACTTTCTGGTTACCGTGTGCTAATATCTCTACAACCCTAGCGTCACCGAACCTTAAGTGTGTAGACCCTACGGGTTCAGGAGACATGCAGACATGACCAAGAAGCCTCTCCGGTCAATAACCAACAGCGGGATCTGGATACCCATGTTGGCTCCCACATGCTCCACGATGATCTCATCGGATGAACCACGATGTCGAGGATTCAATCAATCTGTATACAATTCCCTTTGTCAATCGGTATGTTACTTGCCCGAGACTCGATCATCGGTATCCCAATACCTTGTTCAGTCTCGTTACCGGCAAGTCACTTTACTCGTACCGTAATGCATGATCCCGTGATCAACCACTTGATCACATTGAGCTCATTATGATGATGCATTACCGAGTGGGCCCAGAGATACCTCTCCGTCATACGGAGTGACAAATCCCAGTCTCGATTTGTGCCAACCCAACAGACACTTTCGGAGATACCTGTAATGTACCTTTATAGTCACCCAGTTACGTTGTGACGTTTGACACACCCAAGGCACTCTTACGGTATCCGGGAGTTGCACAATCTCGTGGTCTAAGGAAATGATACTTGACATTCAGAAAAGCTATAGCTAACGAACTACACGATCTTTGAGCTAAGCTTAGGATTGGGTCTTGTCCATCACATCATTCTCCTAATGATGTGATCCCGTTATCAATGACATCCAATGTCCATAGTCAGGAAACCATGACTATCGTTTGATCAACGAGCTAGTCAACTAGAGGCTCACTAGGGACGTGTTGTGGTCTATGTATTCACACATGTATTACGATTTCCGGATAACACAATTATAGCATGAACAATAGACAATTATCATGAACAAAGAAATATAATAATAACCATTTTATTATTGCCTCTAGGGCATATTTCCGACACACAAATCTCCAAAGCATCTCGGAAGGCCACCATCTGGGTTGGTGGCTTTGGCGTGGCAGACATATGCTCAAAATCCCACATAGCCTCGTTAAAATCACCGATGGCTAGCCATGGCAAGTCACTAACATTTTTCAGATTCTGTAGCGTTGCCCACATGAGCGGTCTATTCTAAATTCTCGGCTCTCCATATATGCATGTTACTCTCCATTGTGCAGCATCACGGTGGACTCGAACTAATGCATCAATATACCGTTCATTCTTGTCCAACACTTGTACATCATATGATTCATGCCAAAACAGTGCCAAACCACCACTCAAACCACTACTATCCACACCAGAAAATCCTTTCAAACCCAAATGACCCCTTAGTCTTCTCATCTTTTCTTCTTTTTGCCTCGTCTCACATAAGAAGACCAGAGTGGGGGAATGCGACTGGCAAAGAGTCGCAAGTTCTCGAACTGTCCGGGTATTCCCTGCTCCCCGGCAGTTCCAACTTAAGATATTCATTGGGCCCGGCGGTCCTCCCGCATGGAGGCCGCCTCGTTTGACAGGATTTTGTCAACTCCATCTTCACCTTCGCCTTGCTTCCTTCGCTTGACAATAGGTACTTTCCCGGGGGTGGCATTTGGCAGACTCACACCCTGAGAACCATCCCCTCCTCCACTTTCAAGCAGTAGCACTGTATTGGATACCTTACCGGCTATGTTCGGTACAGCCTGCCCTCTGACATTGATTGTACCATCATCACTAACAAGCCTTTTACGGACAACCCTTGCATCTCCTCCCCTAGCCCCCATCTCACCATGTGATGTGTCCATATCCTCCATGCCACGGTAGCTCTCACCCGCATCGCTACCTCGCCCAACACCTGTTTTGCCTCCTCTGTCCCCTCTCCCTCCTTCTCCACTTCTACCTCCCCGGGAGGGGCCATTGAAAGACCCACTTCCCCTTCCTGCACCTGACCTACCTCCCCCTCCTCTACCTCCTCTTGCACCTCCTCCCGCCGGTTCATTCGACCAGTGCAGCTAATCACCCCATTCACAATTAGTCGGAGCATGAATACCGTCACCACACTCCTCCACCACATGGCCCATGCAACCACAATAAAAACAGAAGTCCGGCAACTTCTCGTAGCTAACCGGGTATTTCTTCCTCTCCTTGAGCGTGATGGGCACAAATCTCACCAGCGGCATATTAACATTGACAAAAACACGCACCCGGAGATGACTTGAGGGATTAATTCTTCCCTCATTCACAATTACAGTAAACAGTGGACTTCCAACTTTCTTAGCCACTTTCTCAGCGAGCTCTTTCTTCCTTGTTAAACCATCCGGCAACCCCTTAATTCTTGCCCACAAAGGATACATCTCAAGAGCATATTCAACTACATTTGTAAATCCATCATACTCCACCATAACCACCGGATCTCTTCGAAACTGCCAGGGGCCTCCTTTCATCACCCGCTTCCAGTCGCCAAGACAGTGGAATTGTGCTAGGAATAGATTCGGCCCCTTGATGTTGAAGGTCACCCCTTGCGCACAAGCCCATGCGTTCCTCATGGAGTTCAGTAGAGCGGCATGGCTAAAAGGCCTGAGAGTATGAACCCTAAACAGCGCCAACCAACGCACCTCCCTAATCAGATCATCCACCTCCCCTGATAAATCCAAATCTTCTTCCTCCTCCCAATGTAAATTCATGCCCTCGAACGCATCTTCTAGGGTTGGGTCTGGGCCATGGCGATCCCAGTCCTCCTCGCTTCCTTCCTCCAGATCGGGTTCATCCATGTTTGCCTGAATTCCCTCCGATCCCCCACCACCCCGGTTTGCGCCCATATCACTGCCCGATCCTCCTTCTTGCCTCCCTACTTCTCCCGATTGCATCTCCTTCGCCACTTCCTTCGCCCCCTCCATTACAGCTGGAACCTCCATGTAAAACCTGGCCCCGAGCGGCGCCCTGTAGATCACCCCACGCGCACGAGGCTCGGGTAGGAAAACAGCGGCCGGTCGATGTGGACTCCGGCGGCGTCGTCGGAGAACAGGGTAGACCCTAGAGAACCCTAGGGGAAAAGTGTCCTCCCCAACTCGCTATGTTGGGTTACTGCTGGTATGGTAGGATTTCTTACTTGCTATGTGGTAAATAGGAATCTTAAAATTCTCTGAAAATATAGAACAAAATTAAAGTGCAAAGTTGTCAAAATTTTCAAATCTGGTGCAATGTAATTTTTAGTTTGTTTGAGGTACTTTGTACTTCCGGTGAATTTTGTTACTCCTTTCCGCAAAAGAAACACTACCAACTCGCGTTTTTTCCAAAATCTAGTGCAAACCGTCTACTCGTTATTAATAGGTGGTCCAAAATTAGAATTATCTACTTCCTCCGTCTCAAAATGGTATTATTTTTTACACAAAGGGAATATTTATTTAGAGATGTGCAAAGCTCAAAGATGTTCAATCTAATCCACCGAGAAATAGCAAATTACTTTGTCAAGAACTCTTAATACAGACCCTCCTAAAAACCACAACTACACCTAGCTTCTATTCTTTCTCAGATTTTTTTTAAAGTTGTGTAAAATAACTATTTTTGAAGTGTAGAAAATGTATTTTCCACGAAAAAAAATAAAGGGCTCCGTGCAGCTCGATCGGCCATCAAATGCACTTTCCGCAACTACACCTAGCTTCTACTCCTAGCTTCCCCACACCGATCGACACCCTATATATACACCGCACCAACGGCGACAGAATTCCGCAACCAGCTAGCTCAGCTCAGCTCCAAGTGAATCGAGCTCGCGCGAACCGATCGAACATGGAGTCGTCGGGCGACACGGCGCCGTTGCACTCCTCACCGACCCCGACGTCGCCGCCGGCAATGGCGACGGGGGCGGCGGTGGTGATGAGCCCGTGCGCGGCGTGCAAGATCCTCCGCCGCCGGTGCGTGGACCGCTGCGTGCTGGCGCCCTACTTCCCACCCACGGACCCCCACAAGTTCGCCACCGCGCACCGCGTCTTCGGCGCCAGCAACATCATCAAGCTCCTGCAGGACCTGCCCGAGGAGCAGCGCGCGGACGCGGTGAGCAGCATGGTGTACGAGGCGGCGGCGCGCGCGCGGGACCCCGTCTACGGCAGCGCCGGCGCCATCTGCCAGCTCCAGAGGCAGGTCGACGGCCTCAAGGCGCAGCTCGCGCGCGCGCAGGCGGAGCTCGCGGCCGCCCGCGCCCACCACGCGCACCTCGTCGCGCTGCTCTGCGTCGAGGTGGCCACCGCCGCCGCCACGCCTCCGCAGGACGCCTACTGCACCGGCGGAGGCGGATCACAGACCCAGCTCGCCGCACCGCCTGGTGTAGGCTCCGCGCACGCGGACGCGCTTTATGTCGTCGACGGCGGCGCGGCGGGCGGCGGCGGCATCATGCAGGCCGGGCACGTCGGCTGGGCCGACGAGCCGCTCTGGACATAAGCGCGCGCAAGCTGGCGCGCACTGGATGATGCACTCGTCACTCAACTGGCCAACTGCTACTACGTACGCATGATTCGTGTGTAATTACTAGTGCTACATTTTACTTAACTGGGTTAACCAAAGGGTTGACCTGCTTGATGAATTTGTTGGAGTTTCAAGATGGAGGAAGATCGAGTTTGTGTTGTTTTGTTGCAAAAATACTACTAGTACATAGAATAAAAAATTCCGTCATGTTGAAGTTCCAACAAGTTCTGAGAAGTCCTAATCGAGACGGAAACTTGTATCCTTGCCTTCTTCTGCAGTTGTGAAGAAGGATGTGGTTGGTTCTCTTGTGTGTTGTTAGGTCAAATTGCATTTCTATCATGAACAAATGCATGTCATTTTCAAGAAGAGTATATTTAGTTCTCTACAACTCCATGTAATAGTGATTGTCCATTTCACTATGAATTAGAGAAATTAACTTAGCGTGAATGGGAAATTCTTTGTTTTGTCTAATATACGTCATGTGGAGTGCTTTTTATCTGGTGAACTTGATATCAGCTTGATTTTGATACATTGTTCTATGAGCACTTAATGAATCGGCATCCCTTTATTTGCTCCCAAAATAACCAGACAAATTAGACAATAACATGATTTTTTTTCCCGTTCAAACAACATGATGGAAGTTTCTCAAGAAGCTAGCATTCATTGATTCAAATTAAAAAAGTAAATTACAAGTACTATAGATGAAGAACTATGTTATTTCTCTTGACTTCTTCGTATGCAGAAAATGAGATGAGGAAGCTCGATGCATTTCTCTATGTTCTTTTCCTCAAACCGTCTTCACTATCCTTTTCCGAAAGAAAAAAACAACTTCATTATCAATCTGTCTTTGAGTTTGACTGAGAGAGTTGAACGAGCAAATGGTAATTGTTAGTATTAGTGTGAGGATGAGAGAAAGGAAGACATGACTTAGGGCTTACGACATATAGGCAACAATTTGGCGGTATATAAGGTTGAACGAACATTTGTAAGCGATGCATTATTAATCTAGTTAGTGTTAGATGCCACGAGCCTAGATTGTAGCCAATTATGAATGTATTGCAAAGGAGTTACTCCCTCCTTCCATGTATATAGGGTCTAATGCGTTTTTCGAGGCTAATTTTGACCAAATATTAAAGTAATAATATATGACATGCAACTTACACAAAGCACATCGTTAAATTCGTGTGTGAAAGGAGCTTTCAATGATATAATTTTTACATTGTGCATGTCATGTACTATTAATCTTGTCAATAGTCAAAGGCGGTCTTAAAAAACGCATTAGGCCCTATATAGATGGAAGGAGAGAGTAAAAGAAACCGCTTGTGATATGGACAATTTCATAGTCGGTTCTCTTATAGAGCAACAATGATTTTTTTTTCACCGATGGCTTGGAGAAAAAACATCTACTATTAACTCTTGAGGATCTCCGCCTAATGTGGGGTACTAGTTTATCGAAATGTGGTGTCCATCACTCATGAGGATCTCCGCCTAATTAAGCTATACAAGTAGAATCAATTTTTGAGTTGTGTGTGTGTGGACGCTTTTTCTACGGTTTTCGGCGTTGTCCCTTTGCATGCATATTTGTAACACTACATTTCGTGCACCCACCCATCTCTCGAAAACAAAATAAAAGGCATGGTTTAGTATTTTAAATAACAATTTCATGCATGATGTGTGCATATCTATAGTTGAGATGGTAGAGAAATATACCAAATCAAAATTCGTTCAATGGTTCACGAATCTGGGAAAAGGTTGGCACAACTGAAGTTGGACCTGACACCATAGTAATTAGAGATGGCACCCTGTGCGTTGCTGTGGGAATCAGTTACAATTATTTCAATGAGGTTTTGCTGTATGAAACATTAGTATTTAGATTATAAATGTGAGAACTGGAACTAAAATGTAGTACATATAATTTATAAATTATTTAATAGTTGTTAAATATTTATTCAATTTTAGTAGTATGCATGGTGCATTTTAAAGGCGGAACTTTTTCGTGCATGGTTGACATGGTTGCATTAAAGATATGTCTTTTTTCATGCATGGTAACATGATGAGTTGGCATAGTTGCATAGTGAGAGAATTGAAATTAGTGAGGATCAACTATATTTTAGAACTACACAGTAGTAATTAGCTAGTACGATAATGTGTATGCGGCTTGGAATATTGTGCGGAATGTCAAAACAGCTGAAGATGTACTGTAAACAACTAAATGCCCCTTTTAGCCAAAATCCCCTGCTCAGCCACATCTCCACCGCACACATTGGCTATTTTCTTACCATTTGCCAAACCAGCTGATGGTCTAGATGCCACAGGCATGAAAAGGAGCTGCTCTTAGTCAAAGTTTTTCACACAAATTTCCAAAGTGTTTTCTGTCTGAAGTCTGAACATCACCAGCCACTTAGCCAGGGTGTCAACTGGGGCCGGTCAGTGTCTCCTCACAGAGGAACTTTTAAAGAACAAACCATCGCTTATCATGGGTCAACGTGAGGTTTAAACCAAATGTATCTGAACTGAAGAAAGAACCAAAGAATCCAAGGAAATCTCTAATGGGCTCCTCCTACTTCTACCCTATTTGTCTGGAACAGATAATCCGGACAAAACCGGGCCTCCAACGGTCTCTCCTATTCCGACTTGAACAGTTTGGACTGTCAAGAATCCCCCACATGATGTCAATTTTTTTTTTGAGCGGTAAACCAACAATTTTTTAGATAGTAGCAAGGTTTACAGGAATAATGATGGGATCCTGGGGAATCCCCAGCCACACATGGCGACCAGAAACTAAAGAACTAGAAAATTTAGCAAGACTATGGGCTTCACAATTCGATGATCTCCCTTCAAAAATGATATCACATGTAGCAAACTCTTTTGCCCGCGATACAATCTCCTTCACAATAACCGAGTGCCTCCCTTTGGTTCCCATCCTGATGTCCGAGACCGCTGCCTTAGAATCACACACAATCACCACTTTGTAAGCCCCAAGATCAAGTGCAAATGAAAGTCCCTCCCGGCATGCCAAAGCTTCAAGGATAGCCGGATCAGTAATTCCGGAGACAACAAGTGCCGAGGAGCCCATAAAACTCCACCGCTATCTCTGCAAACAGCTGCTGCAGCACCTCTATCACATGTTCTGGAGAAACCTCCATCTACATGAATCTTTACAAACCCAACAGAAGGCGCCTTCCAAGGTTGTCGTGAGTTTGCAGCCGGCATACTTGGTGCTGAACTGATTGTAGCCGGCCTTCTCAACGCCTCTAGCTCCGCAATATAGCTCGTCACGAACGAATGGATAGCATGCAGACTCTGTAATATACCCTCATGGATTGCCTTCTGACGAGCTGACCAAATCGACCAGGGTGTGACAACCATCTCCGTGAGGATTAGGGGGCATCCGGACTGTCGCCACATAGGCCCAACAGCACAGCTCCACCCACAAACTCCTTTTATCCCCGGTCCTTTCTTTCTCACTTCTCTCTTGCCCGCCCTGCCGCTGACCCGTACCCTCCCCTAGCGCCCATCCAACTCTTGCCGCCATCCCGCAATAAGGTCCGCTCACAAGCTCCAAACCGGCCAATCACAGATGGAACCTAACTTCAAAATTTTAGTATTAAAAAATTCTTTTGGATACAAATGTAATTGTATAATTTTCATTACATATAACCCATGTTTTAGTGGCTAAATTTGTAGTCGAATTTGCGCGCCTTCTTTTAGTTGGAGGGAAAAGTTATGGAAAAAACGCTAGAAGGAGCGTACCAATCACAGCTTGAACCTAACTTAAATTTTGACCATTGAAAAATTCTATCAGATAGGAATGTAATCATATACTTTTTGTTACATATAGCCCACATTTAGTGGCTAAGATAGTCAAACTTGAATCTCAAAAAACTTGTGCACCGTCTTTTCTTGGTCAGAGGGGAAAATTATAAAAACTAAAAACCCGCTAGAAGGAGCGTACTAATCACAGCTTGAACCTAACTTAAAAATTAACCACTGGAAAATTATTTCAAATAAAAATGTAGTCATACAATTTAGTGGCTAAATTTATAGTCAAACTTGAACCTCAAAAAACTTGTGCCCCCTAATCCTCACGGAGATGATTGTAGCCGGCCTTCTCAACGCCTCTAGCTCCGCAATATAGCTCGTCACGAACGAATGGATAGCATGCAGACTCTGTAATATACCCTCATGGATTGCCTTCTGACGAGCTGACCAAATCGACCAGGGTGTGACAACCATCTCCGTGAGGATTAGGGGGCATCCGGACTGTCGCCACATAGGCCCAACAGCACAGCTCCACCCATAAACTCCTTTTATCCCCGGTCCTTTCTTTCTCACTTCTCTCTTGCCCGCCCTGCCGCTGACCCGTGCCCTCCCCTAGCGCCCATCCAACTCTTGCCGCCATCCCGCAATAAGGTCCGCTCACAAGCTCCAAACCGGCCAATCACAGATGGAACCTAACTTCAAAATTTTAGTATTAAAAAATTCTTTTGGATACAAATGTAATTGTATAATTTTCATTACATATAACCCATATTTTAGTGGCTAAATTTGTAGTCGAATTTGCGCGCCTTCTTTTAGTTGGAGGGAAAAGTTATGGAAAAAACGCTAGAAGGAGCGTACCAATCACAGCTTGAACCTAACTTAAATTTTGACCATTGAAAAATTCTATCAGATAGGAATGTAATCATATACTTTTTGTTACATATAGCCCACATTTAGTGGCTAAGATAGTCAAACTTGAATCTCAAAAAACTTGTGCACCGTCTTTTCTTGGTCAGAGGGGAAAATTATAAAAACTAAAAACCCGCTAGAAGGAGCGTACTAATCACAGCTTGAACCTAACTTAAAAATTAACCACTGGAAAATTATTTCAAATAAAAATGTAGTCATACAATTTAGTGGCTAAATTTATAGTCAAACTTGAACCTCAAAAAACTTACGTGCCTTCTTTTCTTTGTCGGGGGGAGGGGGGGGGATTAATTTGAGTACAATATAATCTCACTCATATTTTAGTAGCTTTTATAGTCAAAGCTTCAACCTCCAAAAACTAAGCTAGAAGGGAATAAAATTTGAAAATAAAAATGTAACGCTAGAAGTAGGGCATACTAATCATAGTGTGAACCTAACTTAAAAAGATACGACCGAAAAATTAATTTGAATGCAAGATAATCCACATTTTAGTGGCTAAATTTATAGTCAAGCTTGAACCTCCAAAAACTATTTCAAAAACTCTGGAAGGGAATAAATTTTTAAAATTTTAAAAAATAACGCTAGAAGGAAGTCGTACTAATCACAGTGGGAACCTAACTTAAAAAGGTACCATTGATAAATTAATTTGAATACAATATAATCCATATTTTAGTAGCTTTTATAATCAAAGCTTCAACCTCCAAAATCTGAGCTAGAAGGGAATAAAATTTGAAAATAAAAATTAATGCTAGAAGCTTTTATAATCAAAGCTTCAACCTTCAAAAACTAAGCTAGAAGGTAATAAAATTTGAAAATAAAAATGTAACGCTAGAAGGAGGGCATACTAATCATAGTGTCAACCTAACTTAAAAAGATACGACCGAAAAATTAATTTGAATGCAAGATAATCCACATTTTAGTGGCTAAATTTATAGTCAAGCTTGAACCTCCAAAAACTATTTCAAAAGCTCTGGAAGGGAATAAATTTTGAAAATTTGAAAAAAAAACACTAGAAGGAAGTCGTACTAATCACAGTGGGAACCTAACTTAAAAAGGTACCATTGATAAATTAATTTGAATACAATATAATCCATATTTTAGTAGCTTTTATAATCAAAGCTTGAACCTCCAAAATCTGAGCTAGAAGGGGATAAAATTTGAAAATAAAAATTAATGCTAGAAGCTTTTATAATCAAAGCTTGAACCTCCAAAATCTGAGCTAGAAGGGGATAAAATTTGAAAATTAAAAAACAACGCTAGAAGGAGGGATCGAACCTCCGACCTTGTGGTTAACAGCCACACGCTCTAGCCATCCGAGCTATTCCAGCAACACGTCCGATTACAATTCGCTACACTATATTACATTTGAACATCAAACAGTAGGTCCCGTGACGAACAACAATTTCATGCGCCACATGTGCATATACGTGCATTGTTGAGACGGTAGTAGGAAATATGTTAAAAATTGTTTGGCACATGAACCCTTCGGTAAAAGGTTCGAAAGAACTGGTGTCGGACCTGACATATCTACGCCAACGGATTATTGTCCGGATTGTCAAAACAGCTGAAGCTGCACTGTAAACAACCAGACGTTCTTGCTTATCCCGAAATGCCCTGCTAGTGCTATGCTACACCGCCACCAAGACGATTTCTTCAGCATTTGCCTAACCGGCTGATGAGCTAGATGCCACAGGCATGGAAAGGTACTACTGCTTTTAGTCAAAGTTCTTCGCCAAAATTCCCAATGGTTTCCTGTCTGAAATCTGAACATCACCAGCCACTTAGCTCGCAGAAGAATTTTTAGAGGACAAGCCAGCGCTCATCATGGGGCCAACGTGAGGTTCCAGCACAAGATCGAACCCACATGTGTCTGAACTGGGGAAAGAATCAAAGAGTCTTGCCCCCCACCCCACAATTCCTGAACTAGCAAGCTGCTACTTTCTAGCTCCTGTCTCATCCTTCGTTCAGAGCAAATGTGTGTCTCTGCCTAGAATCATCTGGTTTAGTTGGGTCCTGGGGAAGTCTCTTTCTACATGACAATAGTCAGCTGAATGTACTTTCTTCTGCTACCCGAGTCATTCCATTCTCACTTGCAGGCATGATTGGTTGACGCGTGGTAAAGTGACGGCCTAATCATAGGCATTCTAGAACCTTATGGAGGGGAGCAAGAACCAAATCTGTGCCATGATGCTTTTCCACTGGATTTGGTTTTCTTTTAGCTAGAACATTAATCTTTGCGGAGTGCTTCCGTACAACCCCCCCCCCCCTAAAACGTATAGCGGGTAGTATGGTAATTTCACATTAGGTATAGGAATACCCACCCGACGCCGTACGTCGCGCGCGACGTCGTACGCCCGCCCGCGTATGCCGCACCCGTCATTGTACGCCCGCCCGCCCGCGTACCCGCACCCGTCGCCCCCCGCCCTCATGTCTCGACGTTTGCGTCGACAGTTGTTGGAGGAAAAAAAAGACACGGTAGCCGCCGACGCCCACCGTCGAAACCCTGAACCCTAACGCATCCACGCCGTCTCCACGTTGGCCCCTGAAAGGATCGATATGGTTGACTAGAGGGGGGGTGAATAGGCAACTAACAATTTTTAGCTTTTCTTTAGCAATTTAAACTTTGCATCAAAGTAGGTTGTCTAGATATGCAACTAGATGAGCAACCTATATGATGCAACACAAATAGGAACACAAGCAAGCAAGATATATGAAACAAATAAGCTACACAAGTAAAGGCACGAGATAACCAAGAGTGGAGACGGTGAAGACGACGATGTGTTGCCGAAGTTCCTTCCCTTTAAGAGGAAGTACGTCTCCGTTTGAGCGGTGTAGAGGCACAATGCTCCCCAAGAAGCCACTAGGGCCACCGTAATCTCCTCACGCCCTCACACAATGCGAGATGCCGTGATTCCACTATTGGTGCCTTTGGAGGCGGCGACCGAACCTTTATAAACGAGGTTGGGGCAATCTCCACAACTCAATTGGAGGCTCCCAACGACACCACGAAGCTTCACCACAATGGACTATGGCTTCGCGGTGACCTCAACCGTCTAGGATGCTCAAACACCCAAGAGTAACAAGATCCGCAAGGGATTAGTAGGGGGAATCAAATATCTCTTGGTGGAAGTGTAGATCGGAGCCTTCTCAACCACTCCTGAGCAAATCAACAAGTTTGGTTGGCTAGGGAGTGAGATCGGGCGAAAATGGAGCTTGGAGCAATAGTGGAGCTTTAATGGTGGAAGAGGTGAGTCAACGGGGAAGGAGACCCTTTATATAGTGTGTGGAAAAGATCCAACCGTTACCCACCAACCAACCCGCGGCCAGCGGTACTACCGCGCCTGGCCAGCGGTACTACCGCAAGGCCGCGCGGTACTACTGCTTGCAACCAAGCGGCAGTGCGGTACTACCGTACCGTCCCACGGTACTGCCGCGACCCCAGCCAGGGAAACAGATGCAAGCTGGGGGGCAGTACTTCCGCACGCGCGGTACTACCGTGCCCCCAATGCGGTACTGCCGTAAGGCAAAAGTCCCGTCCAGGGGGAAGGGGAACTTCCGTGGCTACTTCCGCAAAAAATGGAAGTAGCAAAAACTCGACACAGTAGTACTGCCGAGGGGCGGTACTACTGCCTGACCGCATAGCGCGGTACTACCGCACGGCGAAAGCGGTACTACCGCGGCAGGTGCGGATGTAAAAAATTACATCCGCTCCTACTACCGCAAAGGGGCGGCACTAGTCTGGTGGGCAGCGATAGTGCGGCTCCAGGGGAGCGGTACTACCGTGAGCACCAGCGGTACTACCGCGCCACCGCGCGGTACTACCGTGAATGCTCAGGGTACTACCGTTGATCCAGGAGCAGTACTATCGCAACCACAACAGCAGCCAGTCAAAGGAGGCAGGAAAAACGGAGGAAGCTCCAAGGAAGAAGGAGGGGATAAAAGGAGACGTATACGTGATGATTCCACCCAAACCTTTCCAACGCGGACCCCTTCTTAATAGTACGGCTTTCCTACGACTCAAATCCACCAAAAAGAAACGTAGAAACGACGCCGTCTTCGTCAGTCTTCGAGGGGCACCCAATCGTCTTGTGCCTAGCAGAGAAGAGTCTGGAAAACTCATGGCACATGATTAGTCCGCAAATGCGTTGTCATCAATCACCAAAACACTTAGGGATAAATATGTCCTTACAATCTCCCCCTTTTTGGTGGATTGATGACAAAACAGGATTTGCACAAGGAAAAATACTATTGAGTAAAAGCAAACCCCTCCTCTCTATAATATAGACGGGCTCCCCCTAAATGTGTGCCACCTAGATGAGCATGAATACTAGGAAGCGAGCTCCCCCTATATTATAGAGACAAGGCAAATTTATCACTAGACAAGATAGTACAAACATAAGATAACTAAGATAGATAGAGTGCATATGTCTTACACCATATGGAGGAAAGGTCTCGGAAGCACAAACCGAACTAAAGCAAACGAGGCAAATGAGGTCCAAACGACAAAGCAACCAAACACACCAAGCACTACACAACGCAAATCCCTACACTCTCTCCCCCTTTGGCATCGAGACGCCAAAAAGGCAGAGAGGACACCTACACACACGGGGTGGCTCAGGCAGAGAAGTCGTCCCACTACTCCTCGTGCTCCTCATCAGACTCAGCGGCGGGGATAGTCTCCTCCATGTCATCCTCTGAACTGGTCCACTTGTAGCCCTGCTTAGACATCCAGGCAGCCTCAGGTGTGATGACGTCCTCAGACCCGCCAGACACATCCTCTCCAAAGAGCCTCATCACCTTCTTGTCACGGCGGCGACTCTCCTTGTTAGCCACGTGAGCCCTGTACTGTTCCTTCGCCTGCATGCAGAAGAGAGTCTTCATCTTGTCCTTCAGCTTCTTGGCCCATGATGGTTCAGAGGAAGAAGTGGTGGACCTAGCAGCACGGTCCTCAGCAGTAGTCTCAGCAGCAGCAGCCTCCCCCTCACCAGCAGCCCTCCTAGCAGAAGATGCCTCAGCATGAGTAGTGGTGTTGGCCCAGTTGGGCTTGACGCGGAGGCTGATGGACTCATGGCGAATCCAGTCTGGAGCAAGGAACTCATCACCTGGATACGTCTTCTCCCAAGTGGTGGAGAGCAGCAGAAACAGGTACGGTCCATAGATAGGAACCTTGCGAGTGAACACCGCAAACCGAAGCTCACACCACATGATGTGAGAGACATCAAGTGGCTCTGCACACAAGAGCAACATGTCCACTAGATATGCATGAACCTTGTCCTTGTCGCCAATGTGTGGGAACAGAGTGTTGCCGAAGATGCGATGCATGATATCCAGAAAGGAGTTCAACACCCAAGATGACTTCCCAATGGGGAGTACCTTCTCAACAAGGAAGGGCTGAAGCTGGTTCTTGTTGGCAGACTCAGAGTTGGCATGGGGGCGGACGCCAACGGGGGTGTGAAGCCCGTCATCAGGAATGTGCAGCAGATCCATGAACTCTTTCCATGTAGCAGACAGCTGACGGCCATTGGTCATCCAAGTTATCCTCCGCTCCTCCCCGGGATGAAAGTACACTGAGGCAAAGAATTGACAGATAAGCTCAGGGTCATAGTCAAGGTGAAAGGAGATCACCGGCTCAATAGCAAACTGCTCCACCAAGTCCAGAGCCTCTCCAAAATAGTCACGAAACTTGTCTTTCCGCAGGTGATGCATGTCTATCCACTTGACATCCACGTAGGTATTCTGCTTGTTCTTGATCACATCCAGATAGATGAGAACCTGTTGCTTGGTCCAGAACAACTCGGTGCCTCTAAGGGTAGCCCAAGGATTCACATAGGGATTGATCTTCCGGCGCTCGACATACTCAGTGGTTGAAATCTCGTCCATGCCCTTAGCCGGTTCCTTTTGCTTGCTGGCAACGAACTTGACTTTGCGCTTGGGGGCATTGGAGCCCTCTGGGGCTTCTTCTTGGGGGTTGCGCAGACGCTTGGAGCCAGTGTCACGACTGGGATTGGAACGGCGAGAGCCACCACCTGACACACAGAACGCAAAAACACCCATAATATCCAAGAGAGATTAATGCAAAGACCACAACAAAGCAAGTGAAACAAGTAGAAAGCACACATGATACATGCCTAGAGAGAGATTTGATCCCTACGGTAGTACTGCCAAGAGGTGCGGAGCTAAGAGAGTAGTACGACTCTTAGACGCGGTAGTACCGTGCAAGATCACGGTAGTACCGGGTGTAGGAGCGGTAGTATGACCTTAGCATCGCGGCCGGCGCGGTAGTACCGCGTCTGCGGAGCGATAGTACCGCACGGTACGGTAGTACCGCGCCTGACGAGCGGTAGTACCGCGAGAGCGGTAGTACCGCACATCGGGCACGATAGTACCGCACCGCGTCAGATCTGAACTGGTTCAAATCTGAGAAAGCCCGCGAAACCACGGCGGTAGTACGGTAGGACAAAGCTACCACAAGACAGCATATCAAGTATGTTTCCTACGCATCATGACTCTCCTACATCCTACTCTTGCATAGATTTGGCCTAAAATCTCAAGAACAACAAGTTTCTCCCCAAAAGCCTAGAAGCAAGAGAACAGCCAAGAAAAAGAGGGATTTGGGGAAAAACCTTGGTTCATGGCAAGAGGAAGTGGTGGGGAACGATCCCACCGGTCGGAATCCGAGGAGAGTGGCCGGAGACGGAGATCCGGCGAGGGCCTCCGGTGCCGTTCTTGAGAGGGAGAGACGTGGAGAGAGAGACAATGAATGGGTATGGGGAGTTGTAACTCCCCTGCCCGAGTCATAACCCCCATGCGCCCTTGACGGCGCGGTAGTACCGTGCCCAGACACGGTAGTACCGCACGGTGCGGTACTTCCGAAGTACCAAGTACCGCACCACAGCGGTACTACCGTGTTGTGGCGCGGTAGTACCGTGCCTCCCAAAGCGGTAGTACCGCGCCCAGACGCGGTAGTACCGTGGGCTCAAGAAGATGCACGTTTCGAGCTCGAAAAATTGGATCTTTGCACAAACCACTCCGAGCCAACACAACACTACAAGACCACGCAACACACAAAACCAGAAAGGCACACGACAAACGAACCAACCAAGAGACACTACCTCTCCAAAAGAGAGGGCGGTGGCCGTAGCCACCTATGTTTGAGTTAATTGGTATGGCACTACGAAGAATTATCCTTGGGTCCAGGACCAAAACTCGTCTTTGAAGCACAAGTACCATCAAATATGGCTAATGTGAAAGACTTGATTGATTTATGCATAATGGGGGGAGGGAGAGTTTATTGAGAGAACATCACTCCCCCTATGTCCATGCCTACATCTAAATAGGACAACACGTTGAGTATGGTGGGGTGTGCAAGGGTTCAAGCAACATTGCTCGAATCGATGATATTTAGCTCATGCCTTAACTCGCGAAATCTCGCTTCATCCAAGGGCTTCGTGAAGATATATGCAAGGTTGTCATGAGTGTTGACGTAGTTGAGCTCGATCTCTCCTCGCCTAATGTGATCCCGGATGAAGTGATACCGGATCTCAATATGCTTCATCTTGAAGTGTTGCACCGGGTTGAGAGAGATCTTGATGGCACTTTCATTGTCACACCAAAGAGGCACTTTATCACAAGTGACACCATAATCCTTTAAAGTTTGCCTCATCCATAAGAGTTGTGCACAACAACTACCGGTCGCAACATACTCCGCTTCGGTGGACGAGAGAGACACACAACTTTGCTTTTTGGAAGACCAACTTACCAAAGAGCAACCAAGGAATTGGCACCCTCCGGAAGTGGACTTCCTATCCACTTTGTCTCCCGCCCAATCGGAATCCGAGTACCCTACAAGCTTGAAGTTTGTTCCTCTTGGGTACCATAAGCCAAAGTTTGGGGTATGAGCCAAATATCGAAAGATTCGTTTGACCGCCACATAGTGACTTTCCTTAGGTGCGGCTTGAAACCGTGCACAAATTCCCACACTCAACATGATGTCCGGTCTAGATGCACAAAGGTAAAGCAAGGATCCAATCATGGAACGATATACCTTTTGATCCACCACTTTACCATTGGGATCTAAGTCAAGTTGGCACTTGGTGGGCATTGGAGTGGAAGCCGGCTTGACGTCACTTAGCTTGAATCTCTTGAGCATGTCTTGAGTGTATTTGGATTGATTGATGAAGGTTCCTTCTCTTCTTTGCTTCACTTCGAACCCTAGAAAGAACTTCAACTCTCCCATGGAGGACATCTCGAACTTTGAGGTCATGAGAGCGGCAAATTCCTCATTGAAAGCTTTGTTAGGAGAACCAAAGATAATATCATCAACATATAATTGGCACACAAACAACTCCCCTTTGACCTTCTTAGTAAAAAGAGTGGGGTCGATTAGCCCAACTTCAAAACCACGGTCTTGTAACAACTCGGTAAGGTGGTCATACCACGCACGTGGGGCTTGTTTAAGGCCATAGAGTGCCTTATCGAGTTGATACACATGATCGGGAAAGTAGGGATCCTCGAACCCGGGGGTTGCTTGACGTACACCAATTCATTAATGGGACCATTAAGAAAAGCACTCTTCACATCCATTTGTTGTAACTTAAAGTTATGATGAGAAGCATATGCAATCAACATGCGAATGGATTCAAGACGAGCAACGGGAGCAAAGGTTTCACCGTAGTCGATACCCTCGACTTGGGAGTAGCCTTGTGCTACCAAACGAGCCTTGTTGCGAATGATAATCCCATGGGCATCTTGCTTGTTCTTGAATATCCACTTGGTTCCAATGACATTGTGGTTCCCCGTTAGCCTTGGCACCAATCTCCACACTTTGTTGCGCTCGAAGTTGTTGATTTCTTCGTGCATGGCATTGAGCCAATCCGGATCTTCTAGCGCCTCATAGACCTTGTGGGGTTCCACACAAGAGACAAACACGTGATGCTCACAATAATTTGCTAATTGTCTATGAGTGCTTACCCCCTTTCTTAAGCTTCCAAGCACATTCGTCATGAGATGATCCTTGGTGGAGAGCTTGGAAGCAACCTTGGCGGCACGACGCTCTAATTCCTCCTCGGTGGTGAGATGAGGAGCGGTTACTTGATCATCTTGAGCACCGTCATGAACTTGTTCTTGATCTTGAACTTGCTCGGGGGAGAGAACTTGACCTTGGGCATCACTTGGTGTGTCCACACCGTCTTGAGTATGATCTAGCCCTTGGTCTTGTTCATGAGGTTGAGGGCCTTCACTTTGTTCTTCGGAAGCGTGTGGGTCTTGGGTTGGTGATGGCTCCACTTGGGTGGAGCATTGTCCTTCTCCTTCGGCCACAAGGGGTTCCTCAATGGGTAGGATGAAACCAACACCCATTCTTCTTATGGCTTGAGGAGGAATTTCATCACCTACATCACAAGTGCCACTTTGCTCCACTTGGGAGCCGTTATTCTCATCAAACTCCACGTTACACGTCTCCTCAATAAGTCCCGTGGATTTATTGAGGACACGGTAAGCATGAGAGTTTGTAGCATAACCAACAAATATGCCCTCATAAGCTCTGGCCTCAAATTTAGACAACCGAACACCTTTCTTGAGAATGAAACACTTACACCCGAATACCCGGAAGTACTTGAGGTTGGGCTTGTTACCGGTGAGTATTTCATATGGAGTCTTGTTCAAGCCCTTGCGGAGGTAGAGCCGATTTGATGCATGACACGCGGTGTTGATGGCTTCGGCCCAAAAGTTGTACGGAGACTTGAACTCCGCCATCATGGTCCTTGCCGCATCCATCAACGTCCGGTTCTTCCTCTCCGCAACACCGTTTTGTTGAGGGGTGTAGGGTGCGGAATATTGATGCTTGATTCCCTCGTCACTAAGAAACTCATCCAAGGTGTAGTTCTTGAACTCGGTGCCGTTGTCACTTCTTATTGTCAAGATCTTTGCATTGTGTTGACGTTGTGCTTCATTTGCAAAGTCAATGACGGTTTGTTGGGTCTCGCTCTTCCTCTTGAAGAAATACACCCACGTGTACCTTGAGTAGTCATCCACAATCACCAAGCAATACTTCCTACCTCCAAGACTATCGAAGGATGGAGGCCCAAAGAGATCCATGTGAAGGAGCTCCAAAGGCCTCTTTGAATAAATGATAGTCGTGGGAGGGTGAGCCTTCTCATGTAGCTTTCCTTCGATACAGGCACTGCAAGCACGATCTTTAGCAAAACTAACATTCGTTAGTCCACGGACATGGTCCCCCTTGAGGAGACTTTGCAAAGATCTCATATTGACATGGGCTAAACGGCGATGCCAAAGCCATCCCACATCAACTTTAGCCATTAGGCATGTCGCGGTCTTAGTGGGTCGCTCCGAAAAGTTAATCACATATAGACCGTTCTCGACATGCCCAACAAAGGCTACTTTAAGAGTCTTGCTCCACAAGAGGGCCACGGTATCGATATCAAAGAAAGTGGCAAAGCCCATGATAGCAAGTTGACGAACGGAAAGTAAATTGTATGCAAGGGACTCAACAAGCATGACCTTCTCGATCGTGAGATCATGAGAGATGACCACTTTGCCAAGTCCCAATACCTTAGAAGATGAGGCGTCACCCCACTCGACATTGGTGGGCATAGATGGAACCTTGTGCACGTCCACCACCAAGTCCTTGCTTCCGGTCATATGATTTGTAGCTCCGCTATCGAGCAACCATGATCCCCCACCGGAAGCAAACACCTACAAGAGATGAATGCTTGGTTTTAGGTACCCATTTTGTAATGGGTCCTTTGATGTTAGTAACAAGGGTTTTTGGAACCCAAATAGACCATTCAATGTATTCATTAAGAGAACCAACAAATTTGGCATAAACATGCCCATCACTAGCACGGCATAACACATAAGAAGGGTTAAAATCGCCGGCTTTGTTGAGAGGGATGACATTGCCCTTCTTGACATTGTTCTTCTTATTCTCCTCAGGGGCAATCTCTCCCTCCCTCACAAAGGTTTGCATGAGGGGAGGAGGTCGTTTGGTCTTGTCATTCTTCTTTTTGTTCTTAGAGTCGGGCACGTACCCAACCCCTTCCTTGGCCACACCTCCCTTTTGGTTGATCAAGAGATCGTTGAGGTTCTTCTTGCCTTGTATGCAAGTCGCAAGACCTTTCTCAACTTGCTCCTTCAACTTCGCATTTTCCTCAACAAGATGTATATGCTCACAACACGTGTTAGTAGCATTTGCATTATCAATTAAAACCATATGAGGAAAAGTTGCTTTCTCCTTAGTTAGCTTCACTTGGAGTTGATCATGAGACTCCTTGAGACTAGCATGAATACCCTTCAAGGCCTTGTGGGCCTTGTCAAGTATATCAAACTCCTCTCTGAGTCTAGCAAGATCAACCCCGAGTTTGGCCTTCTCGGAATTTAGCACATGAGAAACAATGAGGGCATGATCATAATCTTTCTTTAACTTAGCATGATCAACGTTGTGTGACTCCTCAAGAGCCAAACGAAGACCACGCTCTTCCTCAAGAGCATTGGAAAGATCCGAAATCTCATCGGCATAGTCATGACTATGCCCTTCCATCTTAGAGATGGTGTCTTCGTGAGCCTCGATCATGTCATTGGCCTCACCCAGTTGTTCCAAGAGAGCAACAAAGTGCTTCTTGGATTTTCCCTTGAGTTTGCCCATAAAGGCCTCAAACTTGTTAGCCTCCACATTAGCTCCCTCAAGTTCATTAATGCTATCCGCCGGAGAAGGATGATTAATGATGGTAGTTATGATGTGTTGGAAATATGCCCTAGAGGCAATAATAAAAGCATTATTATTATATTTCCTTGTTCATGATAATTGTCTTTATTCATGCTATAATTGTGTTATCCGGAAATCGTAATACATGTGTGAATAACAGACATCAACATGTCCCTAGTGAGCCTCTAGTTGACTAGCTCGTTGATCAACAGATAGTCATGGTTTCCTGACTATGGACACTGGATGTCATTGATAACGAGATCACATCATTAGGAGAATGATGTGATGGACAAGACCCAATCCTAAACATAGCACAAGATCGTATAAGTTCGTTTGCTAGAGTTTTCCAATGTCAAGTATCTTTTCCTTAGACCATGAGATCGTGTAACTCCCGGATACCGTAGGAGTGCTTTGGGTATGCCAAACGTCACAACATAACTGGGTGACTATAAAGGTAGACTACGGGTATCTCCGAAAGTGTCTGTTGGGTGACATGGATCAAGACTGGGATTTGTCACTCCGTATGACGGAGAGGTATCACTGGGCCCACTCGGTAATGCATCATCATAATGAGCTCAAAGTGATCAAGTGTCTGGTCACGGGATCATGCATTACGGTACGAGTAAAGTGACTTGCCGGTAACGAGATTGAACGAGGTATTGGGATACCGACGATCGAATCTCGGGCAAGTAACATATCGATAGACAAAGGGAATAGCGTACGGGATTGATTAAATCCTCGACATCGTGGTTCATCCGATGAGATCATCGTGGAGCATGTGGGAGCCAACATGGGTATCCAGATCCCGCTGTTGGTTATTGACCGGAGAGTCGTCTCGGTCATGTCTGCTTGTCTCCCGAACCCGTAGGGTCTACACACTTAAGGTTCAGTGACGCTAGGGTTATGAAGATATGTATATGCAGAAACCTGAATGTTGTTCTGAGTCCCGGATGAGATCCCGGACGTCACGAGGAGTTCCGGAATGGTCCGGAGGTAAAGAATTATATATAGGAAGTGCTATTTCGGGCATCGGGACAAGTTTCGGGGTTATCGGTATTGTACCGGGACCACCGGAAGGGTCCCGGGGGTCCACCGGGTGGGGCCACCTGTCCCGGGGGGCCACATGGGCTGTAGGGGGTGCGCCTTGGCCTAGATGGGCCAAGGGCACCAGCCCCTATAGGCCCATGCGCCTAGGGTTTCCCCCTAGGAGGAGTCCTAGTGGTGGAAGGCACCCCGAGGTGCCTTGGGGGGGAGGGAAACCCTCCCCTGGCCGCCGCACCTAGGAGATCAGATCTCCTAGGCTGCGCACCAGCCCCCCTTGGCACCCCTATATATAGTGGGGGAGAGGAGGGACTTCACACATCAGCCCCTGGCGCCTCCATCTCTCCCCGTTACGTCTCTCCCTCGTAGTCTCGGCGAAGCCCTGCTGCTGTGACGCCCTGCATCCACCACCACGCCGTCGTGCTGCTGGATCTTCATCAACCTCTCCTCCCCCCTTGCTGGATCAAGAAGGAGGAGACGTCTCCCGTCCCGTACGTGTGTTGAACGCGGAGGTGCCGTCCGTTCGGCGCTGGTCATCGGTGATTTGGATCACGTCGAGTACGACTACATCATCACCGTTCTTTTGAACGCTTCCGCTCGCGATCTACAAAGGTATGTAGATGCATCTAATCACTCGTTGCTAGATGAACTCCTAGATGATCTTGGTGAAACGAGTAGGAAAATTTTTGTTTTCTGCAACGTTCCCCAACAGTGGTATCAGAGCTAGGTCTATGCGTAGTTCTTCTTGCGCGAGTAGAACACAATTTGTTGTCGGTGTAGATTTGTCAACTTTCTTGCCGTTACTAGTCCTTTCTTGCTTCAGCGGTATTGTGGGATGAAGCGGCCCGGACCAACCTTACACGTACGCTTACGTGAGACCGGTTCCACCGACTAACATGCACTAGATGCATAAGGTGGCTGGCGGGTGTCTGTCTCTCCTACTTTAGTTGGAGCGGAATCGATGAACAGGGTCCTTATGAAGGGTAAATAGAAGTTGACAAATCACGTTGTGGCTTCAACGTAGGTAAGAAAATGTTTTTGCTAGAACCCTCCTGCAGCCACGTAAAACTTGCAACAACAATTAGAGGACGTCTAACTTGTTTTTGCAGCAAGTGGTTTGTGATATGATATGGCCAAAGTTGTGATGAATGATGAATGATCTATATGTGATGTATGAGATGTTCATGCTATTGTAATAGGATTCACGACTTGCATGTCGATGAGTATGACAACCGGCAGGAGCCATAGGAGTTGTCTTTATTCTTTTATATGACCTGTGTGTCATCAAGAAACGCCATGTAAATTACTTTACTTTATTGCTAAACGCGTTATCCATAGTAGTAGAAGTAATAGTTGGCGAGCAACTTCATGGAGACACGATGATGGAGATCATGATGATGGAGATCATGGTGTCAAGCCGGTGACAAGATGATCATGGAGCCCCAAGATGGAGATCAAAGGAGCTATGTGATATTGGCCATATCATGTCACGTTTATTATTTGATTGCATGTGATGTTTATCATGTTTTGCATCTTGTTTACTTAGAACGACGGTAGTAAATAAGATGATCCCTCACAATAAATTCAAGAAGTGTTCCCCCTAACTGTGCACCGTTGCGACAGTTCGCTGTTTCAAAACACCACGTGATGATCGGGTGTTTTATTCAGACGTTCACATACAACGGGTGTAAGACAGATTTACACATGCAAACACTTAGGTTGACTTGACGAGCCTAGCATGTACAGACATGGCCTCGGAACACAGAAGACCGAAAGGTCGAGCATGAGTCGTATAGAAGATACGATCAACATGAAGATGTTCACCGATGTTGACTAGTCCGTCTCACGTGATGATCGGACACGGTCTAGTTTAACTCGGATCATGTAATACTTAGATGACTAGAGGGATGTCTAATCTAAGTGGAAGTTCACTAATAATTTGATTAGTTGAACTTAATTATCATGAGCTTAGTCTAAAATCTTTGCAATATGTCTTGTAGATCAAATGGCCAACGTAGTCCTCAACTTCAACGCGTTCCTAGAGAAAACTAAGCTGAAAGACGATGGCAGCAACTATACGGACTGGGTCCGGAACCTGAGGATCATCCTCATAGCTGCCAAGAAAGATTATGTCCTACAAGCACCGCTTGGTGACGC
The DNA here is from genome assembly GCF_018294505.1 of Triticum aestivum. Lineage (NCBI taxonomy): Eukaryota > Viridiplantae > Streptophyta > Magnoliopsida > Poales > Poaceae > Triticum > Triticum aestivum. The sequence goes on along the minus strand of NC_057794.1, from coordinate 44,844,973 downwards.
ACCCGTTCTCCCTGCAGAACAAGATGTTATGAACGCTTGGCAGGCACGTTTCGATGACTACTCCCTCGTTCAGTGTGGCATGCTTTACAGCCTAGAGCCGGGGCTCCAAAAACGTTTTGAGAGACATGGAGCATATGAGATGTTCGAAGAGCTGAAAATGGTTTTCCAAGCTCATGCCCGGGTCGAGAGATATGAAGTCTCCGACAAATTCTTCAGCTGTAAGATGGAGGAAAACAGTTCTGTCAGTGAGCACATACTCACTATGTCTGGGTTGCATAACCGCTTGACTCAGCTGGGAGTTAATCTCCCGGATGATGCGGTCATTGACAGAATCCTCCAGTCGCTTCCACCAAGCTACAAGAGCTTTGTGATGAACTTCAATATGCAGGGGATGGAAAAGACCATTCCTGAAGTATTTGCTATGCTGAAATCAGCAGAGGTAGAAGTCAGGAAGGAACATCAAGTGTTGATGGTCAATAAAACCACTAAGTTCAAGAAAGGCAAGGGTAAAAAGAACTTCAAGAAGGACGGCAAGGAGGTTGCCGCGCCCGGCAAGCAAGCTGCCGGGAAGAAGCCAAAGAATGGACCCAAGCCCGAGACTGAGTGCTTTTATTGCAAGGGAAGCGGTCACTGGAAGCGGAACTGCCCTAAGTACTTAGCGGATAAGAAGGCCGGCAAAACAAAAGGTATATGTGATATACATGTAATTGATGTGTACCTTACTAGTGCCCGTAGTGGCTCCTGGGTATTTGATACCGGTGCAGTTGCTCACATTTGTAACTCAAAGCAGGGGCTGCGGAATAAGCGGAAACTGGCAAAGGACGAGGTGACGATGCGCGTCGGGAATGGTTCCAAGGTCAATGTGATCGCCGTCGGCACGCTACCTCTGCATCTCCCTTCGGGATTAGTTTTAAACCTTAATAATTGTTATTTAGTGCCAGCTTTGAGCATGAACATTGTATCGGGATCTCGTTTAATTCGAGATGGCTACTCTTTTAAATCTGAGAATAATGGTTGTTCCATTTTTATGAGAGATATGTTTTATGGTCATGCTCCTATGGTGAATGGTTTATTCTTTATGAATCTCGAACGTGATGCTACACATGTTCATAATGTGAGTACCAAAAGAAATAAGGTTGATAATGATAGTCCCACATACTTGTGGCACTGCCGCCTTGGTCACATAGGTGTCAAACGCATGAAGAAGCTCCATGCTGATGGACTTTTAGAGTCTCTTGATTATGAATCATTTGACACGTGCGAACCATGCCTTATGGGTAAAATGACCAAGACTCCGTTCTCAGGAACAATGGAACGAGCAACCGACTTATTGGAAATCATACATACTGATGTGTGCGGTCCGATGAGTGTTGAGGCTCGTGGTGGCTATCGTTATGTTCTCACCCTCACTGATGATTTAAGTAGGTATGGGTATATCTACTTAATGAAACACAAGTCTGAAACCTTTGAAAAGTTCAAGGAATTTCAGAGTGAGGTTGAAAATCAACGTGACAGAAAAATCAAGTTTCTACGATCAAATCGTGGAGGAGAATACTTGAGTCACGAGTTTGGGGCACACTTAAGAAAATATGGAATAGTTTCACAACTCACGCCGCCTGGAACACCTCAGCGTAATGGTGTGTCCGAACGTCGTAATCGCACTCTGTTAGATATGGTGCGATCTATGATGTCTCTTACCGATTTACCGCTTTCTTTTTGGGGCTATGCTTTAGAGACTGCCACATTCACTTTAAATAGGGCTCCGTCGAAATCCGTTGAGACGACACCGTATGAATTATGGTTTGGGAAGAAACCTAAGCTGTCGTTTCTAAAAGTTTGGGGATGCGATGCTTATGTCAAGAAACTTCAACCTGAAAAGCTCGAACCCAAGTCAGAAAAATGCGTCTTCATAGGATACCCAAAAGAAACTATTGGGTACACCTTCTACCTCAGATCCGAAGGCAAGATCTTTGTTGCCAAGAATGGGTCCTTTCTGGAGAAAGAGTTTCTCTCGAAAGAAGTAAGTGGGAGGAAAGTAGAGCTTGATGAAGTATTACCTCTTGAACCGGAAAATGGCGCAACTCAAGAAAATGTTCCTGAGGTGCCAGCACCGACTAGAGAGGGAGTTAATGATAATGATCGAGATACTTCTGATCAAGCCCCTACTGAAATTCGAAGGTCCACAAGGACACGTTCCGCACCAGAGTGGTACGTCAACCCTGTCTTGGAAATCATGCTGTTAGACAACGGTGAACCTTCGAACTATGAAGAAGCGATGGCGGGCCCGGATTCTGACAAATGGCTGGAAGCCATGAAATCCGAGATAGGATCCATGTGTGAAAACAAAGTATGGACTTTGACTGACTTGCCCGTTGAGCGGCGAGCCATAGAAAATAAATGGATCTTTAAGAGGAAGACAGACGCGGATGGTAATGTGACCATCTATAAAGCTCGGCTTGTCGCTAAGGGTTATCGACAAGTTCAAGGGGTTGACTACGATGAGACTTTCTCACCGGTAGTGAAGCTGAGGTCCGTCCGAATCATGTTAGCAATTGCCGCATTCTATGATTACGAAATATGGCAAATGGACGTCAAAACGGCATTCCTTAATGGTTTCCTTAAGGAAGAATTGTATATGATGCAGCCGGAAGGTTTTGTCGATCCTAAGAATGCTGACAAAGTATGCAAGCTCCAACGCTCGATTTATGGGCTGGTGCCAGCATCTCGGAGTTGGAACATTCGCTTTGATGAGATGATCAAAGCATTTGGGTTTACACAGACTTATGGAGAAGCCTGCGTTTACAAGAAAGTGAGTGGGAGCTCTGTAGCATTTCTCATATTATATGTAGATGACATACTTTTGATGGGAAATGATATAGAACTCTTGGACAGCAACAAGGCCTACTTGAATAAAAGTTTTTCAATGAAGGACCTTGGAGAAGCTGCTTATATATTAGGCATCAAAATCTATAGAGATAGATCGAGACGCCTCATAGGTCTTTCACAAAGCTCATACCTTGATAAGATATTGAAGAAGTTCAATATGGATCAATCCATGAAGGGGTTCTTGCCTGTGTTGCAAGGTATGAAATTGAGCTCAGCTCAATGTTCGACCACGGCAGAAGATATAGAAGAGATGAGCGTCATCCCCTATGCCTCAGCCATAGGTTCTATTATGTATGCCATGCTGTGTACCAGACCTGATGTTAACCTTGTCGTAAGTTTGGTAGGAAGGTACCAAAGTAATCCTGGCAAGGAACACTGGACAGCGGTCAAGAATATCCTGAAGTACCTGAAAAGGACTAAGGAAATGTTTCTCGTTTATGGAGGTGACGAAGAGCTCGTCGTAAAGGGTTACGTCGACGCTAGCTTCGACACAGATTTGGATGACTCTAAGTCACAAACCGGATACGTGTATATTTTGAATGGTGGGGCAGTAAGCTGGTGCAGTTGCAAGCAAAGCGTCGTGGCGGGATCTACATGTGAAGCGGAATACATGGCAGCCCCGGAGGCAGCACATGAAGCAATATGGGTGAAGGAGTTCATCACCGACCTAGGAGTCATACCCAATGCGTCGGGGCCGATCAAGCTCTTCTGTGACAACACTGGAGCTATTGCACTTGCCAAGGAGCCCAGGTTTCACAAGAAGACAAGGCACATCAAGCGTCGCTTCAACTCCATTCGTGAAAATGTTCAAGATGGAGACATAGAGATTTGTAAAGTACATACGGACCTGAATGTAGCAGATCCGTTGACTAAACCTCTCCCTAGAGCAAAACATGATCAACACCAGAATTCCATGGGTGTTCGATTCATCACAATGTAACTAGATTATTGACTCTAGTGCAAGTGGGAGACTGTTGGAAATATGCCCTAGAGGCAATAATAAAAGCATTATTATTATATTTCCTTGTTCATGATAATTGTCTTTATTCATGCTATAATTGTGTTATCCGGAAATCGTAATACATGTGTGAATAACAGACATCAACATGTCCCTAGTGAGCCTCTAGTTGACTAGCTCGTTGATCAACAGATAGTCATGGTTTCCTGACTATGGACACTGGATGTCATTGATAACGAGATCACATCATTAGGAGAATGATGTGATGGACAAGACCCAATCCTAAACATAGCACAAGATCGTATAGTTCGTTTGCTAGAGTTTTCCAATGTCAAGTATCTTTTCCTTAGACCATGAGATCGTGTAACTCCCGGATACCGTAGGAGTGCTTTGGGTATGCCAAACGTCACAACGTAACTGGGTGACTATAAAGGTAGACTACGGGTATCTCCGAAAGTGTCTGTTGGGTGACATGGATCAAGACTGGGATTTGTCACTCCGTATGACGGAGAGGTATCACTGGGCCCACTCGGTAATGCATCATCATAATGAGCTCAAAGTGACCAAGTGTCTGGTCACGGGATCATGCATTATGGTACGAGTAAAGTGACTTGCCGGTAACGAGATTGAACGAGGTATTGGGATACCGACGATCGAATCTCGGGCAAGTAACATATCGATAGACAAAGGGAATAGCGTACGGGATTGATTAAATCCTCGACATCGTGGTTCATCCGATGAGATCATCGTGGAGCATGTGGGAGCCAACATGGGTATCCAGATCCCGCTGTTGGTTATTGACCGGAGAGTCGTCTCGGTCATGTCTGCTTGTCTCCCGAACCCGTAGGGTCTACACACTTAAGGTTCGGTGACGCTAGGGTTATGAAGATATGTATATGCAGAAACCCGAATGTTGTTCGGAGTCCCGGATGAGATCCCGGACGTCACGAGGAGTTCCGAAATGGTCCGGAGGTAAATAATTATATATAGGAAGTGCTATTTCGGGCATCGGGACAAGTTTCGGGGTCACCGGTATTGTACCGGGACCACCGGAAGGGTCCCGGGGGTCCACCGGGTGGGGCCACCTGCCCCGGGGGGGCACATGGGCTGTAGGGGTGTGCGCCTTGGCCTGTATGGGCCAAGGGCACCAGCCCCAAGAGGCCCATGCGCCAAGAGATCAAGAAAGGAAGAGTCCTAAAGGGGGAAGGCACCTCCTAGGTGCCTTGGGGAGGAGGGATTCCTCCCTTGGCCGCCGCCCCCCTAGGAGATTGCATCTCCTAGGGCCGGCGCCCCCCCTAGGCTCCCTATATATAGTGGGGGAAGGAGGGCCTCTCACCCCACGCCTTTGGTGCCTTCCTCTCCCTCTCCAACACATCCTCCTCCTCCATAGTGCTTGGCGAAGCCCTGCCGGAGTACTGCAGCTCCATCACCACCACGCCGTCGTGCTGCTGCTGGAGCCATCTTCCTCAACCTCTCCTTCCCCCTTGCTGGATCAAGAAGGAGGAGACGTCACACTGACCGTACGTGTGTTGAACGCGGAGGTGCCGTCCGTTCTTCGCTAGGATCTCCGGTGATTTGGATCACGTCGAGTACGACTTCCTCATCCCCATTCTTTGAACGCTTCCGCGCGTGGTCTACAAAGGTATGTAGATGCAATCCAATCACTCGTTGCTAGATGAACTCCTAGATGGATCTTGGTGAAACCGTAGGAAATTTTTTGTTTTCTGCAATGTTCCCCAACACTCATCATCTTCATCATCATCCTCATAGTACTCTTCTTGCACAACCAAAGCCTTGGGAGGAGTCTTCTTGGTGAAGTTGTTCTTGTTGGGGAACGACTTGGCCTTGTCCTTTCGGATGAGTTTGCCACCATTGTCTTCCCTCTTCTCATACGGGCATTCCGCAACGAAATGACTCACGTTGCCACAATTGTAGCAAGTCCTTACACGTTGCTTGCCCCTTGTGCCACTCGAGTTGTTTTTGCTAAAATTGGGCCTCGAGTTTTTCTTGCTCCAAAATTGCCTTGAAGCAAGTGCCATGTGTTCATGATATGCATACTTCGTATCTTCGGGGTTGCTCTCCTCTTCTTCCTCTTCTTCTTCCACGGTGAGCTTGGCCTTCAATGCAAGGTTAGGCTTCTTTGCCCGTTGAGAACGGAGCACCGCATTGTCGATGGTCTTGTCCAAAATGTTCATGGCCACAAACTCATCCAACACTTCGCTTGAGGTCAAAGTGTGGAAGTTCGGTCTTTGATGAATGACGGAAGACATGGCCTTGTGGTAGGGCATCATTGCCTTGAGGAATTTGCGCTTGATCCAATTTTCATCCGTGTCCTTGCTCCCGTGATCTCGTAGTGAGACCGCGAGTTTGGTTACTCTCCGATAAAGCTCACGAGGTTCTTCATCTTCCTTCATTGCAAACTCATCGGCCTCATCTTGTACCACTTCATAGTTGGAGCGTTGAATGCTTGCGCTTCCCCGGTAGAGAGACACGACACAATGCCATGCATCTTTGGCCAAGGCGAAGGGACGAAGATGAGGTAGGTCTTCGGGTGGAATTGCATCTTGAATGATGAAGAGAGTATTCTCATTGAATTGATTGTCCGCGGCTTCTCGAGGAGTGAAGTTGCTTGGATCATGTGGATAGAAACCTTCTTCAATGATTCTCCAAAGGTTAGTGTTCACATGATTTAAATGACGTTTAAAGCAGTAAACCCAAGAATCAAAATCCTCATTTTTCACAATCTTAGGGGGGACCGGCATGATTCAAATGAGTGGAAGGAACCGGTCCACCATAAACAAGTGGTGGTTCCACATGGGCAAAGATGCCGGTGCCATTCTTGCCACTAGAAGAAGGAGCCTTTTCACTACTAGCTTCCCCCTTGTCGGGGATAGCATCCGACACCTTGATGGCGGGATCACCCACTTTCAACGGTGCGGTGGATAGTTTAAGCCCCTCAAGAAATTTAGTAAACATGCTTTCAACTTCAGTCGTCATGGAGATTTTCAATGTCTCCAAGGCCACATTGAACTCCTCACGAGAGACCGAAGTTCCCCCATCGCCCGTAGACGAGATAGGATTCACATCGGAGTGTTCCTCCGCACCGTCTACGGTATCAACCATACTCTTTGGACGGTAAAGTCCTTAATAAAGAGACGAGGCTCTGATACCAATTGAAAGGATCGATATGGTTGACTAGAGGGGGGTGAATAGGCAACTAACAATTTTTAGCTTTTCTTTAGCAATTTAAACTTTGCATCAAAGTAGGTTGTCTAGATATGCAACTAGATGAGCAACCTATATGATGCAACACAAATAGGAACACAAGCAACCAAGATATATGAAACAAATAAGCTACACAAGTAAAGGCACGAGATAACCAAGACTGGAGATGGTGGAGACGAGGATGTGTTGCCGAAGTTCCTTCCCTTTGAGAGGAAGTACGTCTCCGTTGGAGCGGTGTGGAGGCACAATGCTCCCCAATAAGCCACTAGGGCCACCGTAATCTCCTCACGCCCTCACACAATGCGAGATGTCGTGATTCCACTATTGGTGCCCTTGGAGGCGGCAACCGAACCTTAACAAACGAGGTTGGGGCAATCTCCACAACTCAATTGGAGGCTCCCAACGACACCACGAAGCTTCACCACAATGGACTATGGCTTCGCGGTGACCTCAACCGTCTAGGATGCTCAAACACCCAAGAGTAATAAGATCCGCAAGGGATTAGTAGGGGGAATCAAATATCTCTTGGTGGAAGTGTAGATCGGGGCCTTCTCAACCACTCCCGAGCAAATCAACAAGTTTGGTTGGCTAGGGAGTGAGATCGGGCGAAAATGGAGCTTGGAGCAATAATGGAGCTTTAATGGTGGAAGAGGTGAGTCAACGGGGAAGAAGGAGACCCTTTATATAGTGTGTGGAAAAGATCCAACCGTTACCCACCAACCAGCCCGCGGCCAGCGGTACTACCGTGCCTGGCCAGCGGTACTACCGCAAGGCCGCGCGGTACTACTGCTTGCAACCAAGCGGTACTACTGCACGGCAGTGCGGTACTACCGTACCGTCCCACGGTACTGCTGCGACCCCAGCCAGGGAAACAGACGCAAGCTGGGGGCGGTACTTCCGCACGCACGGTACTACCGCGCCCCCAATGTCGTACTACCGTAAGGCAAAAGTCCCGTCCAGGGGGAAGGGGAACTTCCGTGCCTACTTCCGCAAAAAAACGGAAGTAGCAAAAACTCGACACAGTAGTACTGCCGAGGGGCGGTACTACTGCCTGACCGCATAGCGCGGTACTACCGCACGGCGAAAGCGGTACTACCGCGGCAGGTGCGGATGTAAAAAATTACATCCGCTCCTACTACCGCAAAGGGGCGGCACTAGCCTGGTGGGCAGCGGTAGTGCGGCTCCAGGGGAGCGGTACTACCGTGAGCACCAGCGATACTACCGCGCCACCGCGCGGTACTACCGTGGATGCCCATGGTACTACCGTTGATCCAGGAGCAGTACTACCGCAACCACAACAGCAGCCAGTCAAAGGAGGCAGGAAAAACGGAGGAAGCTCCAAGGAAGAAGGAGGGGATAAAAGGAGACGTGTACGTGATGATTCCACCCAAACCTTTCCAACGCGGACCCCCTCTTAATAGTACGGCTTTCCTACGACTCAAATCCACCAAAAAGAAACATAGAAAAGACGTCGTCTTCGTCAGTCTTCGAGGGGCACCCAATCGTCTTGTGCCTAGCAGAGAAGAGTCTGGAAAACTCATGGCACACGATTAGTCCGCAAATGCGTTGTCATCAATCACCAAAACACTTAGGGATAAATATGTCCTTATAGCCCCCATCTGCACGAAGTCGCCGTTGCCCGAGTCGCGGCCCAAACAGGCCGCCGCGCGTGCCCTGGTGCCTTTACCACTGCCGACGCGCGTGCCCGCCGCTGCATTCCATTCCCGTCGCCCAGATGGCCGCCCACCCGCGATCTACGTCTCCGCCTCCCTCCGCGCACTACGCCTACTATGACCAGCCATCGTCCTCACGCCGTCGACACCTGCCTCCGCTGGCCAGCAACGTCACGCCGTCATCACGTTCGTCATCGGAGGAAATGGATCCGGCTGAAATCCTCGCCGCCGTGCAAGAGGTTGGTTTGAGACATTGTTGTTCTTGATAAGATAGTTGTTTTAGGGATGATGTTACACGGCGTTTGATTCATCGTACAATTTTTTTAACTATATATAGTTAGAGGAGGAGGGAGATTATGATGGCGATGATTACGGCGAGGACAACGAAACCTCGTCACAGAATATGGATGAACCTCGTGAGGAGAACTACATGAGTTTGGATGAATCTTATAGTGGCAATGTAAGTGTGATCAATGTTGATGAAACAATAAATATGAGGGGGTAAATATGATAGACCGCACGGAAAATTTAATATTTTTTTGCATGATGCAGCGACATGGCGATGATAATGATGATATGTATATAGATGATTCATTTGCTGAAAGTGCACTCCGGGTATGTTATTAATAAAATCAGAGAAGAAATGACATAATAACCATATGAGCGCTTACATGTTTTTTTTGCAATGCACGCAGATGGACGAGGACGGGAACTTTGTGAGGAATATTGTGGACGATGAAAGTGACAAATCGCACGTTGATGCATCTCATGATGACAGCTCCAGCAAAGTAAGTTTTGAAACTTACATCACTACAGTACATTTTAAAATTATAACTGACTGACATAAATGGTTTAATGCATTAATTTACAGGGAGATGTAGATGGTACAAGCGGGAATGATGAGCATGTTGGTGATGATCTGTTTAATTTTGACATCGGATTTGATGAATATCAGCAAGAATCATTGGACATGCATTGGAAGGTCATGAGGAAGACGTTCAAGTCACTAAGAGATGCTTACAATTTCTATAATCAGTATGCGTACGAGCGTGGTTTCAGCGTAAGAAAGGACTCACTGAAATATTCAAAAGGTCCTGAGGCAACTAAGCGCTTGAGAAAGTATGTGTGTGCGAGAGCTGGGAAACGACAGGCAAAACGTTGTACAATGGAAGGCAGGACCCGCAGGCTGAGAGGGGAGACTCGTTGCTTCTGCGATGCGCATATAACTTTGAAACTTGATAAAGAGCGTGACGTTTGGTATGTCAGCAGTTTCAATGATGATCACAGTCACGTTCTAGCTAGACCGGATGAAGTCACGTTTCTTCGATCTCACAATCAGATAAAAGAATATCAGAAGGCTGATATCTTAACCATGGCAGGTGCTGGAATCAAGAACAACAACAACAAAACAACAACAAAGCCTTTAGTCCCAAACAAGTTGGGGTAGGCTAGAGGTGAAACCCATAAGATCTCGCAACCAACTCATGGCTCTGGCACATGGATAGCAAGCTTCCACGCACCCCTGTCCATAGCTAGCTCTTTGTCGATACTCCAATCCTTCAGGTCTCTCTTAACGGACTCCTCCCATGTCAAAATCGGTCGACCCCGCCCTCTCTTGACATTCTCCGCACGCTTTAGCCGTCCTCTATGCACTGGAGCTTCTGGAGGCCTGCGCTGAATATGCCCAAACCATCTCAAACGATGTTGGACAAGCTTCTCCTCAATTGGTGCTACCCCAACTCTATCTCGTATATCATCATTCCGGACTCGATCCTTCCTCGTGTGGCCACACATCCATCTCAACATACGCATCTCCGCCACACCTAACTGTTGAACATGTCGCCTTTTAGTCGGCCAACACTCCGTGCCATACAACATTGCGGGTCGAACCGCCGTCCTGTAGAACTTGCCTTTTAGCTTTTGTGGCACTCTCTTGTCACAGAGAATGCCAGAAGCTTGGCGCCACTTCATCCATCCGGCTTTGATTCGATGGTTCACATCTTCATCAATACCCCCATCCTCCTACAACATTGACCCCAAATACCGAAAGGTGTCCTTCCGAGGTACCACCTGGCCATCAAGGCTAACCTCCTCCTCCTCACAGCTAGTAGTACTGAAACCGCACATCATGTACTCGGTTTTAGTTCTACTAAGCCTAAACCCTTTCGATTCCAAGGTTTGTCTCCATAACTCTAACTTCCTATTTACCCCCGTTCGACTATCGTCAACTAGCACCACATCATCCGCAAAGAGCATACACCATGGGATATCTCCTTGTATACCCCTTGTGACCTCATCCATCACCAATGCAAAAAGATAAGGGCTCAAAGCTGACCCCTGATGCAGTCCTATCTTAATCGAGAAGTCATCGGTGTCGACATCACTTGTTCGAACACTTGTCACAACATTATTGTACATGTCCTTGATGAGGGTAATGTACTTTGCTGGGACTTTGTGTTTCTCCAAGGCCCACAACATGACATTCCGCGGTATCTTATCATAGGCCTTCTCCAAGTCAATGAACACCATATGCAAGTCCTTCTTATGCTCCCTATATCTCTCCATAAGTTGTCGTACCAAGAAAATGGCTTCCATGGTCGACCTCCGAGGCATGAAACCAAACTGATTTTTGGTCACGCTTGTCATTCTTCTTAAGCGGTGCTCAATGACTCTCTCCCATAGCTTCATTGTATGGCTCATCAGCTTAATTCCACGGTAATTAGTACAACTCTGAACATCCCCCTTGTTCTTGAAGATTGGTACTAATATACTCCGTCTCCATTCTTCTGGCATCTTGTTTGCCTGAAAAATGAGGTTGAAAAGCTTAGTTAGCCATACTATCGCTATGTCCCCGAGACCTTTCCACACCTCAATGGGGATACAATCAGGGCCCATCGCCTTGCCTCCTTTCATCCTTTTTAAAGCCTCCTTCACCTCAGACTCCTGGATGCGCCGCACAAAACGCATGCTGGTCTCATCAAAGGAGTCATTCAGTTCAATGGTAGAACTCTCATTCTCCCCATTGAACAGCTTGTCGAAGTACTCCCGCCATCTATGCTTAATCTCTTCGTCCTTCACCAAGAGTTGGCCTGCTCCGTCCTTGATGCATTTGACTTGGCCAATATCCCACGTCTTCCTCTCCCGGATCTTAGCCATCTTATAGATGTCCCTTTCACCTTCCTTCGTGCCTAACCGTTGGTAGAGGTCCTCATATGCCCGACCCCTTGCTTCACCAACAGCTCGCTTTGTGGCCTTCTTCGCCATCTTGTACTTCTCTATGTTGTCTGCACTCCTATCCAGGTATAGGCGTCTGAAGCAATCTTTCTTCTCTTTAAGCGCCTTCTGGACATCATCATTCCACCACCAGGTATCCTTATCTTCGCTTCTCCTTCCCCTGGACACTCCAAACTCCTCCGAGGCCACCTTACGAATGCAAGTCGCCATCTTCATCCACACATTGTCCGCATCCCCTCCTTCCTCCCAAGGGCCCTCCTTAAATACCCTCTCCTTGAACACCTGAGCTACCTCCCCCTTGAGCTTCCACCACTTCGTTCTAGCGACCTTGGCACGCTTATCCCGCTGGACACGAATCCGAAAGCGGAAGTCAGCAACCACCAGCTTATGCTGGGGTACAACACTCTCCCTAGGTATCACCTTACAGTCTAGGCACGCACGCCTATCTTCTCTTCTCAAGAGGATGAAATCAATCTGGCTAGAGTGTTGGCCACTACTAAAAGTCACCAGATGTGATTCTCACTTTCTAAAGAGGGTGTTAGCTACAATCATGTTGTAGGCTAGAGCAAAGCTTAAGACATCTTCTCCTTCTTGATTCCTGATGCCATAGCCAAAGCCCCCATGCGCCCCTTCAAAACCTGTGTTAGATGTACCCACGTGGCCATTGAGGTCTCCTCCTATGAATAGCTTCTCACCAATCGGTACACTCCTAACCATGTCTTCCAAGCCTTCCCAGAACTCCCTCTTGGTGTTCTCATTGTGGCCTACTTGCGGGGCATATGCGCTGATAACATTGAGAACCAAGTCCTCAGCTACCAGCTTGACCGGGATAATCCGGTCCCCGCGTCTCCTGACGTCTACCACTCCATACTTGAGGCTCTTGTTGATCAAGATGCCTACGCCATTTCTGTTTGCAGCCGTCCCCGTGTACCACAGCTTGAAGCCGGTATCCTCCACCTCCTTCGCCTTCTGTCCTCTCCATTTGGTTTCTTGGACGCAAAGGATATCAACACCTCTCCTCACTGCTGCATCAACTAGCTCCCGAAGCTTCCCTGTCAGAGACCCTATGTTCCAGCTACCTAAGCGAATCCTCCTAGGCTCGGCTAGCTTCCTTACCCTTCGCACTCGTCGAGTCAAATGCGAAGACCCTTGCTCATTTTCCACTACATCCGGGCACCGATGTAGCGCGCCACTAAGGATGCGACGACCCGATCCTCGCTCACTTGCCACCATATCCGGATCAAGATACGGCGCGCCACTTGGGGGGTGACGGCCCGGCCCTTGCCCATTTTCCACCACACCCGGGTTCTGATGTGGCGCGTCGCTGAGAGGGTTACACCCCAACGAAAATCTTTTGGGTTTCATCTCCATAAGAGTGGCTGAGTTTTTACGTTGGCTCGCCAAGCCTATCACAACCCTCCTCATTTACCCGGGCTTGGGACCGGCTATGTTGAGACAACATAGGCGGAGTTGCTGGAATCAGGAAACATATGATTTATGATCAACTTGTCAGTAGGTCCGGGTCATATGCAAAGGCTGGTTTTGGGAGGAAGAAGCTTTATAACATGTGTTATAGAGAAAAATGAAGTTGCTTGCACAAGGTGATGCAGACACTGCCATTGGGATCATGATGACCAGAAAAGAGAGAGATCCAGATTTCTTCTTTGAGCACACCGTCGATGATGAAGGAAGGCTGAAAAACATATTCTGGTGTCATTCTCAATCACGTCGAGACTATGTTGACTACGGTGATGTGACAGTCTTCGACAACACATACATGATGAATAGGTATGGCATGCCATTTATACCTTTTGTCGGTCTGAACAACCACCGTTGCACCACGGTATTCGGTTGTGCTCTTGTGTCTGACGAGACGGAAGATACATATGTCTGGCTGCTTCAGACATTTTTGAGGGCTCACTGTCAGAAGAGGCCCAGGTTAGTAATTACTGATGGAGATGCATCTATGATTAAGGCCATAAGAAAGGTACTTTCGGAGGTTTGGCATCGTCTTTGCTCGTGGCATATTGAGAATAACATGCAGAAACACCTTCATCATAAGTCTCTAAAGGAGTTCAGGTCTCTACTTTATTATGACACTTCAAAAAAGGTATTTGAGGAGAGATGGGCAGCGTTCACCGCCAAATGGCAGTCGGAGAAAACAAAGACATGGTTACATAGGATGTACAAGAAGAAAAGGCTTTGGGCATCATATCTGTCAGGTGGGTTTTTCTTAGGTATGCGAAGTAACCAGCGAAGTGAGAGTCTGAATTCATGCCTTCACTTGCATCTAGACTCCGGTATGACTATTGTTGATATGATTGTGCACTACGGGAACTGCATAGTTCGTCTCCGTGAGAATGAGGCGCATGATGATTACACAAACTCACAGACAGTTCCAGTACCGGTATTGGATGAGTGTAAAGATATTGAGAAATCAGCTGCCCGTGAGTTCACTGCGGCAAACTTTTATATCTTGCAGGAAGATATGAAGAAGGCACGGGAGCTAGAGGTCCTTGAGAGACTGAGAGGAGCAGACACTCACAGATTCATACTGACATGGAAGGAAAATAGAGATATCAGATTCACTGTGGACTACACCCCAGGTAACTTAAAAGAAACAGTGAAGTGCAGTTGCAGAAGCATGTATCGCAAAGGACTTCCTTGCAAACATATTCTTCACGTTCTGATTCAGCTATGCTTACGTGAGATACCTAAGTGTTTAGTACTGCGGAGGTTGAGCCAAGTGGCAAGGGGTGGACTTCCCGTGAAGCGCACTAGCGATCTGTTTGCATGAGGATGGGCAGGTGCAGGGGACAGAGCTAGGTACAGCGAGTTGACTATCTTATCTGCTGAAGCAACTCATAAAGCATGCCATAAACCATTTTTATTCGACAAGTTGAAGGCGGCTCTGAGGGATATAATAGATAATGATTACACTGAGGAGGATGAGTCTGGTGCGGAGGTACAGTTTGTGAACGACGATGCATTCGAGCCTAAGCAAGATCATGGTCTTGTTCATGATCCCGCAAAAGTTAACACCAAAGGCGCACCAAAACAGAATGTTAAAGGCCGCGGTAAGGATGGTCCTGATGTCACTAAAAATGGGCGACCAAAAGCTTTTGATGAGAAAAGCAAACGTCAATGTGGACAGTGCGGTGTTGCGGGTCATTATAAGTCCACGTGCCCTCAAAATCCTAAGTATGATTTTCTTATGTTATTATATATGTTATTGTTCAAACCGAATTTATTTGTTCATTATGAATTAACACATATCTTATTGTTATGTAGGAACTTTGCTTAACTTGTGGAGTATGGAAGATTGGTTCACCCTTTGATTGAAGACAGTTTTATTATGGATGGCTATGGAAGATCGTTCCACCCTTTCATTGAAGACAATTTTTTAATGTTCTATACATTTGATCTTGAATAATTGTTATAATATGTTATATAAACTTATTTTACTTCGTTGATGTCAGACTATTTGGTTTTGATGACAGACTATGTAATGCAAGAAGGAGTTTTACTTTGTTTATTTTGATGTGTTAATTTTGTGCAAGTCGTTGTTGTTTATTTTGGCGTGCTCATTTTTGCATAGTACTGCCGTCGTTGTTTACTGTATATTTTCTGCATTGCACGGTCGTCGTCGCTTAGAACGCCGTCATTTTAAAAAAACACCCGACAAGTGCGCCGGCGGCACTGTCCCACAGTGGCAGCGTCGGCCGGCGGCACTGTCCCACAGGGCAGAGTCGGACGGCGGCAGCAGTACGAGGCAATGAAAGGAGTTCGATAGCCTATGTGCCGCTGGTTATATAAGCCGGTCATCGCGCGCTCCGTCGGCCGAGGTGGGACTAAACATTCCAAGTCGCCCCACGTGCTACTTGGGCCGTCGTCACGCCGCGTGCTACTAGGGCCGTCGTCGCGCCGCGAGCGGAAACAATGGTATTGGGCCGGCCCACGCGGTCACGCGCGTCGCTGCAGGCACGGCGGCTGTGATAGCTAAGTTTTAGTCCCACCTCGCCCAACGGAGCGCGCGACGACCAGCTTATATACCCGGCGGCGCACTTGCAGTCGAGCGTCCTTGATTAGTTATGCTACCCGTCGTTCGACGCTGCCCTGTTGGACAGTGCCGTCGGTCCTGTCTGACGTCAGACTGGCCGGCGCACTAGTGGGCAATTTTTTTTTGTAGAAAAGGAAATTAAGAACGTCGGTGTTATAATAAGCGACAGCGACAGTGCTTTAAAGTGCATAATAAATATATTTACATTTTTTTTAACATTTAGCAGTACAGGAAAACAATTTGACGACTGCACAACTATAAATATGAAGATTTCAAATGTAAAGACAACGGCATGAAGACAACATAATAATCCAAATGTCATTCTCGACTTAAATATTCAAAATAGTAGTGTCTTCTTCATCACAAGACATGATAGTCGAAATAAATGTAAACATTATTTGAGCCTACAAAATTTTCTTGTATAAAAATTTTGCCACATTTATTTCTTCTTTGCAAGCTGGGTAACTTTGTCCTTCACATCGTTGAGCGTATTTCTCTCCGAAAAAATAAGCTGCGTAATCATTAAGTCCCTCGATTTATCAATTGACCCCTGTTAGAACTTCATATTAGTACAATTCAAATAGTATCACATAATGAATTTAATTGAATATAAGCATTTGAAATAAAACCAGACCTGAGAAAAATGGCTTGTCCATTTTTCACCGTTCTAATATTGAAAGCATCGAAGAACAAATATTCCACATGAATTGCTGGTCCGTACAAACAACGGTTCATAAGTTCGCATTTGAGGTAAGATATTAAAACAATATGAAAGTATTTACTCATCCATCTTCTTGTTGTGGGATGATATACTCCCTCCGGTCCTTTTTAGTTCCCATATAAGATTTGACTGAAGTCAAGCCTCGTAAAGTTTGATCAACTTTGTAGAAAAAGTGCCAACATTCACAATGTGAAATCAATACCACTAGATGTGTCATGACTTAAAGTTTCATATTATATAACTTTAGCATGGCAGATGTTGATATTTTTTCATATAAATACGGTCAAACTTTGTGAAGTTTGATTCTAAAGAATTCTAATATGCAGAGTAAAAAGGATCGGAGGGAGTATGTTTTGATAGGCCAGGTAGACACATCCGGAAAATTCACAGCACCGCTCGCATTCGCATCACGTATGTCATATCCAAGTTGATTTTTCTGTTCATATACATGATAGCACAAAAAGAATTTAACATAGTTCAGTTACTAAATAATAATTTCAATATGCTCATGTAAATTTATGCCGTACCAGCTCCTCAACTTTTTCTGTAATTTCGCTGTCAAGTTCGGGTCCCATCAAAGAATCAAGAACCTGGAACTCTTCCTTCGAGCGATGCATGACAACCGAAACCCAATGGGTATTTCCCTTATTAAGAGGAATATAAAGCTGCATCACAACGAAAATATGATGCAATCAACATATATTATCTTATTATTTACATCCCATATATGCATATTTTAAGGCAATTGAACTTACCTTATCTTTTTTAAAATACTCATCGGTGCATTTATTCAAGGGTTCATTCTTCTTCGCCACAACTTCGTTGTCATTTTTTCCTCCCTGGGTGTCCGGTCTAAATTCAAGTAACCAATTGACCAGCCAGGTCGGCATTATATGACGATCTTCACCAACAACCCCCAATAGATACAACGAATAAGCATTGATAACCTGAAAATAATTTAAATAATGTATAACAATTCCAATTTGCATTGAATGCTAATGGAAAACAGAACAATAACTTACATCACCGGTTAGCCATTCATGGTCAAGAATCTTACAAGCCCTCTTTGCACTCAGACCTTCACGCATGCCATCATTGAATATTTTCTTCTTTCTATGTTTCACTGACCGCTGATAAGCACGAACAAACTTAACACTAGCTTTAATCACATCGTATTCTTCTTCAAAGACTTCTTTCTCGAATAGTTCTGCAATACATGACGGTAATATGTTGATAATTCAATGATAAGTAGTAATTATAGCTCGAAAATAATATGATAAAACTCACTTGCTTTTGCTGAACGCTTTGCACGCTTTGTAGGTATAACGGGAATATAAGGAGACTTTATAAGGTTTGATCGTCTCCGCTTCCGTTTCCCTACACCCTTCTCTTGTACCTCATCTTCTCCAATACAATCTACCGATCCACGTGATGCGATTTCATCTGTTCCTAAAGATGTAACGGATTTCTCATCAGATACCTCAGGAACTTCGATAGGATCTTCTTCATCACCCTTGAAACTATCGAAATATTCAGGTGTGCAATAATAAGGTGTCTTCTCTTCAGAATCATTAATATCATCTTCATCATCCTCTTACACATTCTTTTTTCCCGGTGTTTTGAAATTGTCCACGTCAGGATTATATACAAATTCCTTACGAGGTTTTCCACCATAGTTTCTACTTTCACTATTTTCACCATAGTCATTCTCTTCTTCTTTTTCACTATCACCGGCTTTGTAACATACAACGCTTTTGTTCAATTTCTCTATGACCCTCTGTGATTAAAAATTAGTTGTAATTAGTTATGTGACACATCGAAAACCATTGTGAACGGCAAAATCAGAAAACTTGTACCTGTGCGTATAGCTCCGGCACACGAAGCATATCCTTACGAATGTGCTTCAGCTCAGTCAAAATCCGATCCATAATAGGGTTCTGGGTAGCTGAAGCCTCAGATGTACTCACACCTGTTCTCCTTCCAGTAATGTTAGACTTTCTCGTACTGGATTTCTTGTTCTTTTCAGCCTGTTCCATTCTTATTTTGTTTAAGTGGTACTCTTCAGTAATGGTGTCATCGATCTACAACATAAAGAATCATACAATCATATTTAATTAATAATTAATTGCAGACTTTAAATGGAAAAATTAATATTTAACGTATTACCATTCCAACACCACGACCATTTTGAAAGTCGTACTTGTCTCTTTTCTCCGCTGCCGCTTCTGTCCAATTCCTCATCAAGGGGCTCAACAACGCTAAAGGATTATACTTTGGACCGGTGCTTGGCTGCACCTTCTCCCAATATAGATACTGCAAAACAAACAAACAACCATTTAGCATGTGTTACACTATTATTACATAATACAACTATTCAATTTAAAAAATAAATCATACCTGCAGAAGTGCTAGGTTGCCACGTGGCCATTCCCTAACACGACCGGGCTGCAAGACCGTACCAATCTCCGACAAACAAAACCGCAAAGTGAATGCGTTCCAGTTGAACTTTTTTATCTCCTGACATCTTGCACTAGTGCATAATAATTCTTCGGAATGTACTCATCAGACACTGGTGCAATTATAGTCCCTAACAGGACGAGAAACGCCATCCGAACAAATTCATCGTCCGCGTTTTTATTTCTCACAATCTTCTCAATAAGATCATCAATCAATATTTTACCATTCTTCTTGTTAACAAAACTAGCTGGAATTTTTTTTATTGCTTTGCCTTGGTCCATACTCAAAAAACTAGAAACATCAACTCCTTCATTCTTCAAACCAAATATAGCAAACACATCATCAGGCCTCAGTGAAATCAACCCTTTTTTTCCGGCTGCCTCTTGCACCATGAATTTTTTACTACTAGGATTGTAACCTTGAATCATAAGCGCAAGCAAATTATCACGCATCTTGACCGAAGGTATTCGTAACATGCCCTCCATCTCCGTTTCGTAAAACGTAAATCGCTGACTTGATGTTAACTTATTAACAAGAGTAACCCATTTTTCTACAAAACATGCAATCACACCATCGATGTCCATACTGCATATAAAAATATCTATGTGACGTTGCACGCAGCTAAAGTGTTATATAATGTTGAAAATTTTAAAATATATACCTGCCCGACGGCGACTACAGCGGGCGACGGCGATCACAGCGGCTGACGGCGGCGTCTGACGGCGTGTTCACAACCGGCGCTGACGGCGAGTGGTGACGTCGGCCGCTGACGACCGGCGCTGACGGAGGGTGGTGACGTCGACTATTGCTGGGTTACGACGGGCGTTGACGGCGGGCGTTGACGACCGGCGCTGACGGCGGGTGGTGACGTCGACTAGTGCGGGCTGACGGCGGCGTGATGCTGTCGGACGGGGAACGACAGTGTGGACGGCGGCGGGCGACGGGGATCAGATCGGGCGCGTCGTCGGCACGTACGACGCAAAAAGGGCATGCGCGACGTGATTGGGCGACGTGATTGGGTGACGTGCGCGGTTGTCGGGAATATTCCCTCGGATAGCGACGGCTCATGCAGATATTGGGCAGATATTTTGCTGCGTCGGGCCCGCGGCGATTATTAAGTGGGCGACGGCCAGTCTACAATACTGAATATGTATTTATTTATTTATTTGTATAATTTTGTTATTTAGTGTATTTTTTATAAACTTTGCACGAAAAACAACCATGTTTTGTGCCCAATTCTTTTCACGGGCCACAGTGACCATGCAGGACACGCACGTAAAAATTTGCCGCGTTTCGAGTCCGTATGGATTTTCTATGATTTTCCGGACCGAAAACCCTAAAATACTGCCCGGACGTGATGCAACTTGCGTTCGTTGTCGGATTTCGTTCATTTTGGCCGTGGGGTGCCTGGGTGGGGCCCCACACATGCTGCCAAAAGTTGGGTGCATCCGTGAAACTGCTCAGGTACTTGCTGTGGAAGAGGGTGGTTTCGGTATGGCCGGAGGGGACCCTCGGTCGCACGTCTCCGCTTCGCATCCGCCAAACGTGCCCAATTTTTTTTCATTGGCCACAGTGACCATGCAGGGCACGCACGCAAAAATTTACCGCGTTTCGAGTCCGTATGGATTTTCTATGATTTTCCGGGCCGAAAACCCCTAAAATACTGCCTGGACATGACGCAACTTGCGTTCGTTGTCGGATTTTATTCATTTTGGCCGTGGGGTGCCTGGGTGGGGCCCCACATGCGCTGCCGAAAGTTGGGTGCATTCGTGAAACCGCTCAGGTACTTGCTGTGGAAGGGGGTGGTTTCAGTATGGCCGGAGGGGACCCTCGGTCGCACGTCTCCGCTTCGCATCCGCCAAACGTGCCCAATTTTTTTTCACGGGCCACAGTGGCCATGGAGGGCACGCACGCAAAAATTTTCCGCGTTTCGAGTCCATATGGATTTTCTATGATTTTCCGGGCCGAAAACCCCTAAAATACTGCCCGGACGTGAGGCAACTTGCGTTCGTTTTCGGATTTCGTTCATTTTGGCCATGGGGTGCCCGGGTGGGGCCCCACACGCGCTGCCAAAAGTTGGGTGCATTCCGTGAAACCGCTCAGGTACTTGCTGTGGAAGGGGGTGGTTTCGGTATGGCCGAAGGGGACCCTCGGTCGCACGTCTCTGCTTCGCATCCGCCAAACGTGCCCAATTTTTTTTCACGGGCCACAGTGACCATGCAGGGCACGCACGCAAGAATTTGCTGTGTTTCGAGTCCGTGTGGATTTTCTACGATTTTCCGGGCCGAAAACCCCTAAAATACTGCCCGGGCGTGACGCAACTTGCGTTCGTTGTCGGATTTCGTTCATTTTGACCGTGGGGTGCCCGGGTGGGGCCCCACATGCGCTGCCAAAAGTTGGATGCATTCCGTGAAACCGCTTAGGTACTTGCTGTGGAAGGGGGTGGTTTCGGTATGGCCGGAGGGGACCCTCGGTCGCACGTCTCCGCTTCGCATCCGCCAAACGTGCCCAATTTTTTTCACGGGCCACAGTGACCATGCAGGGCATGCACGCAAAAATTTGCCGCGTTTCGAGTCCGTATGGATTTTCTACGATTTTTCGGACCAAACACCACTAAAATACTGCCAGGACGTGACGCAACTTGCGTTCGTTGTCGGATTTCGTTCATTTTGTCCGTGGGGTGCCCGGGTAGGGCCCCACACACGCTGCCAAAAGTTGGGTGCATTCCATGAAACCGCTCAGGTACTTGCTGTGGAAGGGGGTGGTTTCGGTATGGCCGGAGGGGACCCTCGGTCGCACGTCTCCGCTTTGCATCCGCCAAACGTGCGCAATTTTTTTTTGACGGGCCATAGTGACCATGCAGGGCACGCACGCAAAAATTTGCCGCGTTTCGAGTCCGTATGGATTTTCTACGATTTTCCGGGCCAAAAACCCCTAAAATACTGCCCGGACGTGACGCAACTTGCGTTCGTTGTCGGATTTCGTTCATTTTGGTCGTGGGGTGCCCGGGTGGGGCCCCACACGCGCTGCCAAAAGTTGGGTGCATTCCGTGAAACTGCTCAGGTACTTGCTGTGGAAGGGGGTGGTTTCGGTATGGCCGGAGGGGACCCTCGGTGGCACGTCTCCACTTCGCATCCGCCAAACATGCCCAATTTTTTTTCACGGGCCACAGTGACCATGCAGGGCACGCACGCAAAAATTTGCCGCGTTTCGAGTCCGTATGGATTTTCTACGATTTTCCGGGTCGAAAACCCCTAAAATACTGCCCGGACGTGACGCAACTTGCGTTCGTTGTCGGATTTCATTCAGTTTGGCCGTGGGGTGCCCGGGTGGGGCCCCACATGTGCTGCAAATAGTTGGGCGCATTCCGGCAAACCGCACTGGCACTTGCTGTGCAACATGGTGGTTTCGGTGCGAAAATGTTTGTACCGAACACTTTTCTTTCTGTAACTTACAAACATGCCCAAATTTTTTTTATCGCCTTCTATCTACATGAGAATCATGCGTGCCAATTTTATGTGCATTTTGGGTCTGTTTGCATTTTCTATGGTTTCCGGCTTCGACAGTCCTAAAACACTATTTTTAGTTCAAAATTATTTCAAACTAATTTTCTTTAAAAAAATTACAAATTCCTTCTTCGAATTTCATTTTATACCTTTTCCTTTCTTCCTCTCTTCATCTTTTTTCAATTATATCGGTAAACTATTTAATTTTAATTTCTTTCGGGCTACTTTTATTTTATAAAATGATTCACTTTTTGTGCATAATATTTCATACTAATTTTCATTCCAACATAACGATAAACGATAGTTCATTCAACATAACGACTGTTCATTTTACATTAAAACATAAAAAACTTAATTAAACAGGACTTAACTAAACTTAATTAAAATAACGACTTAATCCTAATCTACTCGTCGTCGGAGTCGGCGAGGTCCACGATCTCCCCCGCACCGACGTCACCGTCGTCGTCGCCGCCGTCGCTGCTCTTGCCACCGTCGTCCCAGTAGCCGCCGTCGCCCTCCTCCGGAGCCACCTGCGGCTGCACCGCTTCGATGGCCGCCGCCGCATCCAGTGTGGCCTGCAGCTCGACGGCCTCTGCTGCCACCGCCATAGCCGCCGCCGCATCAAGTGCGGCCTGCAGCTCGACGGCCTCTCTCGCCTCCGCGGCCGCCGCCGCGGCCGCCGCTTCTGCCTGCGACGCCCGCAGTGCGATGAGATAGCCGGGGCAGTCGTCGGGGTCGCCGTCCTCGCGCAGTGCGAACTGCACCGGCGGGATCTCGACGATGGGAGGGGAGGCGGGCCGGGCGATGGTGGGAACCGGACGGCGGGACGATCTCGGAGACGGCGCGGCCGTCGGAGGGGGACGGCGGGGCCGGCGCAGGGCGGAAGACGAGCTCGGAGATGGCGCGGCCGCCGAAGGGGGCCGGTGCGGGGCGGACGACGAGCCGCGCGCGACAGACGACGAGCCGCCCGTCCGCAACTCCCGACGAGCCTGCGCGACGACGGCCCAGTAGTTCTTGCCCTCCCAAAATCTCGTGCGGTCGGCGATGTTCCACCGGCCGCCCACGTGCTGGTGGAGCTCATCCGGGTTCGCCCCGGCCCCCTCGTCGGGTACCCATCGGCGGTGATGTGGAACGCATGAGGCAGACGGCAGCCCGGCGGCACCATCAATCCGAGACAGATGAGCTCGTCTGTCTCCGGCGTGCCCAGGCTCGTCGGCCACGATCTGCCGCCGCCGCCGCCGTCGGACGCCATGGAGGCCGCCGGGAAAGGGAGCTCGTCGGTGGGTGCGGTGAGCGGGTCGAGGCGCGTCGAGTGGACTGGAGGGAGGCAGACGGGGCGACGAGCGGCGTTTTAAAGGCAGGCGTCGGTGGGTGGGGGAGGCCGTCCGGTAGGTGACCGACGCCCGGCTTAACGCCGGCATTAATGGCGCATCGGGTCGGCGGCCGCGTCGGGAACCGCCCTTGACCGACGCTTATACGGCACGCAACCGCCCGTCGTGTCGTCTCGTCTCCACACGTCGCATCGTCTTTTTTTTCGTCCAGCCGACGCCACGTCGCCACGAGTACGTCGCTCGACAGGTCGCGTCGTTTTTTTTCTTTGGTCGTCGTTGTACGTACGCGGACGGACGCGTGTACGGGTAGTCAGCGTAGAGCCCCGTCGCGCGGGTACAGCCCCATCGCGCGGGCGGCGGCTTTTTATGTGCTGGGACGATCCTGCCCTTTTTAATGAAGGGGTACGGTGCGATCTCAGCCGTTAAAGTGTTTAGGGGGTTGTACTGAAGAAGAAGTGTTAATCTTTTTAGGTGAGCAAGAACTTGTAATCTGAATATTGTCATTTTCTGCGGGCCGTTAACTTAATCCCATTGCGTTCCGGCCTTTTAATACGGCCTTCCATTCATCTAAGATGAGGG
Source organism: Triticum aestivum (assembly GCF_018294505.1). NCBI lineage: Eukaryota > Viridiplantae > Streptophyta > Magnoliopsida > Poales > Poaceae > Triticum > Triticum aestivum. The sequence continues at coordinate 44,820,343 of NC_057794.1, read as the reverse complement.
ATCACCTCAAAAAATATATTTTCTAAGATGAGGATAAATGCCTCTAGATTTTTTTTAAAGAGATACCCAAAGGGCATCTTATATCCGAGGAAAACAATAGGCAATGCAATAAGAAGACATCTGAACACAGACCAATCAGTACAAAATAAAACTACATTGCAAAACATACTGGCCTTCTTCCCTTCCATTGTACATCGTCCGTTAAAGATTGAAAATTGCACTAGACCAGCAATAAAGAAAAGAGAGACCTCCAAACATATTTGCCATAGTAGGTTTTAAACCTACAATAACCACTCACCTCTTGAGATGAGATTTAGAAATCATTGAAGAAGCATTGGTTGGAGTATCACCCCATACAAAAAGGCTTGCAATCCATCAACACCGGTCTAGAGGGGTGGAGACACCGGACTATCCCGCAGAGCAACACAGAAAGAGATGTCGAAGTCATCACACCAATGGTCATCCAATTGCGCTCCTTCAATGACACACCAGTTGCCAATATCTGAAGAAAGCCAACAGATCTGGAGACACAGACCCTCCCAAGCCTTTCGTCAGCGCCAGTTTGGACGTCATCAAGGTAGAGAGTGACCGGAGAGACCTTTTTACAACACGCCAATGCCGTCACCGCCTCATCCATGTCGCTAGGAAAACGGAATGAACGAAGTGGTCCCTCCCCCTCTTGCCGCCAACAAGGCCGCCAAACAGGAAAGAGGAGAGGGATCGACACAACGACGTAGGGGAGAAACTTGGTGGCAGCAACTAGGGGTTGAGAGAGGCCGCAAATGTTGGGGAACATAGTAATTTCAAAAAATTTCCTACGCACATGCAAGATCATGGTGATGCATAGCAACGAGAGGGGAGAGTGTGTCTACGTACCCTCGTAGACCGAAAGCGGAAGCGTTAGCACAACGTGGTTGATGTAGTCGTACGTCTTCATGATCCGACCGATTAAGCACCGAATGCACGGCACCTTCGAGTTCTGCACACGTTCAACTCGATGACGTCCCTCGAACTCCGATCCAGCCGAGCTTTGAGGGAGAGTTCTGTCAGCACGACGGCGTGGTGACGATGATGATGTTCCACCGACACAGGGCTTCGCCTAAGCACCGCTACGATATGACCGAGGTGGATTATGGTGGAGGGGGGCACCGCACACGGCTAAAAGATCCAAGAGATCAATTGTTGTATCTCTAGGGGGTGCCTCCCTCCCCGTATATAAAGGAGTAGATGAGGGGGAGGGGCCGACCACCCTTGGCGCGCCCCATGAGGAGTCCTACTCCCACCGGGAGTAGGACTCCCCCCTTTCCATGTTGGAGTAGGAGAGGAGAGGGAAGGAGAAAGAGGGAGAAAGAAAAAGGGGGGAAGGGGGCGCCGCCCCCCTTCCTAGTCCAATTCGGACTTGGGAGGGGAGGGGCGCGCGACTGCCCCTTGGCCGCCTCTCCTCTTTAACCAATTGGGCCCATGAGGCCCATTAACCTCTGGGGGGGTTTCGGTAACCCCCCGGTACTCCGGTATATATCCGATAACCCCCGGAACCATTCCGGTGTCCGAATATAGTCGTCCAATATATCAATCTTCATGTCTCGACCATTTCAAGACTCCTCGTCATGTTCGTGATCACATCCAGGACTCCGAACTACCTTCGGTACATCAAAACACATAAACTCATAATATAACCGTCATCGAACTTTAAGCGTGCGGACCCTACGAGTTCGAGAACTATGTAGACATGATCGAGACATGTCTCCGGTCAATAACCAATAGCGGAATCTGGATGCTCATATTGGCTCCTACATATTCTACGGAGATCTTTATCGGTCAAACCGCATAACAACATACGTTGTTCGATTTGTCATCGGTATGTTACTTGCCCGAGATTCGATCGTCGGTATCTCAATACCTAATTCAATCTCATTAACGGCAAGTCTCCTTACTCGTTCCGTAATACATCATCCCACAACTAACTCATTAGTTGCAATGCTTGCAAAGCTTAAGTGATGTGTATTGCCGAGTGGGCCCAGAGATACCTCTCCGACAATCGGAGTGACAAATCCTAATCTCGAAATACGCCAACCCAAAAAGTACCTTTGGTGACACCTGTAGAGCACCTTTATAATCACCCAGTTATGTTGTGACGTTTGGTAGCACACAAAGTGTTCCTCCGGTAAACGGGAGTTGCATAATCTCATAGTCATAGGACATGTATAAGTCATGAAGAAAGCAATAGCAACAAACTAAATGATCAAGTGCTAAGCTAACGGAATGGGTCAAGTCAATCACATCATTCTCCTAACGATGTGATCCCGTTAATCAAATGACAACTCATGTCTATGGCTAGGAAACATAACCATCTTTGACTAACGAGCTAGTCTAGTAGAGGCATACTAGTGACACTTTGTTTGTCTATGTATTCACACATGTATCATGTTTTCGGTTAATACAATTCTAGCATGAATAATAAACATTTATCATGATATAAGGAAATAAATAATAATTTTATTATTGCCTCTAGGGCATATTTCCTTCAGCAAAGGCCTGTAGTTTCGGGCGGTGCTACACCTCGTATTTAGCGACATACTTAATGTTTTAAAAAATGTTCATCAGGTGCATCGCCTCGGCACTTCCCTTAAATGGGCCAGGCCCGGTGCGGTTCAAAACATGCGTCGCCACAGGAGTACACATGTACATTACTTAATGTTTTCTTCTTCTTTTTCTCTCCCCTTTTTTCTTTTATCTTCTAAAATGGTCTATTAAAATAGATTTGGAACATTTTAAAAGAATGTTCCCATAATTTCTAAAAGTGTTCTAAAAAATGTTCATCAGGTGCTCAAGAAAGGTCCATTGTGTGAGAAAAACATGTTTATCATGTATTTAAAATAAATTCATATACTGAAAAAATATGTTCATCCTGAATTAAAAAATGTTCACCTTGTATTTAGAAAAATGTTCATCATGTGTTTAAAAATGATTATTGTGCATTAAAAAACTTCCATGGTGTGTCAGGAAAATGTTTAAAGAATTTTTAAAAATAACTGCGTATTTTGATTTTTTTTCACTATTTTTAGTAGAAAACAAGTTTGATGTGTGTATAAAAATTGTTCCCTGTGTGTTGAAAGAAAATTCACAATGCATTTGACAAATGTTTCAGCATGTATTCAGGAAAACTTCAACTTGTATTTGAAATCTTTCAACATGCATAAACAAAATGTTCAATGTGTGTTAAAAAATGGTCAACACATATTCAAAAAATGATCAACGTGCATCTAAAAAATGTTTAATGTGTGTTTCTAAAATATTCAGTGTGTATTTGAAAAATATCAATGTATTTTTAAAATGGAAAAAAGAGAAGATAAAAAAAGGGAAAGAAAGAAATAAAATTATCCATATACAAAAATATACTAAAATGTTCATAAAAAAGTAAACATTTTTCGTGCAGTTATAGAAAGTTTTCATGGCATATAAAAAAGTTGACTTCTTTTTCACAAAAGAACATGGAGAAAATAAAAAAATATTAGCAGGAAAAGAACAAATAAAATAAAACCAATGAAACTGACAGATAAAAAGACGGGGGAACACTTTGGGTGGGCATTCGGGTAATACGTTTTTTTTGTTTGGTTCATTCGGTTTCTGGGTAAGGGATTCATTAAACGAGAACCGAACACGTCTCTACCCAAAGTGATGAAAGAAGCCGTATAGACGGAATATTTTGGTTCGGTCTATTTGGTTACCAGAGGCTCGAAGAGACAAGGGAAGTTGCGAGTGCCAGAGTTGGGGGATCTCGTTCCCGTAGAGGATGCACGGAGATGGAGCGGTGGTTGGCGGACCTTTTTTAGGCGGTCTTTCTTTCGTCCTTGTATACATTGTGACGGTTCAATAAAAGTGTCGGAGTTTGCCTTAAAACTAATTAAGGAGAAAACCCTAAAAAACTAATTAAGGGGCTATGGAGCTGTTGTTGCGGTAAGTCAAGATTCAGGAGGTGTTTTCTTTTACACATCTTGCATTACTTTCAGAAACATTTCAGACCTAGAAATTCTTGAGGCAATGGCAATCACAGAGGCCCTGTCTTTGGCGGATGATCTTTATGTGCAAAAGATTCATGTGACTTCAAACCACCAAGATAGTGGTGGACGGAGTGAAGCATGGATCATCAACGGAGTATGGAGCAATAATTCATGAAATAATAGAGCATTCTACTGTTTTTTTCTTCATGTAACATAGTCAACGAGTTCAGGAGCTCAAATATTGAGGCTCACACCTTGCTCTATCACTTGGGTTTGGCTGTCATGTTTGGTTTGGACAACTCGATGATCTTCTTTTTATACCTATGAACGTTGGTTTGACATAAATTAAGCTTAGCGAGTTAAAAAAACTAATTAATGGGCATGCCTTGTAACGGTCACTCCCCCACCTTCTCAGGTGCATTTTCATCGTTGGATTCCTCGCATCGAGATTTTTGAAACTAGACCCGATGTTAATAGGTTACGATGAACTTTTTTTCTAGGAAAAAACCCGGAAAAAATAGTAGAAAAAACTCATAGCCAGAAACACTTTTTTCACTTTTATTCCCTTTTCGGAAAGCACAATTGTGCACTCACGAAAGTAAATTCGTGCCTCCATGAGAAGAAAATCTCATCCTTTTGTGGAAGCCAAAAAATGTATTCGTTTTCTTTTCCGAGAGGCATAGTTGTGCCTCTCGTGAAAGCAAATATGTGCCTTTTGAGAAAACAAAATTTGGCTCTCATTGATGAAAAACATGGATTTTCCCTTTCTGAAAGGTACATCCGTGCCTCTCGCGGCACCAAACCATGCCTCCACAAAAATAAATATGTGCCTCTCGTAAAAGAAGAAATAAAAAAGAAAACATGTTTCCCCCCTTGAAAGGCACATGCCTCTTACTGAAACAAATCTATGCCTCAGTAAGAAGCAAATTTGTTGCTCTTGTGCAAGCAAAAAAACAAGTATTTTCACGTGGAATTTTTTGTAAAAAAAATTCTCTCAAAAATCATGGGAAAACCAAAAAACACGAAAAAAATACACCATCTAAACGCCGAAAATGCATTAAAAACAAAATCCTGAGGGAGCGCCCAGCACGCGACTAAGAACGCATAAGGTGAAGCGCTCTCATCCCACCAAAAATGACCCTTGCAGGGCTCTCGCAAGGGATGCCTCTTAATTAGTTACCCTCGTATTATTAAGGAGCGTGCCTATGTCTCCCTTGACGCGGGACGTAGGGTAAACCTGGCTTGTCGGAGCGCGAGACTGAATGACCCAGCTCGCCGGAGGCCACAACCTCACTTTTATTTCTATTTTTTTTCACCTTTTTGTTTTCAGTTTTTGCTTACTTCCAGATACTCTAAATATATATGACCAAAAATACTTTACTGAAACATATGAAAAAGGTTAATCTAGCATTTCAAAAAAAATTAATGAGTATAGAAAAAATATTTCTCATGCATTAAAAAATGTACATAAAAATACAATGTATATGAAAAAGTTGATCATGTGTTTAAAAATGTTGTTCAATCATTTGAAAAAAAATGTTAATCATCTATTGGAAAAATGCTAAACGTGTATAAAAAATATTTCTGGTATATACCCAAAATGTAGAATCTGCATTAATTTTTAAAAAAATAAAAACACAATGTTTCCAAAATGTTGATCATATATCAAAATATGTTAATGATATATTTAAAAAATGTCAACCCTTAAAATAAGTCCCTAATATATATTAAAGAGGTACAATGAGTATGATTTTTTCACCAAATCTCTATTTTTTTGAAAAACTGATAATCATATATTTGAAAATGTTAAATTTGTAATAAATTATTTTTGATGTGATGAAAAATGTAGAATGTTTATTAAAAATATTCATAAATTTTGCAAAATGTTGATTGTGTATATAAAAAAAATTCTATCATGTATTTCAAAATGTGATATGTGCTGAAAATGTACAACTACCGATTTTTAAAAAAATGCTAATCATGTATTTAGAAAAAGTCTGGCATGTATAAAAAAGTGTTCCTAATATGTAAGTAAAATGTATAAATATGCATGAAAAATGTAGATATATGTTAAAGAAAATAAAAAGAGGTGAAAAATTAAAGAAATGGAAAGAAAGGAACAAAAGAAACACTACAAAAATGAACAAAACCAAAATATCAAAAGAAAACCATGAAAATCCATGAGAAAAGAAACAAAATCAAGAAAGAAAAGCCAAAGACAAAAAAAGAATACGGATGAAAACAAAGAGAACTGAAGAAAATAAAACAGAAAAGAGAAACCAATAAAAGTAGAAAAAGACACATAATAAAAAACAAAGAAAAACCCAGAATAAAGCAAATAAACATTGAAAAACAAAGGAAAAACCAAAAACCAATGAAACCCCGTGAAGAAACAAAAAAAAGGAAGAACGACTAAAAAGAACGGAAAAGGAACGCACCAACAAAGCACAGCGAAAAGCAGTGCGCGAGCGCTAAGAAATGGCCCGGCCGAGTGCTGTAGAGAGTACCGGAACCCTCAGCGCTACTTGAGCAACGGGCGCACCGCTGGGGGTTAAACCTCAAATTCATTAACTTTTTGGAAGTTTGTGAACTTTTCTTTCAAAATTCATAAAGAATTTGAATTCACGAATTTTTTAGAATTTTCCGGATTTTTTTCTCTTTCGAAGTCAACCGAGATCGTACAAACGAGCCAAATGAGGCGACCTGGGCCGGCTCAGTTTACGCGCGCGTGAGCGCCAGGGAGGAGTTTGGGCACCTGAAGCGCCCAATAGGAGGAGCTCCCGGACTCGTACGCCAGTAGTAGATTTTTTGTTGTTGAGGCGACGCCAGTACAGAAGTAGATTGATCGGATCCCCTAGGAAAAGGAGTTTGATGGGCTTTGTACCGCATCGCTAGCCTGCCACAGAATGCGCCAGTTTATATGGCGGCCTTCGACGCGTCCTCTTGCCCTAGGTGGGGGTACGGGCCTAGGCCCGTTAGAGCGTACAGAAAACGTAAATATGTATACTTGTACAGTGACATAGTGTTATATGTTGTATACTTGTACAATGTATGTAAAAATACAGATGTAAATATAAGTTAATATTTACATTTTTAATCTTCATCTGGCCAATAATCGCACCACCGTCTCATACTTGCCTGCAAATTGACCACACAATGACATAATTCTTCAGAAGGCAAAATCAAACGACCACGTAATCCAATTCAGATCTTAAACTTTTTTGAACAAACTCAGATTGTAAACTTCAAGCATTGGCTCGCGCAATCGACACACCCAGTATCCCGTTATCATTGTGGAATAACAACAGAGAAAATAACATGCTGAATTAAAGAAAAATAATCTGGATCAGGCACGTACCGTCATCCATTACATACACTACACTTGTCTGGGAACTGAAATGGTACCTGTGTGCGTGCACATGATAACTCAGTCTGATCCTCGGCTTCAAAAAATTCATACTATCAAGTTGAAACGGTCATCCTTGGTGGCTTTCCTTGCAAACTTTGTTGAATAACGACACAAAAATGAAAATGGATATATGGTACACACAACAACGTGTTCCATCTTCCATCTGAAGTCTAACATGTTCCTTCGCAGTCTTTCCTACTTCCTCTATTCCTAAATATAAGTCTTTGTAAAGATTTTACTATGAATCACATACGGATGTATGTAGATGTTTTTTAGAGTGTAGATTCACTCATTTTGCTTCATATGTAGTTTATACTAAAATCTCTACAAAGACTTATATTTAGGAACGAAGAAAGTAGTAAATTGCCAGCCTCAGATCCCTTCGCTTGATGAAGGAAAAGAAATTATGTATAGCGACCCGAAATAGACAACTTGTTCGCTCTGTTAGCTTTGGCTGCACAAGACATGAAACAATCAACGAAATAAAACAATGAAAGTTACAGCAAATCACACAAGTGGATAATTCTTAAGATGAAATAAGTCGATCCTAAAAAAAAGATGAAATAAGTAGTGCCTAGCCGGTCCAACGAAGCTTCTTCACTCATGGAGTTTAAGAAATGGAGAGAATTTCACATGGAAACCAAATTTCAAAGAAAACTTCATGAAAACCATGTTTGAAAGTTTCAGAAAAATCTAAAAAAATAGGATGTTAAGAGGGTGATGTTCTACTGCCATGTGAAATTCCAAGTTCAAACATACTACCATTTATGAGCTATGAAAAGAACAAATTCAACATGGAACAGGACATTTATTGTTTAACACTATTCAATGTTAATTTTTTTCTACCTCATAATGGTGTTTTGTTTGAGCTTGGAAATTTCGCATGTAATAAACATCACACTCTTTAATATTCTGCATTTTTTCAGATTTTTTTGAAACTTAAAAATATCATTTCAACAAGGTTTTCATCAAAACTTGGTTTTCATGTGATATTCTCTCTAAGCAATGCGGCCAAATGGGCTAAAAAGGCGGGTCTGGATAAAAATGTCTAGCATTGTGGTGGAATTAAGAAAAAAGAGCAAAATGGGCCCCAATGTGTTAGGAATGGGTATGGACTGAAAATATGGCCTGGTACTCCATCCCTCCAAAATCCAAAAAAAGAAGGGATCTTGTGACACATCATACTAACAGCAAATCTCCATATTGCACACGATATACTGAGAGTGATGGCAATCATAATAATAGCATGGACTACTACTAAGGAAGATGACAGATCAAAATCACCAAGTGCAGAATAATACATTCCTAAAATGAGCCAGCCCCTCCTGTTCCTTGCAGACCTCATCTTGTACCACCAAATACAGAATAGACCTACCCTAAACACCACACTAAACATTCGATCCATGAACATCTTCCCTTCCACACCCCCCAACTACAGGCGACCATCATCCACACGGTTCAGTAAGAAATATAGTTCAGGCCAAAGCCTTAACACCACCGCCCACAGTGAGTGGCCTTTTGTACAGGCAAAGGTTTTCCCGGTTTTTCGACGCAGCAGGTCTAGAACTGGAACCTGCTCGGCCGGGACTTGGTCATCCTGGCCATGCCATACGACTCGTCGTTGTCGTCCCTCTTGGCGTTGCGGAACGCGGCGCAGCCGGCGACGTAGACGATAATGAGGATGATGAGCACGACGATGTTGATGATGGCCACCTTGCGCCAGCTCTTCTTGATGCCGGCCAGGACGCCGGCCTTGCACGAGTCGCACTGGAAGCACAGCGTCTGCTGGTCGTTGCTCCATTTGAGGCAGTCGGGGTCGGTCACCACGGTGGGGACGCCGGGGTTCGCGCTCCAGTATGTCTCGTTGTTGTAGGTGAACGCGCATGAAGTCGGTGGCTTGCAGCATCCTGACTGTGATTGGCAGTTGCAGAATGGTGTTAGTATCCCGAGGAATCACACAAGTAATCTGAACAGCATACTGAGAACTTCACTTATGTAGATCCAAAATTAAAAACTTCATTTTCTGTAGACCCAAAATGAGTTGTACAGCTCAGACTTTAGAACAGAAAAGGATATTGCAACAAAATGCATTTTTGTATGGACTATTGTAGTTGTTGTTAAGTTGGGAAGATGCAATATTACAGGTCATCAGCTTGGGCTGAGGCTCTGAGATCCCAATTAACTGAGCAAGATGAAACTTGATTATTGGACTGAAGGTCATTCATACTTCATGTACGTTAATGTAATATGAGTTCCAACTACAATATTGTATTACTGTTAGCTCGATGATTCAATGTACAGTCAAATAATTGAAATGTTACAGACAATAATTGCATAGAAAATAATGCATCTGCAAGCATAATTTGTGCACCCATCATGAACACAACTGCTGCAGCAGTAAACTAAGTATAGTTCCCAATGAGACTTGTACATAAGTTGGGTCAGTATGGAGACTATATTTATCTATCTGCCACCACCTAGACCTCTAATGAAGACAAAGATATACCAGCTACAAACACATATTGAATAGTGTTGATCTTGATATCCTATTACCGAATACGAAATTGTCCACACCAGCTCAATTTAAAACCAAACAGATGAGATGCTCCATAACATGCCTATGCATATATGTTCATGCACCGGAGAAAACAAAGCCATCCAACCGGTCATCTGAAAACCATGAACCAACCACGAGGTAGGTATGCTTTCATGGGCAGGATACCTCCTACTAAAAGTTAAATACAATGTTTTGTTAGTGAGCCGGTGGACAGATCATTAACCTGAAATACTCAACTCTCTGAACTGAAGTTCATTCTACAATATTGTTAGCTCAATGCCTCAATGTACAGTTAACTAATTGAAATGCTACAGACGGCAATTCGCTGCAAAAAAGAATAACATAAATAAATAAGCAATTACATAGAAAATAATTTATCTGCGAGCATAATTTGTACGCCCATCATGAACACAACTACCACAGCAGTAAACTAAGCATAGTTGCCAATGAGACTTGTATAAAAGTTGGGTCAGTATGGAGACTTATATGTAACTATCTGTCACCACCTAGACTAGCAGAACCCCGACCTTCAATGAAGACAAATATATACCAACTACAAACAGATGATGAATGGTGTTGCTCTAGATATCCTATTACCGAACACGAAATTATCCACACCAGCTCAATTTTAAACTGAACATATGAGATGCTCCATCACATGCCTATGTGTGCGTGCAGTGGAGAAAACAAAGCCACCCAACCTGCTACTCAAAAGCAATGGACCAACCCCTAGGTATGCACAAATTATGTGCCCATGTGGCATTAAACTGCACACAACTTGATTCCACAACCCAATAATTACTTCTCCATAATAATCAGATCCATGCAGACATGGGCAACAGCTAATCTGCATTAGAATACAGATGCAGCCCATAATGCACTAGTTATATAGACCCTAGGGAAAAAAAGAATCACAGGGGCAGTGGAGTTTTTTTTCCCAACCATTGCATCGGCTCTGGAAGATTATAGCAGAGGAAAAGAACAAGCAGCCTGGCAGGCATGGAGAAGACAGCACAGAGAACATCAGGACAAGAAGCAAGGCAGCTAACTATGCAAGGCTTCCATGGTCCAATTCCAACTCTGAAATGAAATGTGGTACTGAGCATCTGTCTTTTGGCTGTCCTCATCACACCATGGTGTCCAGATCCCTCAATCATACAAATATCCTGGTCCTCCATGCCGGTTTGGCATCCGAAAAAGCCAGGAAAATGACCTTATCCTCAGCATCACCACACACATGGAGATTCTACTTGTTACCACCGCGAATCCGCGGTAGTGTCAACTCATAGTAGTACCTGGTTATATGTGACTGGACTGGAGAGGGACATAGACCAGGAATCAAATTGACCATTCAGTCAATCCTTAGTGCTTAAGGCACTACTAGAATCTTTGCTCCATGCAGAAAGAACAAACTTTGTGTTAGTTGTTCACATCAGCCAAAGAAAACACCCTTTAAACACTTTCTTTTCCAAACATATTCCGTGCCTGATGGTAGCAATCCTTGATGATCTGGAGTCCCAAATCACCCCCACAAAGTGTCTCTACTTACGGGCACGCATCGAATAATCGCATAACCGCGGCGAAGATCCTTCTTCTGTGTTGTCAAGCAATTCCATGGACGAACCAATTAAAACTAAAAAAGACTGCTTTTGGAGAAAGTTGTGTTGATGGAATCGGATGGGCGGCTGCTAATTAGTTGTTTTTCTCACCTAGCTGGTTTCGCCTCAAATCAGGGAGAAGCAAAAAGGTTGCAGGATTAACAATTTTGCTCAAAGGTCGGGCATGACTTGCTAAGCAAAAGGGGGGCTGATGGTAAAGGGGGCAAGCAAGGTTCCTCTCGAGATCCACATGGTGCCACCAAGTAGCAGTAAACTGGAATATCCTCCCTAAACAGTGTGAGAAAACTCAAACTGAATCAATAATCCGAGCAGAACCCAAAGCAAATTGCAGAAATAAGCAGAGAACATTAGTAGCAGGAAAAATCGCCAAATTTCCCCCACACACAAAAAAGGAACATTTGTGGCAGGAAAAATCCCCAAATTTCCTGATTGGCACTGGGGAATTGCCGAGAATCACATCACATGGAAATAGTGTGCGAGGCAAGGAAGGAAGTGAATCTTGGGAGGGAGGGAGAAGGGGAGGGGGGGCGGACCTGAATCGGGGAGAGGTTGCGGCCGTAGAACATGACGGGGGGCTCGGTGACGAGCATGCCGGTGTTGGGGTCGCGGGCGGGGCGGCGCATGGAGGCGCAGGCGCGGCCGTCGCGGAGGCACGCGCTGATGGTGGCCCAGTACTCCGGGTCGGCGACGCGGTTGCGGAGCCATCCGTTGTAGTCGGAGAGCTGGTACTCGAGGAAGCGGCGGTTCATGACCACCTGGCCCTCCCCGCGGTCGGTGACGGCGAAGGCGAAGACGATGAAGAAGAGCAGCGCGACGACGATGAAGAACATGGCGAAGAGGTAGATGCGGAGCAGCCAGGTCTGGCGGTAGCAGGCGCCGGCGAAGCCCATGAGGGAGACGACCATGACGGCGAGGCCGATGATGATGATGGGCCACTGCAGGAAGCGGATGCAGTCCGTGGAGTTGGCCCGCGACGCCAGCCAGATGCCGCCCCCCAGCACCGGGATCGACGCCAGGAAGGTGATGAAGTTCACCACCCCCAGCATCTTCGACCCGCCGCCGTGCATCCTCTCGCTCTCCTTCCTCCTCCTCCTCCGACTCTCTCCCTGGTTTCTTGCTCTGATTCTTGGAGGTCTCTGCTCCTCGGAGGTCCCCTGCTGCTTCTTGTCCTCTCTCTGCTGCCGTTTGGTGCGGGCGTGGGGGAGAGAGGAGGGGGGAGGGGATTGGGCTGGCTTTTAGCGAGCTGAGGGGCAGCAGCGGCGGCAACGGCAGCAGAAGAAGCGGAAGCAGAGTGTGGGTCACGTGTACGCGGCGGTGTCCATATTATCCGTAGCAGTAGTAGTATTTGGGCGGTAGCTTTCGTCCGTATATACGGCTTCGGGACTCCTTTCTACTGTCTACGTCTACGTAGTAGCAATCCACTGATCAGTTTTGGGATTTTTGGGGGCCGAGGAGAAGCATGGCCACATGATGATTTGAGACCTTGAGAGTGTTACTATCGGGTAACGATATATTATTAATTTTGGAAGAGCTAGGTTTGGTGTGGGTTTTTTTCCCTTCCTTTCAGCAGTGTGGTGGTTGCACGGCTCTATGATTGCGCCACCCGGGCATCATCTTGTGTTTGAAAACTGATGAGAAAATGTGTTGATTTTTCCCGTGGCGAAATGCTACAAGTTTCGGGCGTGTCAAGAAGAACCCTGGTCGGTGATAAGGATGGGATGAGGAAGACATGTCGGTTGCACAACAATCTCACAAAATGTTTTCTTTTAAACAGTGGACATCACTGGATGTCAAAATCGGAGCTCAAAACCAGTTACACAACAAGCCGATGGCGGTTCCTATAATGAAAATCTGCGAGGAGGTGTTTTTTTTATAAATGAAAATAGACATGACAATCTAACAAAAAATGTTTTTTGAAACGGTGGAAATCATCGGTTATCAATAATCGAAGTTCAGATTTGGTTCCCAGTATGCGCCCTGGCCCACCTAGCCAACTCTGGTCGCAAGGGAAATGCAAATATTTTCAAAATATCATGTTGATTATTTTTCAATCAGTTGAATTCAGTTTGTCAAGTGCGGGCGCGAGGGAGGGAGGGAGGAGGGGGGGCAAAGGACGCCCTGAGCGGCGAGGCAGCGGTAGCTGGGGAGCATGCAGGACGACCATGGCGGCAACAGACGGTGAGATGGTGTGGACTGGATCTGAAATTTTTTGAGTCGGCTTAAGACAAACATCCTCAAAATGTTTTCTTTAAAAGAATGATAAAAATGTTGTATGCATTCTTTTATGCAGACAGGATGGTTCAGCCTTAAATATCAAGTGGAACAAATGCAGCCACACTGAACGATCTCAGCTGCGAAATTGGGCGGAGGCAGCCTCCTTTTATCAGAAAACGGATTCGCGCTAAATTGGAAATAACGTGCAGATGAGAGTTGGATTCCCGTGGAGTGAATGCCGGTTTGCTTTCTTCCATTGCATCTGAACTAAATTTGGACTCCACATGCCGAAGGATGCCCGGAATAGGCGCACGCATGTGCACTACATGACTCGTTGATTGGCAGGAAACGCTGCGGGTTGGATTGCTGCCTTGGTTTACCTGGAAATGATGAGGTAGATCAGATCATGTGCAATGGCTCGCCTATGCGGATTCGATTTATTTTGGCGCTCTCTTGAGTTCGAAAATGAAGACGGAGGGTACTAGTTTCACAAGCCTGTCAGAAAAGCTCGAGATTAGAGCAACTTCAACCGGCCGACCTAAACGGACGTACGGTTTGACCATTTTTTGTCCGATTGAGTCGGCCTTGCCCGTTTCTTCATTTGGGTCGGCATGTGCATCCAACGCTGGCCCAACCCATATTTTTAAACGCGGACTTTAAAAAACAGCAATCACGTTCAAAGTTAAAACATAATTAAATATTAAAATTCGGTCAACCGCCGGCCAAAATTCACATAAACATTAAATGTTAATTAAACATAAAAAAAAGTCGGCGCCACTAGGCATCCTTGTCATCCTATCCCAGGGCCGGTGAGGTCGATCAGCTCCGGCCGCCGGGCCAGCCCAGTGAAATGCCGCCTCCTAGGCTCGGGCCACATCGCCCCTACTGCGTCGGCTGCACAGCCGGCTGGGCTACTCCACTGCGGGCACAATGCTCCTCCTCCTCGGGCTCGATCCGCATAAGTTGCTCGCCCTCGGAGTGCTCGTCCGCCCGCACACGTTACCTCGCCTTGGGTGTCGGGGGGGGGGGAGGTGAGCCTCGGCGCCGACGGCGGCACTATGTAGTCGCCGGCCGCAGAGAGGGCGAGGGCCTCCGCCAGCCTCGCCTGGTAGTCCGACACCTCCTCCGCCTTGCGCCGCTCCTCCTCGATGGAGGTCTGCATGGCCGCCACCAGTGCGGCCTGGTAGGCAGCCGCCTCCTCCTCCTCCTCCGGCTTGATCACTTGAGGCGGAGGAGGGTTGATGTGGTGCTATTGGACGGCGCGGCGGCGTTGCTCCTCATGCTCGAGGGCAAACCACACCTGATAACCGGGAGAGTCCGACGCGTACGCCGGCAACCGACGTTGCTTCGACTTTAGGAGCTCCCACCGCTTGCGTACCTCCTTGGAGTGCGCCGCTGCAATCGTAGCACCACCGGCACCGGGATCCGCTACGGATGCAGATGTCAGTCGTGCGGCAGGGTGACGTCTTGGTATGGCAGCGGCTACCTGTACTGCCAGTGCCACCGTGCCCGGTGCATCGGAATGCGCAGCCGCTGCCTGACAGGGCGGGCAGCTGCCGGCGGTGGCGGAGGAGGAAGCGCACGGGACAAGCTGGCGCCGGGGGTGAGTTTCCCCTTGCTCTTGTCGGAGCCGCTGAAGAAACTCATGGCTAGGGTTTGCTTGTCACCGGCGAGGGAGCACGCGGGGAGTAGATGTGGACGGGCAGCGGACGTGAAAGTGAATGAGCCCCCCCCCCCCCCCGCACGTTGAACTAAAAAAGGACGGCCTTCCATAGTTTCCACTCGCTAACGCGTGGGCCCGCGATAGATGGCCGTGATAAATACAACCGCGTGTGGTGGTTCGCCGACCGACATGTGGGGCCACGATGAACAACGAGAGTATACGCGGCGCGTCCGCTTCGTGTCCACGCCAACGCATTTTAGGCCCTACCATTGGTCATGGTTTTGTAGCTCTAAGAGCAACTCTGACTGGCCGACCCATTTTGTTTGCCATATTCATTTGGGTGGCAGCGGACAAAAACACCGGCCCAACTCCAAATTCAAAACGCGTCTGCTTCCTGTCCAGACCGACACATTTTGAACTCAAATAAATATGAGCGGATAAAATGGGTGGGCCGGTTGAAGTTGCTCCTAGAGCTACAAAGCCATGACCAATGGCAAAAAGAATGGTTACCTAACTTGTCATCTTTATTTCATTTTTGAGAATGACTCGTCAGATTGAGTGGACATAAACATGGGCACACGACACAAAGCCGGCGCATGTGGCAGGGTGCATCCATCCGTATGGCGATGAACAGACATCGTGGGCCCATGAATTGATCGTGGTCGTGCAATTTTTGTTGTCGCTTTTCCGATGAAAAATATCCACCCGCCTGATCTTTACAAGTTTTGGACATGTGGTGACTCACCCTGGTGAGAAAGGCAGCGGCTTTTGGATTCAATCAAGCGGGACGAACAAAAACAAATAAGGGTTTTGGGCTTTTGATCGACCGGCACTGACTAATTAAGGGCGCACAAAGGGAGGCCGATGACGAAACAGAACAGTAGGTGCGATCCTCAAGCCTCACTGTCACGCAGATCTTTGGTACTCCAGTAGACAGAAAAGAAAGATAAATTAGCAACTTATCTAGGCGAGTGATCCTCCTTGCTTCAACGTTCTCGTACCAGTTCTAAAAAAAAACGTTTGCGTACCCTGACAAGAGGTTGTTTTTTTTTAGAAAAGGAGGATGACCCCCGGCCTCTGCATCTGGGAGATGCATACGGCCACTTTATTGATTATTCTCGAGGACCTTACAAAGTATTACAACAATATGCCTGAATCCGCCATCTTGGCAACATATGCCACTACTCCTATCCATATGATGAAGGGGTGCTACCTGGGCCACATACCCGGTCTACTCACCTAAACCTATCATCAAAAGCCAGAAGCTCCAGCCTAGCCACATAGCGGGTCTGGGGCATAAACTGGTCTGACGCACTCACATGTGTCGTCGCCGCCATCTTTCACAGGTCCGTCTTCAGAGCAGATATTGAGGCTTCTACCTTGTCAGGCCACTCCGTCATCGACGCCACCTTGACGCCAAACAACTACCTCCACCTGCGCGAGTCCATCCCCGCGCATCGGGCGCCGAGTCTCCACTGCACCATGCCGTCGAGATTCGCCGTCATCAATGTGAAGGATGAAGTACCGCTCCACCAATAAGGCACCCGCTGGTCCCTCGATCCCGTGTACGCCTCCAAGAATGACGCCCCCAAGGAGGAAACGACACCAACGCGTCGCCGTCATCCGATCAACTAATCTAGGGTTTCCCCCGGAGGTAGCGGATAGAGGTCTAGAGCTTCTCCACGGCGATGCCTTCAAGAAGGTAATGACACCACAGGGTGCCACCAACGCCGGTCTTGGCAACAAGCCGAGCACAAGGTTTTCACCCGGATCCGCTCGAAGAACCTCCATCACGTATTGTGCGCACGGGTCGCCGCCGATCTGAGCCGCCGCACATCGAGCAAGCCGCACCGGGCAGATCGGATCTGTCCGGAGGGCAAATCACACATGGCGCCGACCCAACCACCAGGCCCTCCATACCGTCACCGCCGATCCGAGGACAGATGGTCCGCCGCTGCAGATCCGGCCACCACCGCCGAACGCAGCCAAGGCCGCTGCCCGACGCAGGGCCGGCCGCCGCAACCGCCACCACCACCGCCCTGACAAGAGGTTGTACATGTACGAACTGGTACCTACTTAAACTAATACTCATCGTCAACATGCAGTGAAGGAGCATCAAGTACTCTTCTTTTGTTTTGTTTCGCATAATGTAAAAATACTTCCTCTCATCCAAATTAACTGGATTAATCAGAGGGTACTCTCTTTTAAAAAAGGTGTGGCTAGGTCACAGTCAAATTATATACAATATATAAAAAAAAAGAAAAACTGAAAAGAAATTGTTTGCACAAATCTTCATGCAAATCACAAGAAGATAGTATCGACTGAGACATAACGAAGTCTCGATCGACTGAGACTTAGAAAAACTGTTTTTGAAAAAAATGGTACTCATTTTAAACATCAACTAATCAAGTACTCATGTATATCATAACAGTAACATTCACTGTGATACTATAAACCAGCAGTACTACTACTCCTACACGACCTCTTTTGATCGGGAAAAGTAGTAAATTACTGCTACGTAGCAGTAAATCGCTTGATCACGTTAATGTTGCTGTCAGCATAGTCAGTAGTCAGCGGCAGTCGATCTAGTACTCCAGTAGCTTTATCTGTCAGCCGTACGTGCCGTCGACATGGAACACCAATGGACGCGCGTGACCTGTCTGTCGTCCTTGCATCCGGTCTCACCCGCTGCGTGTCTCGGCCTGGGCGTGCCACGGCTGTCTTTCTCGGTGCTTGTTTTACATGGGAATTTCATATCTCTCGGTGATTCCTGTGTGGGTGGGTGAGTGTTAAGGAAATGCACGCTCATTATATCCCTGAAAGAAGACTCGTTTTAAATGGTTTTGTCATTTCTCAGGGTCATCGGTAAGAACCATTCAATCTACACACGAGATAACATATCAGCACAAAAATGATGTAATACGATCTCTTGATCAAACGACTATTAACGCTGGCGTTCTACAGAAAAAAACTATCAGTGCTGGCAGAGAAATAATTATGTCTAAACTAGTTAAGCTACACCTGATCTGCGGATGTTGCATTGCATTGCATGCGTTCTCTGTTTATGCAAATTAAGTTAGTCGGCCTCAAATATCACATAGAGCAAATCCAGAAACATGCACAACCTCAGATGAACATGTAGTATTCGGTACGAGTGGGAAGCAGTCTTTAATTTTAGAGAAAAGTATACTTTTCGTCCCTCAATTCTTTGCAGAGTCTAGATTTGGTCCTTCAACTTCAAAACCGGACAATTTGCATCCTTAACTTATGAAACCGGACAAGATTCATCCCTGGTCACGGTTTTGACCAGTTTTGGTCCTGTCCCACGCCGGTTTTGACCGTTCCGATTCAAATTTGCCTACCTTTCCTAGGTCCACGTAATGTTTTCAAATTCGGTTACTTTTTCCAAATACATGAACCTTTTTAAAATTTGTGTACTTTTTTTAAATCTGTGTACTTTTCCCAAGTTCATGTACTTTTTCAAATATGCGTATTTTTTAAAAGTTCATTTGGTTTTTTGAAGTTCATTTAATTTTTAAAAATTTATGTACCTTTTCATATTAGAATACATTTTTTTGAAAGAGTTCATGAATTTTGAAAATTTTATGCGAACTTGAAAAAAGTACGTGGATATGGACTTCTTTTACACAAAAAATATGTGGATTTCAAAAATTATTTCAACTTGAAACAAGTACGTGAATTTCAAACAAAGTTCATGGATTATAAAAGGAACATGGATTTGAAAAAATGCGGACTTCGAAAAGCATGTGGATTTGAAATAAGTATGCGAATTTCAAAAACAGTTCATGGCTTTGAAAAATACTTGGATTTGATAAAATTACGCAAAATTGGGAGAAATACGGGGTTTTGGAAAAAGTACGTAAATGTTAACAAATCAAGGATTTGAAAAAAGTACACGAATTTTAGAATAGTTCGCTGATTTGAAAAAATTATGTTTATTTTTGAAGAAGTTCACTGATATAAAAAAATTACAGGAATATGAGTGAGCACCGGTCAAAACCGGTGTGAGTCAACACCAAAACCGGTCAAAACTAAGTCCAGGGACGAACCTTGTCCGGTTTCTGTAGTGGGGGGTGCAAGTTGTCCGGTTTTTAAGTTAAGGGACCAAATCTAGACTTCACCAAAAATTAAGGAACGGAAAGTATACTTTCCTCTTAATTTTATCAGAAAACGACGTATGCTAAATTGGAAAAAAAACTGCAACTGATTGCGAGGCCTGCTTGCTCAGAGTGGATGTTTCGTTGAGTGAATGCCGGTTTGCTTCTATTACATACGGACCATTTCAAGTCCATGCTAAGAGGTTTCCATGATAGCCGCACGCATGTGCATCTCATGATCCCTTGTTTTGGTAAGAAATGACCATACACTTTGACTATTCAGTTGGCTCACCTGGCTGGAAATGTTGATGAGGTGGAGTGGAGATGCATGTGCAGTATGGAGTGCCCCCCCCCCCCCCCCCCAACACACACAAAAGAAGAAGAAAAATCGATAATAGCACTTTTTTTGTTTGCTTTAACTAGTTCGGTGAGCAAAAAAAAATGATACAGAGGGACTAATTGATTCGTGCATTCTTAGATATTATGAGAACGACATGGGATAAAAGGCTGGCATGTGTGAATTGTGATGAAAAAAGAGAAATGTGGAACAGTTGGTGGTCCTGATTCGTAGTTTTATTTTATTTTGTTGTCTTATTATGAAAAGAAAAATCCATCCGTGTCATCTTTTTAGAAGTTCATAACACGTGAATCACACAAATGAGAAGGACAAGCCCTTTGGATTGAAAAAACACGTTGAACCTGATGACATAGCAATATGGGCACATCCTCTAACTTAAAAATAGTCAAGCCTCGCTATCATGTTGATTTTCATATAAGACTGCAAATTTCCTACAAATTTCAGTGGCATGGCGCTTGAGCCCAGTGGGAAATGCATTACAGATTTCTCAGCGTAAGACGTGAGGAGTGGGACCATTTGGCTTCTCACGTTTTCCTTCTACGCGGAAAAAGAGGGAATCAATGTAAAGGTTTCAAGAAAGAAAGATGTAGCTATCATATCAATATTTTCTTAAGCTGATAAGGGCATCTTCAATAGATTGTATGTTAGTTTTGTTGGTAAAATGTCCATGTCATCTCATACAACTATTCCAATGGGTTGTATCTAAGGTATCCAATAGATGATGAGAAAATAAATGTGATTGCTCTCTATTTCACCTTGGAGCTTGTGCAAAGGTTGTTGGTTATTCTACATACAACTTTGTTCTCTCTCCACATTTAGTACATGCCACATCATCACTATGTCCTAGATGGCAAATCTAACAACATCTATCTTACAACTGTTGGAGATGCCCTAAGAAGAATATGCATTGGGGCTCATTTGTCTCCTCTTCAATCCAAGTTGAGTGTGGGTCATGTGTACGCGGCAGTGTCCATATTATCCGTAGCAGTAGTATTTGGGCGGTTGCTTTGGTCCGTATATACGGCTTCGGGTTTACTGTCTACGTCTACGTAGTAGCAATCCATTGATCAGTTTTGGGATTTTTTGGGCCAAAGGGAAGCATGACCACATGATGATTTGAGAGTTTTTCTGAGAGTTGAGAGTGTTACTATCGGGTAATGATATTTTAATTTGGAAGAGCTAGGATGGGTGCGTGCGTGTGTGCACGCGTCTTTTTTCTTTTAGCAGTGTGGTGGTTGCAAGGCTCTATGATTGCTCTGGGCATCATCTTCTGTTTGAAAATTGGTGGCAAAATTTGTTGATTTTTCCCGTGGCGAAATGCTACAATTTCAGGCATGTCGAGAAGAACCCCGGTGGTTGATAAGGACGGGATTAGGAAGACATGTCGGTTACACAACAATCTGACAAAATGTTTTTTTTTGTTAAACAGTGGACATCACCAGATGTCAAAATCGGAGCTTAGAACCAGTTACACCACAATCTGATGGCGGTTTCTATAATGAAAATAGGTGAGGATGCTCTTTTTATATAAAAAAGACATAACAATCTAACAAAAAATGTTTTTTGAAAAGGTGGAAATCATAAGTTATTAGCAAATTGAAGTCCAGATTTGGTACCCACTATGCGCCCTGGCCCACCTGGCCAACTCTGGTCCCAATGGAAACATGGGTATTTTCAAAATATCATGTTGATTATTTTTCATTCAGTTGAATTCAGTTTTTCGGGTGCGGGCGCAAGGGAGGGGGTGGAGGTGGGCAAAGGATGCACTGGGCGGCAAGGCAGAGTAGCCGCGGAGCAGGCAGGATGACCTCGAGTCCTCAACAGCAAATGCGGGCGGTGAGATGACGTTGATTGAACCTGAATTTTTTTCGAGTCCCCTGAAAGTAAACACTCTCAAAATGTATTTCTCCAGGAATAGCAAAAATGTCCCGGGCGGTGTCCATATCCGTAGCAGTAGTATTTGGGTGGTTGCTTTCGTCCGTATATACAGAACTCCGGTCTACTGTCTACATCTACGTATTTTGGGAATTTTTGGGGGCCAAAGGGAAGCATGGCCACATGATGATTTGAGACTTTGAGAGTGTTACTATCGGGTAATGATATTATATTAATTTGGAAGAGCTAAGCTGGGTGTGGTTTTCTTTTTTCTTTTGAGCAGTGTGGTGGTTGCACGGCTCTATGATTGCTCCCCGGGCATCATCTTGTGTTTGAAAATTGGTAGCAAAATTTGTTGATTTTTCCCGTGGCGAAATGCTACAAGTTTTGGGCGCGTCGAGAAGAACCTCGATGGTTGATAAGGACAGGATGAGGGAGACATGTCGGTTACACAACAATCTAACAAAAAATGTTTTTTAAAACAGTGGACATCATCGGAATGTCAAAATCGAAGCTCATAACCGGTTACACAACAATTTGATTACGGTTTTCATAATGAAAATCGGCAAGGAGGTTTTTTTAATTAAAAAAGACATAAAAAACTAACGAAAAAAATGTTTTTTGAAACGGTGGAAATCATTGGTTATCAGAAATCGAAGTTTAGATTCGGTTCCCGGTATGCGCCCTGGCCCATCTGGTCAACTCTAGTCGCAAGGGAAACATGGATATTTTCAAAATATCATGTTGATTATTTTTCAATCAACTGAATTCAGTTTGCAGGGTGCGGGCGCGGGAAAGGGAGGGGGGGGGGGGGCAAAGGATGCCCTGGGCGGCGAGGCAGTGGTAGCCGGGCAGCACGCGGGACGGCCGTGACGGGCATTGGACGGTCAAATGATGTGGATTGAAACTGAAATTTTTCGAACCGGCTAAAGACAAACACCCTCAAAATGTAAATTTTTTTAAGAATGGTAAAAATGTTGCATGCATTCTTTTATGCAGGCAGGACGGTTCAGCCTTAAATATCAGGTGGAACAAATCCAGTCACACTGTGCAACATCTCAGCTACGAAATTGGGTGGAGGCACCTTGGCAGGCTGGCGGCCTCCTTTTATCAGAAAAACGGATACGTGATAAACTGGAAATAGCGTGCAACCATGACGAGAGCCCGTCGCAGCTTGCTCCCAGATTTCGTTTCCAAAACGAATCCACCGGCCGAGAGTGGGATTTCCTTCCGTTGCATCTGAACGAATTTCGAGTCCACATGCCCGAAGGATGCCCGGAATAGCCGCACGCATGTGCACCCATCCCGTGACAGGTTGATTGGCAGGAAACGACGCGGCATGGATTGCTCCGTTGGTTTTACCTGGAAATGATGATTGATGCAGTAGATCAGATCATGTGCTATGGTTCGCCCATGCGGATTTGATTTCTTTTGGCGCTCTCTTCGGTTCGAAAATGAAGACGAAGAGTACTAGCTTAACAAGTTTTGGTCTGAAATGATTGAGATTAGAGTCCCTCCAAAACCGTGGCCAATGGGCAAGAAAACTGGTTACCTAACAGCAACTTCAATGAAGCGACCCATTTTATCCGTTTGGATCATCTGGACATAAAAGTTGGCCCAACAGGATGACCCAAACGGACATCTGTGTCCACCTGTTGTTCGTCCCTGACCCAAACTTGACCCAAATCTGGGAACAAATGGGTACGAACCGGACGCTCTCGTCGCTAGCTACCGCCCGCTCGTGTCCGCCCTGATCCTACCTACCAGTGACCGCACACATCTCTGTCTCTCTCGTACAACTCTCTCTCGATCCCCTCTGCTGTCGCCGCTACGTCGGTCGATTCCGGCTGGAACGAAGAGGCCCGGAGCTGCTCGGGGGCGGAGGAGGATGGGGCGGCGGGGGCACGGAGGTCAGCGCCGCCGAGGTCAGCCTGCCGCCTCCAACAACCACCACGCCGCACACCCCGCAGCTCTCCGCGGCCGCTCGCCTAGCTCCGCCCGCCACGCGCCTGCTCGCCCAGCTCCGCCCGCCGCGCGCCTTGCAGCTCGCCGCGGTCGCTCGCCCCGCACGCCCGCCACGCCACTCGCCCCGCCCGCGCGCGTCGCCGCTCACCGCGCGCCTGCTAGCCCAGCTCGCTGTCGAAGATTGCACCCTCATGCCCACTCTTAAAGAGCCGCCTCGAGTCCTCCACCGTGCGTGTCCGTTTTTTTCATCTTGTGCGTTGGTTTCATCGCGTGTCCGTCTCATGTCCGGTAGGCAAACGGACGATCCAAACGGACAAAATTCGGACAAAATCTGTGTCCGTTTGGGTCTCTCCGTTGGAGTTGCTCTAACTTGTCATTTTTATTTTATTTTTGAGAAGGACTTGTCAGGTTGAGTGGACATTAGTAAATGTGCACGTGCAATGCACGTCTCGGCCAATGTTACAATAAGACATGAAATTTCACATGCAGACAAAATCTATAGCTGCAATGGATGACATTTTATTGGGATAACTTAGGGCTTGTCCGGTTAATTTGTTGTGCTAGACCCAAACAGATACTGTTTATGTCCGGACGCTGCACAATACTGTTTATTGTAGTTCTTTTTGGACGAAAGAACATGCTTACATTAATCATACAGGCTGTTCAGGTCAGCAACTCCAAAATATTCACAAGACCTGGTATTCATAGAACTGTAAAAAGCCCTTGCTATGATTCTTGGCAATACACGGCACCATTTGATGTGTTTTTAAACAAAGTAGCTAACCTGGAAATATCAAATGTGTTTGGAGATCCTCAAGCATATGATATTCAACTACCTCTGCATTCTTCTTGCGCCGCCAATTCTCATTACTTGTATCCACAGATACCTGGCCTAAACATCAGTACACCCATAGAAAATAGCAGGAATTATATATATGGAAACAAAACCTAAAAAGCTACTCCCTCTGTCTACTATACCAATCTTGAGCTAAATAGTAAAAAATAAATGAAATGTCATTAAAATACATGCCTGAGTTAAATCTTTACCTGAGATCTGAAAGATCACGACGGCACAACATCAGACATCAAGAAACCTATACCTGTTCTGCAAAAATTTGAACACATCAACCCCCAATGGGAAAACCCAACTTAATATGGACCTCTAACGGACTAAATATGCACTCTATGACTGTAGTAGGTGCACATACTACACCAACTCCCTTCCCAATATAGACCTGAACAGTATCAAATCCTGCAGCAAACACAAGCAATTGAAGCAACCAAAACCAAGGAGGGTGCATGACAATTCGCTACAGATTTGCAAACTAAACAATATGGAAAACACAAAAACCTGGAGGCCGCAGGGAAGCCAAGGATGTTCCAAAGCCGGTTCGGATAATTCCTAGAAAAAGAATGCTCCAAAAACAAGTATCTGCTCCCAAAATGCAGGGCCAACAAATCAAAGAAAAGCTCACTTATTTCACCACAGCTGAGTGCTCGGAAGCAATCAAGCCTCAATACTCTCACTGGCGAGGCCGACAGTGTCAAATAGCATGCTATGGAAATCAATGTCAAAATTTTTAGCAAAATCAATGTCCAACAGCATGCTATGAAAATCAATGGAATAAAAAAATTCAGATAATAATAGCGATGTGCTTACTGTAGGTATGGTTGGTTTGCGAGGCCGACGGTGTCAAACGACATGCTATGAAAATCAATGTCAAAGAATTAGCAACAACAATCTCAAACAACATGTTATGGAAATCAATAGAACACAAAAAAATTCAGCTCATAATTATGATGTGTTTGCTGTAGGTATGGTTGGTTCGAGCCTAATTTGAAGCAACAAAGCAGTGATTCATCTTTGGACGCAAGAAGTAAGCATCATTCATTTGTTGAAGAATATCTACTAAAAAACTTGACCTTCGCCTCAGTTTGTAAATGAAGTTGATTTAACGGCTTGATCAAGGCCCATATGCACCTATGACATCTCCACCTGAATCCAAAGAAATAAATAAATTAGAGTTTACCTTGAAACCACTTTTGATAGTAATTCCACTTTGGACGCTCATCAGCTAGAACTCAATGGAGGCATAAGGCACGAACAAAAAACTAACCTGGACAATGAAAAAAAACTTAATCTGGTGGCAAAGCTTGGACGCGAACTTCTGGGTCTTGAGAAGCTTGGCATGCTTGTTGTATGAACCGGTGTCATCCAAAAGCTTGCCTAGAAGTAGTATTTACATCAAGCCGAGAGCATGTTTGATCAATTCTTCTTGTGTGCCATTAATCCTTTTCCTGCATTACATGCACACACGACAAGCTTTGAATTTGCCATGAAAACAATCTGGGTTTAAAAGATCAGGATTCAAGTGGAATCTGATCAATGTCTATGGAGCTGCTCATGTGAGGAATAAGGAGGAGTTCCTGATGGAGCTAGTGCAAGCTTTGGGGTACAATAAATTGCCTTGTGTTTTTGGGGGCGATTTTAACTTAATTAGGAGAATTAACGAGAGAAACAAAATTAAAAAACTTCCAAAATGGTCTTTTTATTTTAATTCTATTATTGAGCATTGGGGCTTAAAAGAATTAGATTTGTCGGGGAGGAGCTATACTTGGTCGAATAATCAGGAGGATCCGCTTTTTGCTAAGTTGGACAGAATTTTAGTGAGCTCTCTTTGGGAGCAGCAATTTCCTTTAGTAACTGTCAGAACCTTGGTGAGAGGGGTTGCTGACCATGCAGCGCTTCTATTACATACAGGGGTTAAGTCAATATTAATCGCAAGCCTTTTAAATTTGAGCTATGCTGGCTGTCTAGAGAAGAGCTCCCTGATATTGTTAATAAAGTCTGGAGTTCCACTGTTCGTAGAGGTAGTAGTCTTGATTGGTGGCAGGATTTCATGCGGAAATTAAGGAGAACCCTTAAAGGGTGGAACCTTAATGTAGAGGGTAGATATAGGAGAGATAGAGATGAGATTGCCAATAAGCTTGACTTTTTGGATAAGAAAAGTGAGCTCTCTGGAGTTTCAGAAGCTGACTATGTTTTGAGAAATAAGTTGCAGAATGATTTGAATAAGATCCTTAGGGAAGAGGAGATTAAGTGGTACCAGAGGTCTAAAGAGAAAGATATTAAGGAGGGTGATGGTAATACGAAATACTTCATGATTAAGGCTAGCGGTAGGAAGCGTAGGAGTAAAATTTTCAGATTCATACAGGATGAGGGGATCATCCAAGGGGATGAGCAGCTCCTTAAATATGCGACTGATTTTTATAAGAAGCTCTTTGGGCCTGATGAATTACTTCCCGTCTCCTTAAACATTCCTCTAACTGATATGCTTTCCGATGTGGACAAAAGTAAGTTGGCTAGTAAATTTACTTTGGATGAGATAAAAACGGCTGTTTTTTCTATGAGGCATAATAGAGCAGCCGGTCCCGATGGTATGCCTATTGAATTCTTCCAAACCTTTTGGCACCTCATTTGCAATGATTTGTTGAGTCTCT
Source organism: Triticum aestivum (assembly GCF_018294505.1). Lineage (NCBI taxonomy): Eukaryota > Viridiplantae > Streptophyta > Magnoliopsida > Poales > Poaceae > Triticum > Triticum aestivum. Next base: position 44,793,063 of record NC_057794.1, on the reverse strand, counting down.
TTCAAGATTTTTATGATGATATGATTGATATTTCTAGGCTAAACTATGGGGTAGTTACATTGTTAGCTAAGGGTCAAGGGGCGGATAGGATTCAAATGTATAGACCTATATGCATGCTCAATGTCCCGTTTAAAATCTTTACCAAAGTCTTAAACAATAGAGCTATGACTACTGCTCACAAGACGATTTCTAAGGTACAATCTGCATTTATCAAAGGGCGTTATATTTTAGATAATGTCGCTGTTCTCCATGAGACGCTTCACTCACTACATAAGTCTAAATGCGATGCTATTATTTTTAAAGTTGATTTTGAGAAAGCTTATGATAAAATTGATTGGGACTTTATGCTTAGTACGCTGAAAATGAAGGGGTTTCCTGATAAATTTATTCGTTGGACAAAAGCAGTTATTCATAATGGTAAAGTAGCTATTACTTTAAATGACTTGATTGGCCCCTATTTTGTTACTAGGAAAGGATTGAGGCAGGGGGACCCGTTCTCCCCCCTATTGTTTAACCTTGCTGCTGATGTTCTTGCTACCCTGGTTCAAAGGGCGCAAGAACAAGGATTTATTAAAGGAGTTCTGCCTAGATTGTACGAGGGTGGTCTTACTGTCTTACAATACGCTGATGATACGATTTTCTGCTTTGAAGATGACTTAGAAGGGGCTAGAAACCTTAAAGTCATTCTATGCGTGTTTGAGCACTTGACGGGTTTGAAAATCAATTTCTTAAAAAGTGAAATCCATTGCTTTGGTGCCGCTTTATTGAAACAAGAAGAATATGCTCAGATTTTCACTTGTGCGGTCGGGGACTTCCCCTTTACTTATTTAGGCCTTCCTTTACATTTTAAAAAGTTGCATAATGCGCATTGGAAACCAGCTGAAGAGAAAATTGAGAAGAAGGCAACAACCTGGCAAGGGGGTTTGCTTTCAATGGGTGATAGGATTACCCTCGCTGAGACTTGTATGAGTAATGTTCCTAGCCATTTGCTTTCTTTTTTTAAACTACCTAAAGGTGTAGGCAAGAGAATGGACTTTGTTCGTGCTCGTATGGTTTGGCAGGAAAGGAATGGAGTGAGAAAGTATCACTTAGTCAAGTGGGTGAACGTATGCCAACCTAGAGACCAGGGCGGTCTGGGGATTACTAATTTGGAGATTAAAAACATCAGCCTCTTATGTAAGTGGTTATGGAGATTAGAGAATGAGGAAGGGGATTGGCAGGAAATGATTAGAGCCAAGTATTTGAGTAGGAAAACTCTGGTTCAATGTGAAGCATCTCGGGGTAATTCCCATTTTTGGAATGGGTTGTTGAGTATAAAGGATATCTTCTATTCTTGCTGTCAAAGGGTGGTGGGTGATGGGTGTAAGACGAGATTTTGGGAGGACACATGGCTGGGGAGAAAGCCACTTTGTCAACTTTTCCCCCGCTTGTATAATTTAACTTTCTGTCAACATGTTACTGTTGCTAAAGTCTTTAACCAGGGTTGTGATTGTATTAGATTTAGGAGATGTCTTTATGGAGAAACTCTTACAATGTGGAATGAATTACTTGATATGTGTAGTCAGGTTACTCTATCGGAGGAGCCTGACAGAGTTAAATGGCTTTTAACTAAATCTGGATCCTTCTCGGTTAAGTCGCTTTATCATTACCTTATAGCTAGAGTTGTTGCTTTTCCTTTTAAACTTCTTTGGAGGTTGAGAATACCTCTAAAAGTAAAAGCGTTTATATGGTTAGTGATCAAAGGGAGGATCCTAACCAAGGATAACTTATCTAGACGAGGGTGGAAAGGACCAAATTTCTGCGAGTTTTGTGGCGTTTCTGAGAGCATTGATCATCTATTCTTTTCGTGTTCTTGTGCTAGGTTTTTATGGAATGTGATATGCGGTACACTAGGTAACCCGAAATTACCTTTATCTTTCTTTGATCTTTGTCAAAACTGGATACCATCTTATTCTGGAAAGGATAGGGCTATTGTTTCTATTGGTGCTGCTGCTTTGATATGGACAATTTGGAAAACAAGGAACAAATCCTGTTTTCAACGTGTTTTCCTTTCAAATCCTATCAATGTAATATTTACCCTGTGTTCTTTGTTGGATTCATGGATGATTCTACAGAGAAAAGGTGTGCAAAAAATGCTTAGGAAGGTTTCCAAGAGGCTATCTCGGGTAGCAAATGAAGTCTACAGAAGAACATATGGGTGGAATCCTTCTGCTCTAAGACTGGGTTTTATGTCTACCTGAAATTGGACGATTCTGTAGTATGTTTTGCCTATTGTTTTGGCTGATGTGCAAATAATAAAAGATGTTTAAAAGTCTGTTCTCTCTCCGGTAGTGGGTGATTTGGCATCCTATAGATATGGTTATATGTCTAGGATGTAGGTTGCTTATCAGTTGATGAGGTGATGCATCAGGTCTGATGGAAAAAAGTGGTGTGGTGGTTGTATCTAGACTTCTATTTTCTTAATGAAAATGGGGGCCATGTGGCCCTTTTATCAAAAAAAACAATCTGGGTTGAGGTGCTGGGTGTTAATTATAGTGGATTGGACGTCTGCACTCACCAAGCCCCACCTTGGGTGCTACCAGTTCCACGTCGGCGGACCTCGCCATCTCGAGAGAGAGTCAAATAAATAGGAAACGTGGTGGAGATGGGAGGGGGGCAATACCTGCAGAGTTTGAAGGGCCGTCACCGCCGCTTGTTGGATCTCCGTGCCCCATCAGCGATCCGAAGTTTCAGCCACCACCGCCTCCTCTTGGTGTGTCGTTGGGGGAATCTGTTGGTGGTGAAGAGGAGGGAGGGGAGGAGCTGGGTGCCTGGGTTACCGTCGGGCGGCCGTCGGAGGGAGTGCAATGGAGGTTCCCCATGCGCCTCGGCGTTCTCTGCGTGGAAGCGCTCTGGTGAAGATGCGTTGGGCGCGGCGGAGTCGGGGTTGGAGGTGCAGGACGGGAGGAGCGCCGCCGGAGGTCAGCATGGCGGGGGCATAGGAGCACCAGCTGAGGTCGGCACAGGAGGTGGCGACGGAGATCGGGCGTGCAAGGTGGGGAAGGAGATCAATTGGCAGATGGAGACAAGGAGAAATCGATTCCTGCCTTATGTGCGGAGGTGTTTTCCTCCGCGGTGAAGTGCGGTCAGTCATGTTAAATTACTAAGTGCACACCAGAGATCAGATTAGATTAAGGACAGCTGTTAGATTGAGATTGATGGGTCTAATCTTATGATGGTAATGAGTTCGTGTACGCTTATGGGGTGCACGTAAAGAAGTTTTTATTGGATTGTTTAATAGTAGTGGAGATAATAAACATGGGGCACAAAACATGCGACACAAAGCTGTCACATGTGGCAGGGTAACATCCATCCATCCTTATGACGATGAACAGGCAGAGCGGGCCCATTAGTTGATCACGGTCGTGCAATTTTTGTTATCACTTTTCTCACGAGCCCGCCTGTTCTTTACAAGTTTTGGACATAATATGGTGACTCACCCAGGGCGAGAAAGGCAGCGGCTTTTGGATTCAATCAAACTGTCACGCAGATCTTTGGTACTCCAGTAGACAGAAAATAAAGATTAATTAGCAACTTATCTAGGCGAGTGATCGTCCCTGCTTCAACGTTTTCGTACCTTGACAAGAGGATGTACATGTACGAGCTGATACCTACTTAAATTAATACTCATCGTCCTATGTTGCTGTTTTTTTTCTCGAGAAACTTTCAATCTATTTATCAGCTGTCAAGGTATTACAAAGAACATCAAAAATAAGAATTACATTCAGGTCCGTAAACCACATAGCGACGACTACAAGCACTGGAGCGAGCCGAAGGCGCGCCGCCGTCATCGCCCCTCCTTCATCGGAGTCGGGCAAACATTGTTGTAGTAGATAGTTAGGAAATCGTCGTGCTAAGGCCCCATAAGTCCAACGCACCAGAACAGCAACCACCCCGATGAAGAGACGTCTGGATCGGAAGGACCCAACCTGCAGACACATAGACTAACGAAGACCGGATCCAAACGGATCCATCGAAGACAAACGCTGACCGGATCCCACAAGATCTGCAGGAGGCATACCTCCACACACACACCCTCCAACAACGCTAGAAACATCGCCAGGACGGTGGCTAGGCGGATAGGACTTTATTCCATTTTCAAGAAGTCGCATCCGCCTCGTCTTTCTAAGCATGACACAAACCTTGACAAAACTCTGAAAAACATTAAAAAGCGAAGCCCTCCCACCGGCAAGGGTCGGAGGACCATAGAAGACGAGGCGGACCGACGGCGACGCCCGCGAGAGGCAGGAAAACCTAACTCGGAGGTTGCACGAGAGGCGGGAAAACCTAACTCGGAGATTGCAGGAGGCAGGAGCAGCGAAGGGGTGTCATATAGACTTGATTGAAAAGTATATTGAAACTGCTTCGATATGTGTTTTATACATCAACTAATCAAGTAGTAGGAGTACTCCTGTATAGCATAATACTACCAGTACTACTACAGTAACATTTACGGTGACACGTACAGTGGAGTAGTAGTGCACGACACGACCTCTTTTGATCGGGAAAAGTACTCTAGTAAATTACTGCTACGTAGCAGTAAATCGCTTGATCACGTTAATGTTGCTGTCAGCAGTCAGTAGTCAGCGGCAGTGGAGCTACTACTCCAGTAGAATTATCTGTCAGCCGTACGTGCCGTCGACATGGAACACCAATGGACGCGCGTGACCTGTCTGTCGTCCTTGCATCCGGCCTCACCCGCTGCGTGTCTCGGCCTGGGCGTGCCACGGCTGCGCCGACCGAGCCTGACCGGGGAGCAACCACGACTAGGTTTTACCTGACGGTACCACGTCCCACCAGTACGGGCTGTGGCCAGCACCTATATTTTTTTTGACGAAATGCAGGCAGGTCGCTGCTTTCATTCATTAAGAAGGGGAGTGCCTCAAGATAAGGCAAAAAGTGCTAATTACAGAGTTACTGTGCAAGGTGAAAGAAAGGAAAGAGAAAAAGGAAATTACATTGCCAGAAACAGAACTCTCTTAACCATGATCTCCCAGCCACTGTGCACCCTTGAGGCCGGCAGTCCACCAAGTGCGCAGCTCGAGTACAATTCAATCACAAAAATTTAGAAAGGGGAAAAATTTATGATTGAAGATGCGATCATTTCGTACTTTTCAAATGCCCCACCAAATAGCCATCACCAGCGAGGAGAAGGCCTGCTTCCTCTGGTTAGGGATTTTTTCCAGAGACAACAACCACCAGTCAAACAAGGAAGGAGCGCTGACATTCGGTCTGGCATCAAATGGAAACTGAAATTTTATCAGGCAGAAACCCCAAACACCAGCTGTGAATGGGCAATCAGCAAAGAGGTGGTGAGCGGATTCGAGGCCAATTCTGCAGAGGGGGCAGACCGGGTCATGGGGCCATTTTCTCCTTGCAAGGTTGTCAGCCGTAAGACACTTTCCTTGCACAGCCAGCCAAGCAAACATCTTTATTTTTGGGGGGATTTTGATCTGCCAAATGATGTTCAAGAAAGGAGAGCTGACTCTGCCATAAAACTGTAAGTGGTATGCAGATTGTGCGCAATAAGTTCCATTCGCAGTCCATTTCCAACAAATTTCATCTTCCAATTCAGAGATGTTGAAGCTTTGTAATTTGTGCCATAGGTCAACAAATTCTCTTAGAACAGCCTCATCAGGGTTGCGCTTGATGAGCCGAATCCAGAGATTATCCGTGAGACCTTCAGAGACAGTGATCTGGCGCCTATTACAATGCTTGTAAAGTAACGGGAAGGAAACCGAGGGGATCTCACCATGCAGCCAATGGTCATGCCAAAAACTAAAGGACTTTCCATTCCCAATCTTGATTGAAGTACTAGCCATAAAAATGGCCTTAACCTCCTTGTCCATTGGCAGTGTTAACCCATGCCAAGATTTATCACCGTCAGTGGCGTTCTGCCAGAGCCACCTAACTTTCAGTGCCCTTCCTTGACAAATCAGATCAGGTATACCTAGCCCACCAAGCTCAAGAGGAGCGCAAACTTGAGACCATTTGATCAAGCATTTTCCACCACTAACTGCATCTGACCCGGCCCAAAGAAAGGCCCTTCTCATCTTGTCGATTTGTTTAATAAACCATTTTGGCTGCTCAACGGCAATAAGTTGAAAAATAGGCATTGCAGAGAGCACGAATCTGACCAGAACAGTACGACCAGCCAAAGTAATCCATCGAGCTTTCCATGCGGCTAACTTCTTGGCAATCTTATCAAGCAAACCTTGGAAGAAAATTCTCTTGAGCCTCTTGTCCGAAAGTGGCATACCCAAGTAGGTGCAGGGGAAAGAATCAATTTGGCATCCAAGGGAGTTTTGAATGATGGTAAGGTCAACACCTTCGCACCTAATAGGCAAAAATTTACTTTTGGCCATGTTGGTGCCCAAACCAGAGGCCCTACCAAATAAGTCCAGAACACTAGCAATAGAAGAAATGTCTTGGTTGTCAGGCTTGGAGAAAATGACAACATCATCAGCGTAAATGGAAGCTCTGTGCTTGATGATCTGGTTACCAATAGGCGACAAAATGTCATGCTCTTGTGCTTGATCCATTAGTCTGCCAAGACAATCCATGACAAGCACAAACAGGAGGGGGGGATAAAGGGTCACCCTGCCTGAGGCCACAACAATGCATGATTTTTTCCGTGGTGTAAGAGCTCACCAAGATCCTGGTGGATGACGAGAGAAAAAGGCAAGAAATCCAGTCCCTCCATTTTTGACTAAAACCCATAAATCTCATAAGGTTGAGCAGGAACTCCCAAGAAACAGAGTCAAAAGCTTTTGATATGTCCAACTTTAACATCACAGCAGGAATCTTCTTCTGTCGAAGTGTTTTAGCCAAAGCCTGAACATATACAAAATTGTCATGTATGCTTCGACCTTTGATGAAGGCATTCTGACATTGAGATGTCAGCCTATTCATAAGTGGTTGCAGTCTAGCTGCAAGAATCTTAGCCACCAACTTGGCAAAACAGTGAATAAGACTAATATGTCGAAAATCCTGCGGCTTGTTAGCACCTTGGTGCTTGGGCAGAAGAGCCATGATAGCACTATTGAGAAGGTATAGGTTCTGAGAATTGGACTTTTGGAAGTGCAGCAAAGCTGCCATCAGATCAAGTTTTATGATATTCCAACATTTGCGAAAGAATAGGCCGGTGAAATCGTCAGGCCCCGGAGCCTTTTCCGGGTGCATATCGAAAATGGCACGCTTGACCTCTTCCTCCGTGAATTCATCATCCAATTTGAGTAGATCGCAAGGTTGAAAACCAAGGGCAGTAAAATTTAAGGAGGAGGTCCTTGGTTGGTAGGTACCCAACAGTGTGTTGAAATGTTTCCATATACAATCCTCTTTGCCCTTCTGATCAACAATCTCGGAGCCATCCACGAACAGAGACGGAATGCAATTTTTTCTTCTCCTAGCAGAAGCCTTCATGTGGAAGAAGCGAGAGTTGCAATCATCTGCTTTCAGACATAAGAACCGAGACTTCTGCCGCCAGATGCATCGTCTCTCCGTTCCGATGAAAAAAGAGTTAATTGCACAAAACCATCACATTTTAGACCTTACTTACGAAAAACCCGCGTATTTGGTAAACTTTTTGCAGAAAGCACTGATCGCTTAATTTGCTGCGTTTGATCACTTTCTGTCAAGTAGGGTCCGCTTGTAAGCAGCTAATTAGGCAAAGAAATTGCATACACACCCTTGTATCAAAAAAAAGAAAAAGCAATCAGCCCATCCCCCCTTGTGTGGACAACTACCCCATGCCGCCTCGTCGTACTTGCCGGCGCAGATCCTCATCAGGACCGCCGACACCTGTTGCATGCGCCCGTCGCTTCCCGGCTCTGGTGTGCCCGAGGCGGCCCAGGTGGTGTTGGCGAGCACGGACACGGTGCCGGAGGCATGGCGGCCACCACGGAGACGGCGATGGTGCAAAGGCCGCGGAGGTCAGCGGTGGAGCTGGCGGGTCCGCGACGAGGGCGGCCAGGCGGAGATTGTAGTAGATGGTGGCATTGCAACTGGACTGCATCAGGGCACGCACCGCCGGTCCCGGTGGCACTGCCTCCCTCCTCCCGCGAGCACGCGCCCCAGCTAAGAGAAGTGCCGCCTGACGGCTCCGATGAGGCGGCCGCCCTTCTCCCGCGCGAGCACGCGCCCCGGCGAGGCGTCCTCCCTCCTCCCGCGCGAGCACGCGTCCCTGGCTTCCGGCGAGGCGACATCCCTCCTCCCCGCGAGCACGCACCCTGAGCTCTGGTGAGCACGCGCCCCTGACCTCGCGCATGAGCAAGCCCTTCAACACGTCGTGGTACAGCCTGTGCATGGGGGGTTGATTGTGTTTTTTAATTCAAGGGCGGGTATGCAAATTGTTTCGCCAAGTCAGCCGGGCCCTACTTGTCAGAAACGCCCTCAAACGCTCCAAAGCAAGTGATCGGTGGTTCTTGCAAAAAGATTACCAAACACGCGATGACTTTTGCAAAAAATTAAGGACCAGGTAGTTTTCGGGCAAACGAAGCCTCAAATGTGGTGGTTTTCTGCTTTTAACTCATGAAAAATACATTTAATTTTTTACTAGGACAAATTACTGAGTGGAGTAAAAAATGCATTGAAAAAGTGCAAGTCATTATCCATCTCCTCTTTAATTATACACCCTAAAAGACCATGTGTAGAATGTTATTGGTCTTGATTGTCTTGTGATGAGAGAGAAACATTTTTTCTACTTTAATTGCATTATAAAGATAGAAGTACACCCTTTTGTGGACAAATTTTAAAGCGAAATGTACACTCTTCACCAGACCGAGAGAGTACTCACCTGTATGCTAGCACGTATAAATCGGCGTCCACAGAAGAATGCAGACACAGATTTCAATTTCATCACTTTTCTCGATGCATGTTTTACATGGGAATTTCATATCTCGCGGTGCCAGAATTATCGATTTTCTACGGTGAAATACACGCTTCATGTGTGTGTGAGTGTTAAGGAAATACACGCTCATTATATTTCTTATATTATATGCCTGAAAGATGACTTGTTTTAGATGGTTTTGTCATTTCTCAGGGTCATCGGTAAGAACCATTCAATCTACACACGAGATACATATCAGCACAAAAATGATGTACATACTGATCGAACGACTATTAGTGCCGGCAGAGAAATAATCATGTCTAAACTGGTTAAGCTACACCTGTGGACGTTGCATTGCATGCATTCTCTGTTTATACAAATGAAACTAGTCGGCCTCAAATATCACGTAGAGCAAATCCAGAAACATGCACGGTTTCAGATATAGTATTCGGTACGAGTGGGAAGCAGGCTTTATCTTTATCAGAAAACGACGTATGCTAAACTGGAAAAAAAATGTCCAACTGATCGTGAGGCCTGCTTGCTCAAAGTGGGTGTTTCGTTGATTGAATGCCGGTTTGCTTCTATTGCATACGGACCATTTCACGTCCATGCTAAGAGATTTCCCGTGATAGCCGCACACATGTGCATCTCGTGATCCCTTGTTTGGTAGGAAATGACCATATTTATTGGATTATTCAGTTGATTCATCTGGAAATGCTGATGAGATGGAGTGAAGATATATGCATGTGCAGTATGGAGTGTCTCCCGAGACAAAAAGAGTTTGATATTAATGACACTTTTTTTCTTTGCTATAGCTAGTTCGGCAAGCAAAAAAAATTCCAGGCTTGAAAGTAATTGACTCATACGTTCTTAGATATTATGAGAACGACACGGGATGAAAGGCTGGCATGTGTAATGTTCACCCATATGAAGAACAAGAAATGTGGACCGCTTGGTGGTCCTGATTCGAAGTTTTATTAAGGAAAATGGCACAGCTGGGGCTGGCATGATTTTACGTGATCATGAAGGTGATGTCATCTTTGCCGCGATACGGGTCCTTTTTAACTGTGGTGATCCCTTGGAAGCCGAGATGGCGGCGCTGGATGGAGGACTACAACTTGCTCTCCATTGGACTAACCTGCCGCTGCTTGTTGAAACGGATTGTGGCGAGCTGTTAAAGATGGTGCAGTCGAAAGATGAAGACCGGTCGAGGTATGCGTACCGGGTTAATGAGATCAGAAGAGTTCTGGCTCAAGAAAGGAACATTAGTCTAGCTAAGATCAGCAGGCACGCAAATTTGGCGATCCACACCCTAGCTTGTATGGGTCGCTCGCAACAGCGCACGGCATGCTGGCTCCGGAATTCCCCTAGGGAGATAGCTAGCATTGTCGAATCTGAATGTAATCATCATAGTTGATCAATGAAAAGTTCCTTTCCCGCAAAAAAAAATGATTCGAAGTTTTATCTCATTTTCTGTCTTTTTAGAACCTCATAACACGTGAATCGCAGAAATGAGAAGGACTAGCCCGTTGGACGAAAAGAAAAGGTTGGACTGCGGAGCAATACTTTCATTGCTTTCTGCTTTCTCTAATATAATACTCCCTTCGTAAAGAAATAAAAATGAGTGATCTAAACGCTCTTATATTTCTTTACAGAAAGAACACCAATAGTCAAGCCTCACTATCATGTGGATTTTCAGATAAGACTGTGAATTTCCTAGAAATTTCAGTGGCATACCAGTTGAGCCCAGGGGAAAACTCATGACAGATTTCGTAAGGCGTGAAGAGTGGGATCCATTGACTTCTCACGTTTTCCTTCTATGCAAGAAAGGAGGGAATTAATGAAAATATTCCACGAAAGAAAGATGTAGCTATTAAATCAATATTTTCTTAAGTTAATAAGAAGGATATGCATTGGGGCTTATTTGTCTCTTAACTAGGAGTACATAATTATTCTAATTTGATATAAAGGAAACAGTAATGTTCTAGGCAACGTGAACCCTTTTTCAGGTTGGAAGATAGGAGGAGGCGGCCCACTTCTACCCTCAACCCACCGGCGTTGCTCAGGTTCCCCTGCCCCCTGCTGGCCTCTACAGCGGCACGAGGGCAAGGGAACCTCGGATCTATGTGTCTGGTCTGTGCCCCGCAGGGTTTGGGAGTTCTTGTTAACGCTGAAATTGGGGCAGTGACGGTAATGAGAATAATTGTTCCTTGACTTTCCCCGTGTCTATGGCCTTCCTTGGAGGGGGGCTTCGACGCGTCGGGAGATCATGTCAACTGCCGGACATTTGGTCTGGTGTAATTAGCGTCTGTCCACAACGGTGATTTCCTGTGAAGGGGATGGTGTGGCAGCATGTTTTTGTTCTCTGGTTCCCAATCAGATACGACTTCATCGGAGAACTTGTGAGGTTTGTGTCACCTTCTCTGTTTGGCCAGAGTGGGATTATCCTCTAGCCTTTCTCGGCACCAGTTGTACAGATCACAGTCGTCGTTGCCTGTTGGTCTATATCGATGTCTTGTCAGCCACCTACAATCTCATGGGTTTCAACAAGGTTGCTTAAGTAAGACGGAGACCCACAAACAGCAGCGAGCTTTGCTCGCCGTGCCACCAAGGAACTCATAGGGAATATGGTGCTATATTTTGCTTGCATTTTTTATTCTTGTAAGGATTAGTCATATATACTACTACTCCCTCTGTAAACTAATATAAGAGCGTTTACATCACTAAAATAGTGATGTAAACGCTCTTATATTAGTTTACAGAGGGAGTACTATATTTTGCCTTGTGCCTTTATTATTTAGTGAAAATAAAAAGTAGTTTCAACAATGGTCCAGTAACTTGAGTTTTGATTACGAATAGTCTATGTGACTACGATTTGTTTCTTTGCAAAATATGGAACATATTTACTATATCTGGTTTCGAAATTTCATCGTTAGTTTCTTGCAACTATGTTTTTTTTATCTGCAAATATGTTATTGACACTTATGTGATTGAAGGATTTTTTTTTTCTGAATACACATGTTAGTAGTATTACTTAGCTGTCGATTACTCGAGACGTGTCCTGCAAAAGCTAATCTAATCTATGGGAATTGGTAAGCAGCGAAGCGGAGATGATCACATTGACCAGTGATGAGGTTAATTTTTTGCTCGACGGCGCGTCACAGTCATTAGCCTGCCAGCCATATCAGCCGTACGTGCCGACAGGAAACAACAACGGACGGACGTGCGAGATTTGCCGTCCTTACGTGTCGCGAGATGATGGTTCCACGGATGCCCACCGAGACCGTTGCATGATCATCACGGTTGATTAGGGCACCAGGTGGGCCGGTACGTACCGCACGAAGCTGCGCCTATCAAGTTCGTGCTCGTGTGCCATGTCGGCGCCCAAAGCAGAAGTCAGCTTTCTTGGCCATGTGGAACAGAACTCAGCTTGGTTGTCTGTTCTGCGTTCCGTAGGTATCCTATCCCGATGGAGTGCATGACGCCTGATTTCGTACCAAGATCTTCATACTACTACATTGACATTTTGAAAAGCCTCGTAACAACAAAAGTGAGAAAAACTGCCAAGATTGGTGTACACGTAATGGATGAATGGTGGAGGACGCAAAGTAGCAATCTGAAACGGACGGAGTTGACAAGAAGTGTCGAGTCGAAGGTAGTAGTAACAGTGACAGAGTTGAGCTTCGATCGACCAAAGAAAGAAGCAACGTACTCGCAGCAGTAGCACGCGACCTCACCTCACGGCATGCATGCATCGCTGTTTTAATTCCAAGGAACCCACCGACCAGCCCCGCCGGTCGCGAGTAGGTGCAGTCATCACAAAGTTGTAGTTAGGCATAATTCCTTCCTCCATTCGAGATTTCTTCTTCTCTTCTTCGCAAATCGCAAGTGGCAAAAGTGGTATATGCAGCAGGATGCGACGCTGGGCAACTTCGCCAGGATATTCATTCACCTCTGCGTGCCTGCGTGGTACTGACGCGGAGACGCTGCGGTGGTGGAGAAAAATCGCATGCGTGCATCCGGACGAAGATGGAATTGCTTACCTTGATCCGCCACAGCTTTACTTCAATCCCAGTGCTTTCCTGATAACGATTCTGCACTCTACTTTACTTTCCGCGTCATGTCCAAGCAGGCATGCGCACCTCGATTCGGTCGATGTAAAATCCAGCGTCCACACCGCATGAAAAGAACACGAGATGGAGTGGAAACACTCTTTCAGAAACAGAGACAACTGAAGAAGTCACTGCTGCAGCATCGTTCAGTAAGCAGTCTTCAGTCTTCACTAGGAGTGCTAATCTGAATTTGTTCCAGATGTCACATAGAGAAAATCCGGAAACATGCACGGTTTCAGATATATGCATTGGGTACGAGGGGGAGGCCGGTTTTGTTTTTATCAGAAAATGACGTCTGCTACTCCTGCTAAATTGTGGACAAACAATGTGCAACTGATCGTCAGGCCTGCTTGCTCAAAGTTGATGCTTCGTGGCCTGAATGCCGGCTTGCTTCGATTGCGTACGAACCGTTTTCAAGTCCATGCGAAGAGGTTTTGCCATGATTCCTTGTTTGGTAGGAAATGACGACGCACTTGGATTATTCAGTTCTTGTTTTTTGGAAATGATGACGAGGTGCAGTGGAGACGCATGTGCAGTGGAGTGGCTCCCTAGGCTACACAAAAAGGTGACATGGACACGCCAACAAAAAATAGCTTGAAAACAGAGGACGATATCCAAAATGCTTCCAATGATACTCTTTTTGGATCTTTGATTTTGTGTTTTTCGCCTAGACCTCCATGAGTGTCATTTCATCATGAAACTAGTACCCAGGTGAAGAATTCATCAATGTTTATCACAAAAAAAAAACGTTTTTTGAATCTTTTTTTATATATTTTTGATTTACTGTTTGCCGTGGAGCATGTGTGCTCGGGATAAAAAACTCTGTGTCCAAGAGAAGAGGGTAATAGCCAGGAAATGGTGTCTCAATATGTTTTGTTTTGTGTGACCTGAATTGACGCCTGCTTTGTATTCACAGTCATAGATGGAAAGGTAGAATACTATTCGATAAATGTTTTGTTGCACCTGTTTCACTTCCTAGATCACGCTTGAAATTTTGAATTCTGAAGAAAAAAATCTAGGATTTTTTTTAAATATATAGTTCAGAGAATATCTCAGGATTTCCAGAGTTGCCAAAGCCATCATCTCTTTGCTTGTAGCAAGTAGGCCCTAAAAGTCGGCGAGGATTATTAATTTCAGAACAGCAAGTAACATCTTGTGTTTCATCGGCCGTTGTTTCCTTCGATCGATGGTTTAAACCCTAAATTTGTGTGGTTGACATTTGCACAGCCAGTTGTGGTGAATCAACAAAAGTACCAATTCACAAATTTCGCAGGGCAAGTTTGATCGTGTGACACCATTTCTTTGATACCAGTAGTTTGGTAGGCTAGTAAAAATATTTTTATGCTTGAAATATAATGGACCTGCACGTGCTTACTTACGACTCATGAGGCACGGGTTGATATTATACTCCTTTTTTTTTCTTTTTCACTTTGCATATAAGATTTATTTGAAATAAAGTTTCACCATGTTTACTTGAAAAATATCAACATTCACAAAAACCAAGTCAACATCATTACATGCATTGTGAACTTAATTATCATATTCCATAATTTTAGTATTGTATATTGATGTTTTTAAATATAAATTTGGTCAAACTTTACAAAGTTTGACTTTAGACAAATGTTACGTGCGAAGTAAAAAGAAAGGAAAGGAGTACAAAATTGTGCATGAGCACAACATGGGATAAGAGCCGGCATGTGCGATGAATTAAAGTTAGGCATTGGACAAATGAGTGTGGGCCAATTGATGGTCCTCATTTGTAGTTTTTAATTCATTTTCCCTTTGTTATAAAAAAGCATATCCATTTACATGACCTTTATAGAAGTTTATAACACGTGAATCACACGGATGAGAAGGACAAGCCCTTTGAAGTTACAGGTTGAGACTAATGACACATCAATAGGTGCATATCCTCTAACATAATAATGGCCAGCCCTCACTGTCATGCAGATAGGCAACGGGTGATTTGAGATAAGACTCTGAAATTCTTGAAAATTTAACTGGCATGCCACTTGAGCCCAAAGGGAAATGCACTGCAGATTTCTTAACGTTAGACTTGAGATGATTGGATCAGTTGGCTTCCATCCTTTTCAGTCTTTTCCTTTTACACTGAAAAAGAGGGAATCCATGAAAAAAATTCTAGACGGAAATATGTAGCTATCATTCCAATATTTTCTTAAGTTGATAAAAATGATATGCATTGGGGCTTCTCTGTCTCCTCTTCACTT
Organism: Triticum aestivum; assembly: GCF_018294505.1. NCBI lineage: Eukaryota > Viridiplantae > Streptophyta > Magnoliopsida > Poales > Poaceae > Triticum > Triticum aestivum. Next base: position 44,777,857 of record NC_057794.1, on the reverse strand, counting down.
CAAGATGACAAGGAGTACATACTCTTCTTCCAGCTTAATGGAAGGAGATAGGACATAATTTTAGACAATGGTTTAGTAAACTTGAGTTTTGATTACCAATAATATATCTCACTACAACTCTTTCCTATGGCCTCCCTCACCATGCTCATCTCTTGGACCCTTTGAAATGAGAGAAACGCCCATATGTGTTTCGTCAGAAGAGTGCGCCGCCGCCTATTCTACTTCAAAATATCATGCTCGAAGCCAACCTATGGGTTACAGTGGGTGCTAAGAAACTAGGGTGTATTGTTGTACGAGAGTATTTGCCATGCCGTTTTGTACTTGTAAATTTTCAAACTCTATTCTCCTTTTATTTAATGGATGAGTCAAAGCTTTTGCCTCCATTAAAAAAATCTTTTCTATGCAAAATATGGTAAATATGTCATCGATCCTTTCTTTATTGCAAATCAAATATGACATCGGTACTTACATACCCGCAAGAAAGTATTTCTAGGTACGAATAGAATGGTATGAAAAATGCGAGCAAAAAATAGTTCACATATTGTTGTATTATTAGCTAGCTGTTGATTACTCCAAATGCGTGCTCGAAAAGTAAGCAAGCTAAATCTAATGTGAGCTGGTAACCCCGATTACTTACTAGAAAGCAGTAAAGTGAGACTTTTTTCTAACATAAAGTGTAGATGATTACACTGGCCACGGAATCAGCATCCGTAAATCACCGTGATCGTGTTAAGTTTTGCTTGACACGCCGACATGGAACACCAATGGAGGGACGTGCATGACTCGCCACCCTTACGTCTCGCCGTGTCGCGGGTTGGTCGTGCCGACCGAGGGTGTTGCATCATCGCGCTTGACTAGGGAGGAGTATAGTGCACCGGGTTGGCGAGGACGTGGCACACGATCGAAGCTGCACCATTTCTTGGTCGTGCAGCATGTCAAATAAAATAAAATAATAATCAACAGCGACAGAATAATCACTAATCAGGCTTTCCAACTTGTATCTCTGTCACATGTCCGTTAAAACGATAGCCGGATGGGGAGTAGTTTTCTGACAAGCAAGTCTAGTAATCTGAAACGGACGGAGTAGCAGAGTTGACAAACAAATGCAGTAAATTAACTTATGTACCGATCGACTTGTAAATAAAGAAGGACAGTGGTATTCCTAACCCACCAGGGTTCAAATCCTGATACTCGCATTATTTCTGGATTTATTTCAGAATTTCCGGCGATGCGCTTTCAGTGGGAGGAGACGTTCCCGTCGACGACGAGGTGTGTACGGTTGCTTCGTAAATCTCAAGATGATATGCCGGCTCAGTCTCTTGGAGTTGCTCATAAGGATAGGGTATGCGTATGTGCGTTTATAAAGGTGAATATATGCACGTATATACGAGCGCTTGTGTCTGTACTGATGTAAAAAAAAACGTACGAGCACCACCCAACGCAGTAGTAGTACTCGAGCTCACGGCATGCTTTGGCTTAATTCCGGAGAACCCACCGGCCGACCAGCCCGCGAGTCGCGAGACCGGTCAACCTGCCCCGCACCGGCCAAGCAGCACCAAGACTAGCTATAGCACGGATACTCGCGGGATTTTTTGCACATCTATAGCAATGTACGAATGCATATATTAATTAATTCTAATTAATAAGTATTATAAAGGTACATGAAGCCGTATGCTTTTTTGCACATCTAGAAGTGCACGTTACTTTATGTTCCCTTCCTCCCGGTTTTCCTCTCAAACAACCTTGCTTGGGCTCAAGTAGCAGACATGGGCTTCTTCCTTTTTGGGGAAGGGCCACGTGATTGTTCCAAAAAAACAGTAGAAGCAGTAGGAGTCAACTGTACATGCAAATCCTGATGATCTCAGCCGTTGGATTTAGGTGACCAACGGCTATGATTGATGCTTTATGTCTAAATCAAAACTGATACACCATATAGTAGTATAGAAAAAAAGTTTTGTTTCTTGTAAATATGCAAAGGCGGGGGGAATGGCCCCCTCAGACTACACATAGCCTTAGTGTATCCGCCAACATGACGATACACCTCTTCATCCCAAGCCACCCGAGGTACGGATATGCAAACAAAAGTTATGGCTCTAAATTCTCTCTTGATACACCAATTTTAAAGAGACTCTCTTTACCAAGCAATCTGATGGTTCTAATTGCACTGCTTTCCACAGCCGCGGCAATAAGTTTTAACTTGTTCACAGTGTGGGCACGTTTGAATTCATTTAAGATATCGTTTGGTGTCACCTTCCTAGTCGGCGGGATTACGGAGCTCACTACATATGCAATTGCAACGGTTAGTTTGCTAGCTGAGCAATTACATCAGCAACTAAATTACATTATGTTTGCACATATGCTAAATTTGCGCCAATCTCCACATGAAAACTTTGAGCTTTGCTAGGACCGTGAGCTTCCAAAGAGAAGTCCAGAATTTTCCTTCTCTTCATTCGTAGATGAACCACCTCTGCCCTCCAGCCAACTCTCATGCTGGAGCTTGGTCTGGAGCATAAATCTGTCCGTCTGAGCTTACTGTAAACTTCCCCTTCTTGTTCGGAGCCTAGGCCCAAAAATCCTTTGTATTACGGGTACATATACAAGTATTTTTAGGAACACGTGCAGGCGAGGGAGGAGGGGTTTGGGTGGGCCAGGGCGGCCAGAAACGGCGTAGCAGCGGTACGGACTCCCGCAAAGCCCACCACGTTTGTCTTCAGTTTGCAGGAGAAAACATGTTTGGACCACGCCGCAGACCGTTACAGGACCGTGTTGAATGATGTCCGCGGTCCGGACGTATGCAGGCGGTTTACCTGCCGACGTTGGAGATGCTGCAAGAGCAAGTATAATAAGGTGACATAAGTGGACTGTAAGACTTTATATATTATATCTTTGATGAATTGGATGAAAAAGAAGAGGATAGAGAAGAAAAGTGGACTGTAGATCTACAACCGGCTGCAGCACGGGCTCCAAGAAGTTATGTGAGAGTGTATGATGGGCCATGTGATAGAAAAGTAGTACCTTCTTGTAGCCCATTACTATACACGTTGATTATTACATTGGCTATAAATGACATGGCAACATGTTAGTCATCAGTTGGCTATATTATGAACCATGCTTCAAGAGCAAATACAATAGGGTGATGTAATTAAGCAGACTATAAGAATTTAAATATTATATTCTTACTTAGTTGGAAGAGGAAAAGGAGAAGAAAGAAGAGAAGCGGGCTGTAAACTAGTACTCCCTCTGTAAATGAATATAAGATGTTTTATATCACTAAAGTAGTGATCTAAAACGTCTTATATTTCTTTACAGAGGAAGTACTAGCCAACTGTAGCAGGCGCTACAAGAAGTATTCTGAGACAAAAAGATGGGTCATATAGTGATAAAGTAGTAAAATATTATAGCCAACTATTATATAAGTTGGTTTTTAGGTTGGTTATTGATGACATAGCTATTACGTATAACCAACAATTGGCTCTACTATTAACCATGCTCTAATTAGAGCTTGGAATACGACTTTTTTTACGTAAAGTGAAGACGATTTTCTCGTCAAAAGTGTTACACTGGCCATGGAATGAGCAGCCGTAAATCACCGTGATCGGGTTAAACTTTGGTTGACCACGCCTCGCTGTCAGTAGCCTACTATTCCTAGCTACGAGCTGTACGTGCCGACATGTGTTGAAAGGTTCAAACGATGCAAACACTCTTATACAAACTAGGGGTTGGGACGCCACCTTGCCGCGCCTCTTGAGAGAAAGCTTTGGCGGTGCCAGGTTGGCAGCCGCCCATTCTAGTTGCTTTTCTGCAGTCTTGATAGCACATGAAGGGCTTCTTTGATTCAAAGGAATTTTATAGGATTTCTGGAGGATTGAAGTTCTTAGGATTTTTTCCTATATTGGTCCTTCGATTCATAGGATTGGATCCCATAGGAATTTTTCCTATGGAATCTTTTCTACTACATTTCATAGGAAATTTAACATCCACTCCAACCTCTTTTTACAATTCCTTTGTTTTTCCCGTGACATCAAACAATCATCGCTAATTCTATAGGATTCAAATGGGCATGCCACTCCAACCCTACACTTTTCTTATTCCTACGTTTTCAAAATCCTACGAATCAAAGAGGCCAGAACATGGCATGTTAATAAGAAGTTGCACCATAAATTTCAAAAAAGCTAAATAAATTACTCGTATACAAGGGATATTAGGGCATCTCCAATGTGGATCACCAAACAGATACCACCAACACGTTCACGAACATCCGTCAAGCGTTGTCATTCAACACAATTTACCAAAGTGGACGCAAAAAGTGAGACACCGAGCATTATAAAAACCAAATAAAAAAGTTCACTAATTCCGTTCGAATCAAGGTCGATGACCCAGCCACCGACGTGACTTTTTTGCATCGCCATCGTGCTGCTTCTGTGCCTCGTCATCCTCAGCTTCAATCTCCTTAATGAGCCACTCACGTTGTGCGGAGATAAGTCGGCCGCTGCATGTGACGAAGATGGTGCAGGGATGGAGGCGGCGCGGGGCACAGCCATCGCAATCCTCTTCTGCCACTTCGCGGATGCAGGGGAGAACTGATTTACGACTTTTGACAACCTACCAGCCAAGAAAAACAATTTGATTTCTCAGTATGGCGAAGGACTGAGCAGTTCGTAGCATCGGTCTGCTTTATTCAAATCAATGTTGCTTAAGTGCATCAGCCCTCCATATGGAAGTTGAACAGATAAACCGTAGAGCAACTGAATGTTTGATGACTATCTCAATGGTTGGGCACGTTGCAGAAGTACACGTATTTTTGCAAATGATTTACAGAGTTCTGTTATGGGTATTGTTCTTGATAATCTAGCTCAGGATTCAACTCTCTGATCTAAATCACTTATTTTATGAAGTATGAACAATAAACACATCCAGTGACAATCCGGTTTTATGCCTCAAAAGCCTAATCACATTTCAGGGGAGTTTGACCAAATAGATACATACCTTCATACGATGAGACTGCCAGTTCTTTAATGCCTCAGGAACATCCTAAAAAAAACTCCTTGCAATTTTTTCCTTTCAAATCCAGTCCTCCATATATGACCATGGAATTACATTAGAACAAAACTCCATCAGATGAAAAGATATATGTTTCTAGCATTGGAATGGAATATGAAAGGCACAAGCACCTCCGTCGCTGATCCGTGGGGAAGAGGGGACCCTCGACGAGCTCCTCTCGCGGAAGCACGATGAGGATCTGCGACGCGTCCTGGTCAACGCCGTCACCTCGCCTCTAACTCGCGCAGGTCGCGCACCACCACCGGCCACCAATTATGCAGACCGCACCCGGCCGCCGCGCCCGGTCTCGCTCTGCTCTGCCCTTGACGGCCTTCGCATCCGCCCCAGTGATGTGTCTTGCAGCAACTTCCATGTGTGCTTGAAAAACAAGATGAACATTGACGATGTGAAGTTATAATCGATGACACCGTCTAACGAATAACTCTGCAAGAAAGCAAAGACAAAAGGTATGCAAAGTGGACTGTAGGACACACCGAGTATTTGCATTCGACAACAACATTTCATGAAATTATGATTCAGTAGTGAGAGGCATCCCAGCATGGTAACATTCATCATTCCTCACCGTAAAAGCTCATAGTGATATTTAGTTAGTTTTCAGCAATTGAGAGATCCTTATGGTGAACGGACTACTGCCAACGTCTTACTACAAGACAACGGCTGATTCACCAACCCGACCTCGGAAGGGAATGTTTTAGCAACAAAGAACCACAAATACATTTATAGTCCTGAATTATCAACATGCTAGTACGATTATTTCTGGATGTTACCTTTCTGCTTGGAAGGCCAGCAAGAGTAAGCATCACAGGTTGCTGAGAAAGCTCCCACTTTGCAATGGAATCAGGTGCAGACCGATCAACTGGATGGTGAAACTTGCATCATTCAGAAAATTTACACAATCCTGTAAAATGAGAAAACAGTCCAACTTTTAGGTGAGACGTTCCTCTGAGTTCATAGGCCGTCTATGCACATTAAAGTTCCTGCTTTGATCAAATATCCACCTAACCATCAGGAAGGTATTAACACTAACCAATATAAACACTGGACAACAGTTCAATATGAGGGTCTGTTAAAAATAGAAGCCACACTTTATATTGGTCTAATCATACTATAGGAGATCATGAATAACAATATGACAATCCATAAGAATAATACTCAGTTCTTAAGTGTACATTTTTTTCATATGCTGGCTACAGAAAACAAATATAACCTATTTAGCAGCAGACTTTCTTGTTTTCGATAATTGAGACACCCTGCCCAGCCTTCGCAACCCAAAATTTTCAGATTCAAAAAAATTTTACACAATCTTTTTGAGAGCTAAAAAATCTCAATTTGCACATCAGTAGGCCAACTGGAAAGCAGAAAGTCCAGCTTCACAAGATATGATACACTGGCCTGGCAATGCTCATGATACTCATAAGTGGTAGGCACAAATATGGAGAAGGAAGAGTACATACTTGTTGAATTCACCATGCACATAAGATCTACTATTAGAAATCTCTAGAGCACCTGACCAAAGAGCATGAGTACTTTAGGAGAACACCTGTCCATTCTGGGGTACTCTGCGCACTAATCCTGCTGATGCACTTGTGAACGTGTATGCAATCCAAATAAACATCAATTGTTGAAAAAAAGAATATATAGAAACTGCAGCAGGAGAGCATTCGCTCATAAAGCAGAGCAAGCAAAGTAAGGTCATAGGTCTATATTAATAGAGAGGCGGCAGTCTTACAAGGTGGATCACAAAACACAGAATATATGTTCCTATAGGTTTCTTCACTTATTGAACCAAAGCAAAAATGGCCACAATGCATCTGACTGGTCTATTAATTTAGGAAGACACTACACGAGCAGCCAAAAGCCAAAATTTGACGACACATACAGTGTTGCATCGGAAGACCATTGAGCGAAAGTGCCCATTCTTGAAAATCCATAGCCTTCTGGTGCCTTTTTCTGTAAGCATAATAGGGGTGCAGAAACATCCTCTTCAGGACCTAAAATAAATAATTCACAAAAAGGAATAATGAATCAGATATTCTTCAAGGGGCAAGGGACTGGACAATTGGAAATGAGAAATTATTCTAGTTAAAGATAATGACTATTCAAAGCTAATACTCGCTTTCAAAATAAATGAGAGTTATAAATACAGCCCTCGTGTACTAACAGTGAAAAAAAAAATGATGCTCCAAGCAACAAACATTTATAAAAATCAGTAAAAAAAGAGAACATACATAAGTAAATAGCATGATCTGACCTAGATATATGATTCTCTAAGAAAATAAACTTCAGAGAAAATGTGAAACATTTACTTGAGTGTCTAAAGGGTAACCAATATGGAAGAGCATATGAGAAGAATGAAGAGTTAACTTAGACAAAAAAATTTTATCATATACACTGAAACTAAAGAATGGAAAAATAGTAGTGTGAAAACAGAGGAATAGGGTGCACATCTTAGAAAAAACGCCAGGATACCTACCTCTTAAAAGTAGCCGATGGGAAGACAAAATAATATGATTTCAGGTAGTTTCGCTGCACCTTAATGTGAATCAGCACAATTCACTACAAAGAAAGATATTTGGACAAAAGTAGGTCAGAGCCCGCATGTTTGTGAATAATTTCCAGAACCAATAGCCCTTGATTGTTGTAGAACTTAGAAGTTAGAACACACAAAATTCAACCTGCACACCAGTCAGCTTTCAATTGCTATGGCGTAATATATATGTTGCACAAATGACTCAGGAAGACCAATAGTATGCATATTAACATGTTCCTTGCGTGTGATTTGCGTCATCCTTCAAATGAAACACTTGAATTTGAAAATGAGATTGAATCCTGGATCGATTGATAAGTGATAACTAACAATAATACCAGACCATATTGTTCAATATACTGTGTTAGCCTCCTTTGCACCTGACCAACTTAAAATCGGGGTTGGTAGCAAAAAAAATGATGGCATTAGATCCAAAAGAGAGCACACAACCTCTACTTAATAGCAAAAGAAAAAAGAAAATTGTGGCATCACATCAAAGAGACTACATAGCATCCTTTGTTCTTTCCCTACCCATCTCCCTTTCTGCCTCCTCTTCCTTCCTGCTATCATCACTGGTTGGAACACTATAGATAGACAGCGGCTAAGCATCACTATGGGAAGGCACAGGGAGATGATCGCTGACACGAGAAAGATGGCCTGGCGCTCCTTAAAATAAACTCATTAGTCTATACAAAATGATTGTTAGCATGTTTTATTTGAGTACTACAGAAAATTGACTATACACTAACCAGCGAACCAAACGAATTTGTGGAACAATTCCTCTGTACTGGCCGATTACTTGTGTGAAGTCATCTAATCCTGAGATGGTCCTCGCTATAATAGTGTGCTCATTTGGATTAGGAGTATCCCATATTAAGTGCAAGCTCCCATTGCTGAAGGACAGTTTGCCTAATTAAGAAACAACAAAATGCAAAATAAAGAGTTAAATTTTCTAGATGATTTCAACATTGAACAAACCTGCCCATTAATTGCTTTTGGTGAAATCAATCCAAATATCAGATTTAAGGGAAACAAGCGTGTGAAAGAGCATTAGTCACCTAGATTAAGAAGGGACAAGATTCCATGATACTTTAGACAAAATAAATCTAACAACCCGAGGTAGTAAAAGATGTGTCATGACATATGTGCTAAACAGGAACATATCAAAATCGACAGAAAAGTAGCTCTACACAAAGGGCATTAGAAGTGAAATCTTTACTGTAAGAGTACATTAGACAATGGCATGAGGTGATAATACCCTGCAATGACCAGAACTTCCAATTTGAAGATTATTAGTGTGATAGGTATCTGCCGCACATCCCTGCTATTTGTAACCTGAAGTGCCCGACCAAAGAAACCACTAGCGGCTCTCTCAACAAAACTTGGGTCCAAAATCAATGAACCTGAGGTCCAGATCTCATATTTCATACATCCATTTTTTTGCAAGAAAAGGTATGTGAGAACTAAACTAACTCAGAGACGTGGAGAGGGGTGGGGTGGGGGGGGGGGGGGGGGGGGGGGGGGGGGAGGTGGAGGCAAACCTGAATTACATTGGCATCCTTGCTCCTACTCCTGCTGTGCCGGGAAGGAGAGGGTTAAGGCACAGGAGCTGCGTCGCGTCGCCCACCCGCTGAGGCCACCGCACGCCGCACCACCGCACTGACCCTCTCCCAATCGACGCTGCCTCCCTCTCCTATTTCCTCTCTCTTTCTCCCTCCTTTCCTTCCTTCTTCTCCTTCTCATCTTCTCTCTCTCTCCTGCAGATTGAATCAAGCGCCGCCGCCGTCGCCCTTTGCTTGTAGGTTGCTGCTGCCGCCGGGGAAGCATGCCTCCGCGCCCGCACACCTCGGATCCCCGGGGTAGACAAGATGCGGGAGAGGGGGGGGGGGGTGACTGGCGCGGGAGGATGGAGGAGGAGGAGGAGGAGGAGGAGGCTAGGGTTCGTGAGGGACAAGAGGAGGAGGAGGGGCATGGAGGCGGCTAGGGTTCGTGAGGGACGAGAGGATTGGGCGCACAGGGCGTGGGAGGAGTCCTCTCTCTCACACACACCCAATCGCTACCGCGTTTTTTTTGTCGTACCTGGAATGACGTGTCTAGCGCGAGGGATCCCCCTTGATGCATACCTTATTATTTCTAATACCCGAATGGGAGTGCTAGTAATCTGAAACGGCCGGGATAGCAGAGTTGACAAACAAGTGTAGTAACAGTAACGGAATTGACTTACGTACCGATCGACTTACATAAAGAAAGAAGGAACGTATGAGTACCACCCGGTAGTAGTACTCGAGCTCACGGCATGCATTCGCTTGTTAATTCCAGAGAACCCACCGGCTGACCAGCCCGCGAGTCGCGAGACCGACCTGCACGCACTGGGATCAGGTGACATGCGCTACGGTGACATACAGAATGACATGCGGATCAAATTTAAATTTAAACATTACGAAAAAATCTAAAATTAATCATGCATATTCACAGCACATGTTAAGATAACTTCTGAAAATTTTTCTTTTTCGTTTCTCGATGTATGTTCCGAATTTTGATCTGAAATTTTTAGAAATTATCTTAATATGTGCTATGAACATGCATGCATGAGCTTGATTTGTTATTACGAATGGGACAGAGAAGAAATTGCCTGTTCGGTAAGCAGTCCCCGTTAGGAGTGCCAATCTGAATTTGTTATTACGAATGCCTAATCGTGCTGACGCGTGATCATGCCAGATTCTCAACCAAGCTCGACAGATGTCCACCGAGCAAAGCATGCATGAACATGAAGTGTGCGCGAGGTGTCGCGGCACGGGAGCTCGGCGCCGCCACGTCCGCCCCCGTCCAATTCTTCTAGGTTCTAGCCGGTCGAGCTGATCAGCTCTAGCGCCGCACCTCCCTAGCCCTGCTCTGCTTGCTCACTCTCACGGCAAGCTAGCTAGCACCATCGACCACATCGTCTCATCGGAGAAGAAAGCTCTGCGAGAAGAGGAATTTGATTGCGATGGGCTCGGAGACGTTCGTGGAGATCCTGCTGGCCATACTGCTGCCGCCTGTCGGCGTCTTCCTCCGCTACGGCATCGGCGTAAGCTCCCAGACCTTCCTCTGTTACTAGTAGCTAGCTAATCCATCTCAGTCTCGAGCTGCCATGTCGATCAGTGATTCGCTATCCGTGTGCAGGTGGAGTTCTGGATATGCCTGCTGCTCACCGTGCTGGGCTACATCCCGGGCATCATCTACGCCATCTTCGTCCTCGTCGCTTAGTTTCAGTTTCAGTAATTAACCAGTTCGGACTCGTCCAAATATATCGATCCCAGGCATCTCTGTTCCAGTTGCTCTAGCTGTTCATGGATGAGCTGCTGGCGCATCGGTGCAAGCAGGATCTCTGCGCCATGAATAACCACCATGCATGCCGGTTCAGTTACTAGACCAGCTACTACTGTTGTGCTGAGCAGGGACGGAGCCAGGATTTTAACATAGGGGGGGCGAGCTTTTGCCTCTACTGTAGGGACTGGTAAAAAAATCATGCAGCGAAACTAGCCTAGGCTGATGAACTAAATTTTACTGGGCTATAAAAAAAATGGTGTCAGCTATGAGGTATTCAATTTTAATCAAAAGTTTCCGCAAATCAAATGAGATTGCAATTCCCATGTATGAACTAAATACTTCTGGTACAGAAGATAGACAATGTAAAAAGGCCCCTGATGCTAAAGGCACAAATTAATGTAGTTTTCCAACATAAACCATGGACAGATGGAGCAAGTAAAAATTGAGAAAAGTGACTAACCTAACGATTTCTCTTGCCTCGTCGCCCCTGACGTTCGCCATACGGCCGGCCGGTCGGCTGTGCGGCCGCAAGCTGGATCTCCCTCGCTGCAAATCCAGAGTTACTAGATTGGAAACTGTACATCGATGGATCAGGTGGCAGACGACCAGGCATAACCGCGTGAGGCATCGATGATCGATCTAGCAGCCAGGAAACGATGTGCGTGCGTGCGTGCGTGCGTGAGTCCCTGACCTAGCCCCCTTTTGTATTCCATCGTTGGGCTTTTCTTATTCTTTTGGGCTCGGCCTACAAAATCTACTGCAGTAACTACACTGCATATGGGCTGGGCTGGCCCGAGGAGCTGTTTCACGCTACGTACACAGATGGACAGGCCGACAGGGGGGGCGAAACATCTCAAGCATACGGGTGATTAGCGAAAAAACTCATCGCTATTAAGCGAAAACAACATCGTTGGGGGGGGGGGGGGGGTCTAGCCCCCCTCGTCCCCCCCTGCATCCGTCCCTGGTGCTGAGCGCTATGTACTGCCGTTCTGTGCATATGATTATGCGTACCACTTCTCCAAATTAACCTGTATGCACGTATGTACCTTGCATTTGTCATTTGTGCTACTTCGCTCTGTTGTGTGTGTTCTCCGTGCCGTCTCAGTGCGTGTGTATCACTTTTTCAGTGCTGAAACTTGTACCTTGCATTTGTCATTTGTGCTACTTCGCTCTATTGTGTGTGTGTTCTCCGTGCCGTCTCAGTGCGTGCGTATCACTTCTTTATCACTTCTTCAGTGCTGAAACTTATACCTTGCATTTGTCATTTGTGCTACTTCGCTCTGTTGTGTGTGTGTTCTCCATGCCGTCTCAGTGCGTGTGTATCACTTCTTCAGTGCTGAAACTTGTACCTTGCATTTGTCATTTGTGCTACTTCGCTCTGTTGTGTGTGTGTGTTCTCCGTGCCGTCTCGGTGCGTGCGTATCACTTCTTCAGTGCTGAAACTTGTACCTTGCATTTGTCATTTGTGCTACTTCGCTCTGTTGTGTGTGTGTGTGTTCTCCGTGCCGTCTCAATGCGTGGGTATTACTTCTTCAGTGCTGAAACTTGTACCTTGCATTTGTCATTTGTGCTACTTCGCTCTGTTGTGTGTGTGTGTTCTCCGTGCCGTCTCAGTGCGTGCGTATCACTTCTTCAGTGCTGAAACTTGCATGCATGGCCCTTTTTGCGTGTGTATTTCGGAACCAAAGCAATCGGCCGACCGAACAGATAGTCGAATTAATGATGGCACTGCGGTGCGCTTCTAAAACAAACATAAGAGGTCATATCATCATATCAATGGACAGTAACTCCTAATCCTGTCCTAGTAGCTCAGCTATTGAGTGGTGAGCCAAGAGTGCGGCGATAGCGTGCTCGGGCGCGCGCTCCTGCTAGGTGGACCAATGGCGCAAGAACTCGTGGATGGGCATCAGGAGCGTACGGTGGACATAAATGTAGTGTACTGTCGATACATACGGACAGTTCGTGTAGGGCGTGCAGTAACGGAGTAACGGACGGACGTTGAAACCGTACCGCCGGTACATTTGATGGATCGCGGTACATCCGTTACCGGGGCCACAAATCCGTCAACTACACGGCGTACGCGTAGCGGTGAAAAAAGTAAATGCGCACGCGGGCCTGCCAGAAGCTGATATACCCATCTCCGGCCCGGCTGCATTATTACGAGACCCCCATCTACATCCCCGCACGCTCATTACGACTGCTCCGCGGCTACATCTGCAGAGAGCACAATCCATGGCGGCCGCCGAAGAGAACGGCAATGGGCTGGAGTTCCTAGCAGATCCTGTCGACAGGTATGTTTCCTACTTCATCTTCGCTGTATCAGTATGTCTGAATCTTTCGCAAGCGCCGACAAGTGGATGCTCGGGTGTTCTCGCAGGTTCCCCTGGCCGGATCTTGAAGCCAACGATTTACCTCCGGGCGGTGAGGCAGGTACTTGTCTCACACAGTCGGCTGGTGAATCAAGCATGGGAGACATTGGCGACGGTCCAGTGTCACTGCAGTTGGCCGTTAATAACGGATGCAAAGCACTGAGCTTGTCAGCGGGCGATTCGCAGCAATCAACAGGAAAAGATGACCCTCAGGCCCCTGGTTGGACTAGAAGGTACCTCTGTTGTTCTTGATCCTGCTCAACACTGTAGATATCCCAGTAAATGCAGTGTGGAAATAGTATACCTCTGAATCAGAAAGCTGTAGTTGCAAACTGCTCGCGAGTCAGGTCTGTATTCTTCATATTTGCATACAGGTAACAATATATGGAAATATAAACATTGCTGATCGGCGTCTATGTTTTCGCCAATTGCACCGTCAGACACATTTGATATCCTTCAGCCTATCCATTACTCAACGGAAATTTGTCAACTCTGTGTTATTCACATTTGCGTACTGACAGCATGTCAAAATTCTTCAGAAAAAAAAACATCTATGGAAATAGTCATGGAAATATAGACATTGGTGGTGATCATATGTGTAAAAATTACAATTATAAAAATGTATATGTCCATCTGTAAAACTCTGCTTTGCACTGTGGACGCTTGTGAAACCAGATGTCTTATACATTTTGAGTGCATTTCAGTATTACTTATTATAGGAATCTGAAAATAAACCTGCACCGGAATCTTGATTATCTACGTTTGATGTTATCCTAACGAAAAAAAGCAAAATTTGGGTTTGGCATGTATCATCGTGCAGCCTGAAGCCAGTGTGATAAATAATGTATGAGTAGTTGAAATAGCAAAATTCAAGAATGTGCTATTGCATTGTTTTTCTGTGGACACTGCATTCTTCAGTACAAAACAGTTCCCAAAGTTACCGTTGAAAAATAAATTTCTGTTAATATTGATGCAGGATTCGTATTGGACGAGCTCCCATTGAACGGACACCCTGTGCTGGCAGAGTTTCTGCCCTTGAAAAAACATTGAGGGGATACGCAGAGAAAAGGACAGATACCGTCGTGGTACCAGCTGTTGGATACACATTTGATTCATTGGGAGAAGCATATGACTTCTACAACCTGTACTCGTGGGAGATTGGATTTGGGATAAGATATGGCAAAAGTAGGCTGAACGTTGGAAGAACCAAATGTATGCAAGAAATAGTTTGTGGATGCTCGGTGAGTTGAAAGTAAATAAGTACCCACAAATGTTGTATATGTTTTCTCTGAACAGAATATAACACAATGGATTCGTGTTTTCAGGGCAAACCAAAGAGAGGAAACACACGGACATGCCGATGTGAGTGTCCTGCAATGATACGTTTGCTACGATCAAATGACAATGGCTGGTACATAAGTGAGCACAGACCATCCCACAACCATGTGTTGACAGATAAATGTGGTGAAAAGGTGTACTGGCCTTCACATAAACATATAGATATGTATACAAGAGACATTGTCAAACAGCTTAGGGAGAACAACATCAGCATTGGAAAAGTTTACAACATAATCGGTAGTTTCTTCGGATCAATGAATAATGTGCCTTTCACCAAAAGGGCTCTCAGGGGTCTATGTGGTGAAATCAGCCGCGACCAGGCAGATGATGATGTCCGGAAAACAATGGATGTATTTGCAGAATTGGGTTCAAAGGACTCTGGTTTGTACTACAGGGTACAATCAAACAGTGATAGCCGGATACGGAATATGATGTGGTCAACTGGTGCAAGCAGAATGCAGTACCACTATTTTGGAGATGCAATAACATTTGACACAACATACCGTACAAACCTGTATGATATGCCATTTGGGCTGTTTGTTGGAGTTAACAACCATTTTCAGAGCGTTATCTTTGGTGGCGTGCTTGTTAGGGATGAGACAGCTGAAACTTTCGAGTGGGTGTTCAGTGAATTCATACGCATGATGGGCGGCAAGCATCCTCAAACCATTCTTACAGGTAATAATCTGATATCCGAAAAACATGTCTATCTGCATAACTTGAAACACATAGACATCCGCATGCATTGTTCAGAAGTAAATATACAAAATGATCCATGAAGTTATTATAATGCAGCATAATGTGGGTTACATTCAAATCATATGGTTTATAACAAAACATATTGTTGCCTCCACAGATCAATGTAGAGCTATGGAGCTTGCAATAGAGAAAGTAATGCCAGACAGTACACACCGCTGGTGCAAGTGGCACATCTTGAAGAAGGCAAAGGAAAAACTTGGCACATACTACTCCAAACGAAGCAACTTCAGAGCAGAGTTCCATAAGGTTGTTAATCACATGATAACAGAAGATGAATTTGAAAATGCATGGGCACATCTCCTTGAGAAATACAATTTGCAAAAAAAGACTTACCTTTCACACATCTACGAAGCTCGCACAAAGTGGGCAAAACCATATTTCAAAGGCGTATTTTGTGCAAAAATGACAAGCACGCAACGCAGCGAGAGCGCAAACCATATGCTAAAGGGATATGTGCCAGCAAGCTGCCCCATGCACTTATTTGTAAGGCAATATATGAGGCTTCTTTTCGATAGACAATCAAATGAAAACTATGAGGAGCGGCGAACAAAGATAGTAAGTTGTTTCAATCATGTTCTGCATATGCATGATTCTAATTATGCCTTACCAAAAACATGGGACATGCTAACTTTTTTTTAACATAATTTCAGACATTGCCAGCTATGAAGGTAAACACACCACTGGAATTCCATGCCAGCAAGATATACACCCGAGCAATGTTTAACAAGTTTGGTGAGATCCTTTACGAGGCAGGGCAATACAGAGTAGAAGAAATTGAAAAGGGTTCAAAGTACCATGTACATCGATACCACCCAGAGAAACATGAAAAATGGTGCAGAGTAATGTACATAGTACATGTCCTCTCGCAAGGTGAAGAATTAACCTGTGAATGTGGCAACTTTGAGCACACAGGATTGCTCTGCTGCCATTCCATTAAGGTAAAAACTCAACGGGCTGTCTTATAAAAAAGTAACATTATAGCTGTTTGCGTCAAATTATACAACCATATGCACTGCAAAAACTGAATAATTATTTTCCAGGTTCTTGACTTCCTTGGTATAGACAGTATCCCATCAAAACATATCCTGAAGAGGTGGACAAAAGATGCAAGAGACATACTTCCAGATCACTTGGCCCACCTGCAGAAAGATAATATTTCAGCTAACTCAGTAACATTCAGACATTCAAATCTATATACACATGCTTTAGAGGTTGTGAAACTAGGTGATGCAAATCCAGCTGCATACGATTGCGCGATGGAACTTCTTAGAGCAGCAATGGATAAGCTGACTCCTTTAGCTGCCGATCATGATGGTCTGGGGTTAGAACACAGGATAGAAATGAAGAAGACAAATGTTAAGGAATTGAGTCTCATACAAGCAGCACACAATGGCAGCATCAGCGATGATGAGGGCAGTGCCATTGGAAATTTCATTGGCTTGTGTGCTCCAGAACGCAAACGGAAGGCTGGAAGACCAACAAACAGCAGAGACAAACCTCCGTATGACGACAGATCTGGGAAGAGCAAAAAGTTGAAGGTTACATCACAAGTTGATACAGTCCTTGGATGTGGCACAAGTAAACGAACACGGTTCTGCACCATATGCCGCGGCCCCGGTCACAAAAGCACAACTTGCCCACAGAGAGGGGACATGCCTCAAAAAAAGGAAAGAACCGAAATGCTCAATCTGCGGCGTGGGAGGACATCGAAAGAACACTTGTAACAATCCTAAAATTGTGCTACATGTTCCTGAGCAAGCAACTCATGATCCTTCAATCAATGAGTGATTAATCTATACAAAAACAAAAAAACATGCCAGGTAGAACCCAGTTTGTTGATGTATCCTGATTGATCACTTCCGCTATCCTGGTGTCAATTGTGTCCTAGCATCTTAGTATTCTGTACTTGTGTGAAACCTGTGAATCCATGATGCTTGTATGCAAGTTTCAGAGTGTGTCTGAATTTTAGTTACTACTGCTTTGTATCTTGCCTGGTCTCTTCCATTTCTCTTGACTAATAAAGTGTACCCTGTTTGAGTGAGACCTTTGGTTAAATGGATGTACTCTTGAAAGGCAGGTTTCATGATGCTGCCAAGTTGTCATGCCTTCAAATCTATGTGATCTAATCAATACACAATCGGCTGCTAATTTATAAGATTGGTGCTAAACAACATTCACGCATGGGTCCGCATAAATGAGACTGGTGGAAAGAAAAACTCTGACCGACATCACAGTGCACACCATCTCTTCTGTTCAATTCATGGGCGCGGACGCAACACTGTGGAAGTGCACTTTGAAATTTGAATCCATTTGGAGCGCCCGCCCAACAACGCGTGCAGTTACTACACCTACTACCGTGAGCCACATTGAAGTCTACTAGTAGTTCAAGTGAGCCCAGCTTTGACACCTGCTCACATTCACCGGCAATATGTGCTTGCCATATCTAGTCTCCAAAGCAATCAATCAGGCTGCCATCCAGATGTCTCCTCCACTTTCAGTAGGCAGCTCTCCACATGAAGCATCATCTGGTTCCAACTCCCCGCAGCCTGCAATCGCCGATGGCAACCTAAACTCTCCACCTCTCGCAGAATATGAAGATCATCCCGGAGGAGACGGTGCTCCAGTCGCCGCCGAGTGGATCATGCATGAAGGCGTTGGGAAGGTACGTTCTATATACATCGGATTTGGTTCCACATTCTGTAAGTTTCAGGTTTATGTGCTTGGTTTCCTCTACCAAAACTGATCTTCCCGTTTTGTGCATGCAGGATTCGGTGGACGGCAGAGCCGAAGGACCGTGGAAAAGTGGAGAAGATGTTGAGAACGACGGTGATTCTGAAGTGGAATCAAAGTTTGTTGCTGTAGAAGAGGTAGGCGACCACGATCCAGATCGATTTTTCCTTGGCAATGAGGCTGGTGCATCTCTGACACATCCTGGAAGCCACTCTGAATCGGTAGTCAACTGGGAGCACACTGAGGCGAATCAGATGACGATGAGTACAGATCTGCCAAGCGAGCAAGGATCAACGAGCCCGAGTACTAATCTGGGCTTAATAATAATTAGAAATCTATCCTGCGATGTTTACTCTCTTATGCATGTTTCAGCGCTGTACCCCTGTCGGCCGGCGGTTGTTATAAAATGGCCAAACGTACCGTGACTAGCGAAATAATCTGTGACCAGCCGTGACCGTAATGATCAATGTGTGTTCGTTTGTGATGTATGATAACAAGCTCCGTCCTCCACCAACTCAACATCTGGATTTGTTTTCCAGTGCGTAAAAATCGTATTTCGCAAAAAAATGCTGTCGGGCTTTGAAAATATCCAATAAACTGAAAAAAAGGGAACACTCATACAAACATGAATGTAGGTTTCCACATTTGAGTGAATTAAACAGTAAAAAGCATAAATAAAAAAAGGAGAAAAGGATAAATCCATTCACATAACAAAGAGAACAAACCTTGGTCTTTAGATTTGATCCATTATTCGCATGTATATCAATCTTTTCTTTCCTTTTTTTATGTTTAAATAAATACAAAATGAATACAAATTGTTTTCGTCCACATTCGTTGAAATTGTATTACAGTGGTACTTTTTTAGAGGAATTTCTAACGTTATTCTATGACACACAATCCGGCTGTAGCACCGGCAAAGTTCATGTCGAGCAGATAGATCCCACAAGAGTTCTTGACAAAAAAATAACACAATTGGGGTTCGCATCCCACAGAAATACCACTATCAAAAAAGTTACTGATAACTAACAAAAAAATGGAATCTCGTGACTGGTAACTACCACTTGCGAAAAATAGCCAATTCAGTAGATTTACGCGTGTTCATTACATGTGGGGCCCGTCTGTCGGGGCTGGCGTGACGGGAAAGTCAACTCTATTTATTTTGACCACCAAGTTAAACGTTATGACAGGTGGGACCCACGGATCATGCTAAACCTTCTTCTAGCTCCCCTTCTCTCTCTCTTTGGCATTTCAACATACACCTGTTGTCGATGAGCCGGAAGCAGGGGGGCTCCGGCCGCCTGCTCGCTTCACACCAAGTCGGACCCTAGCACGAGCGCCGGGCGAACTAGCTCCAGGTCGGCTCTACCTCACAATGCACGGCATGCAGCGGCGCAGTCCAATGTCAACGGAGACGACAGGAGGTGGAGAGGCGAACATATCCCGGCAGCTGAGGGGCTTGCACGGGCGGCGGCCATGACGTCGTTGCTCCTGTCCAGGACCAGAGAAGAACAACCGTGAGGTCATAGAGAAAGAAATGAGAGAGGAGGGAAGTAGAAACAGATATATGATGGAGGATGCATGGCCTGGTGGCGCTGGTTAGCGGAGCTCGCCAGATAGGGTTCATGAAGGGCCGGAGAAGCCCATGAGGCCGGCTGCTGGAGATGAGTAGGTGACTGTGTCACGACGGGGATCTCTTCGGGCTGGCGCGCGAGAGGAACGGGGTGAGCAAGAATGCTGCGGGACGCCTGGTGGACGGCTCACCATCTCGCGCCTTCCCCAGTGCTGCCTGCATCATCATCGACTTCGGCAGCCTCTGGGTGTGCGAACTGGACAACAACAGTCCTCGCCGACGAGTTGTTTGTTGAAATGACTGAAAGAGATTTAGGATGAGGAAGAAGAACATAGATGCTAACATGTGGGGCCCACCAATCATAACAGTGAACTTAACGGTAAAAATAATAAATGGAGTTGACTTTCTTGCCACGTCAACCCTGACAGATGGACCCCGCATGTCATAAATGCAATGAAATCTTCTAAACTGGCTATTTTCCGAAAGTGCTAGTTTTTAGTCAAGAGATACCGTTTTTTCGATATTTATCATTCACTTTTTCGAAAAGTGTTATTTCTGTGGGGCCTGAACCCCAATTGTGGTAGTTTTTTTGTCAAACACTCATCCCCCAATAACAACAACAAAAGCATTCATTCCCAAAACAATTTGGGCTATGCTAAAATATGAAACCTATAACACCTCACAGGAAATCATGTCTCATTCGCCAGGATATGAAAGCTTTCCATGTCTAGTTCTTTGATCGTATATCAATCCTTTAGTTTCCTCCAAACGGACTCTTGCCGTGTCAAATTCAAACGGCGCTGACCTCTGTTTAGACCTGCACCGAACAGTATGCACAATAGTTTCTGGATACCTGCAATGTGTATGCCCACAGATATGTGAAACGATGTTAGACCGTTTTCTATTCAGATATTGCTACCCCAATTATGTATCATATATGCTCATTTCGGAACCAGTACTTCGTCCTGTGGGGTCGCCGACAGGTGTCATGTAGATCAAATGGTAGAAATCTTGCTCCCCCGATTGAACAACTTGTTGACCTACTCCACCCTTTATGCATTCACCTTGGTCGCCGTCCGTTGTCTCCCACTCTCGGGTATTGTCCACAGTATAGATAACCCTTTTCGCCTCCCTTCTTGCTTAAGCATTCATAAAACATCTCATCTTCCCAACCCCTTGTTCCACGTACATCTCGCATTGCCACCTTCTTTGACAAATTTTACTTCTATAGTTTGTCAGCAGTCCTACCACTGCATAAATGTATGACTAGTTATGTCTTCTCTTTTAAAAACTCCTATGTCTCCTCATTCCACTGGAAAAGGTTTCCTTAGCTTTGCTTTTCCGTCCCCTATACAGTTCAAACTCCTGCAATGGCACCATACAAACTCAATTGCCCCTCTTCATCCACACTTTGTTGGCATCCCTCCCGTGATCGCCTAATCAGCACACCCTTTTTAGGTACCAACATGCACACAAGGCATGGATGCCTATCTTTATCTGCTCAAGGTGACGATATCAATCTAAGTACAAGCGTCGCGGAAAGTAGGACTCAGCAAATGTGATTCATACTTTATGACGAGGTTGTTGGGTGCAATCATCTCATAGGATGCAGCAAAAAAATAAGACACCCTCTACTTCTTGATTCCCTCGTCTTGGTGGACATTCGGTCTCTCCCTCTCTCGAGTATTGTCGATTGTATAGACAACCCTTCCGCCTCCCTTCCTGCTTAAGCATTCATAGAATAGCTCGTCTGCCCAACGCCTTGTTCCACGGGCATCTCCCATTGCCACCTTCTTTGACAAATCGTACTTCTATAGTTTGTCAGCACTCCTACCCCTGCATAAATGTATGACTACTTAGGTCTTCTCTTTGAAAAACTCGTATGTATTGTCATTCCACCGGAAAAAGTTTCCTTTTCTTTGCTTTTTTGCTTCCCCGATATAGTCCAAACTCCTGCAAACGCACCATGCAAACTCAACTGCCCCTCTTCATCCACACTTTGTCCACATCCCTCCCTTGATCGCCTAAGCTACCTTTCCCTTGAACTTCCACAGGTTCATTCTACTGACTGTGGCACACTTATCCCGCTGTAGACAACTCAAGAAACCAGAAGTCAACAACAACCGTCTTATGGTGAGATAGAACACTCTCTTCAGGTACCAACATACAAAGAACACATGGACGCCTATCTTTATCTGCTCGAGATGACGAAATCAAACTAATTACAAGTGTTGCGGAAGTTAGGAGTCAGCAAATGTGATTCATACTTTATGACGAGTCTGTTGGGTGCAGTCATCTCATGGGCTGCAGTAAAAAATTTAAGACAACCCCTACTTCTTGATTCCCGATACCATAGCCAAACGCCCAAGTTGAGCTGTTGAAAACCCTTGTTAGATGCACCCACATGGTCTTCATGTCTCGTAACGTGCACTACTCCGTACTTGAGTATCCTGTTGTTGAAGATTGTAAACCCATCTCTGTTCTGCAACCATCCCCATGTACACCATGTTCAAGTCGCTGTCCTCCACCTCCTTCGCCTTTGGCCCTCTCCATCTGGTTTGCTGGATACAAGGGAGATCAACACTTCTCCTCCCAACTGCATCAACTAACTCCCCCCCCCAACAGTTGCACGTTAGAAATGAACGGAACTGTTGTACGAACCCGACTCTCCGCCCCCAAGTACATAGATAGACATGCGCATTGGGATATATGTATCGAGCATGGTGTTTGGCGGCGGCACGAACAACAAAGGTGTACCTACCATCAACTTGGATCAATTATCAGTACAGTACATCCTTGGGGTTGCAGAGATTGTCACAAAGCGTACACTCCATATTGCAAAATGACGCAGCACAGAACACAATGGGGGCGGGCAGACAACGCGGACAGGGCAGACAACACAAACACAATGAAGTAGTTGTAAGTATGCAAAAAAATGTTGTATGCGTCTTCAAATTATCAAAAAAAAGGAGTGGTGTCTCATTTACTGCAGATGTGGCTAAAAGAATTGCTGTAATTTCATTGTTCAATAAAAAGTGTTGACAATATGGGCATGGTAACTCTAATTATTCTTTTAAATTGACTTCCGAATAATCATTAGTTTGGTCGTACTCTCCATGTGTGACCCCTCGTAAAAAAGGGAGATGCATTAAAAAAATAGCCACGCTTAACTTACGCGTCGCATCCAAACATGATTAGTTCATTCAATGTCAACGCGGCTCCGACTTAGTCCGGGCACCACAACGTCTTTGTAAAAATTAGGATCCCCCATCGGGGAACACACACTTTCGGTGTACATTGACTGCTAACCACGATATCAAATTGGCATCAGCCGTGTGGGGTCGCGAATAAAACATTCGCCCTCCCGTTGATTAGCAGTAGATCCCATTTGGGATCGCATGCATCTGCCACCTGTACGCGTGGGCGCGCACATGCTTCGGATCTCAGTTTAAACTGTCGCGTACTGGTCCTTCAGGCCCGACACATGTGCTGCTGGTGTATGGTGTCTGCAGTATCGGGAAGGGGCCTAAACAGTGATCGACCTAGTTCTTTCCACGAGCGACCGATCCGCACGATCCATATGCCTGCTTTTTGGATATATTCACAGCAGCTGCATGCAGTTCGGACATATTGGCTCCTCCGCCACGTGCACCAAGTCAGCTCGGGCTGGCTCCATACACCCTGCAATCATATCACCCTGCTTGCTCTCCCATGGACGCCCGCCCACTCAGTCAATGTGGTGTACAGCTTGGACTTTCGCGCCTTGGCTATGCAAAAGAGGCAAGAAAATTGTAGCCGCGTTGATGGTGGTCGCAGGGCTCTGAACACGCAAGTGGTTGACAAGACACGCGGGACCCATTTCCTGTTGTATTTGGCGTGCCGCGTGCCCTTCCCCACTGCCACTGCCATTACGCCTCCTACTAGTCCTCTCCTCTCCTCTGCTTTCCCCCATCCGCCTTCTTCCTCCAGATCAATATCCTCTCTTCTCCCTTCATGTGCATCGTCTCTTTGTTTCCCCTCTAGTAAGCTTCGTACCGCAGATCCGTACGCCGCCAGATCGGGCTGAATCAACTGCCGCTCAAACCGTTTTTCGTGTGGTGCGAAACACCGGCCGGCGGTGTTCCAGGTGAGCTCACGTACAGACATTGGTGGCATACATTTCGGAAAAAAAATTCCTCCTGGATCTAGATTTCTAGCATGCATGTCTAACATTTCCCTCTTGGAAATCCATTGACTCAGCTCTGCCCCGCGTGGAGTTGTTGATCAAGACATGGCTCCTTCCGAGCAAGACACCGGCGCCGATGATCATGCGGCTAGATCCCCTGCCAAGAAGAAGGCCGAGCTGAACAAGAAGAAATGCAGACTTAGAAGATCTCCACGTGCGGTGGTGCTGCACATCGACGGCGGAGATGGTGAAGGAATGGCCTGCGAACCCTCCCACAATGAGAAGCAAGGAGGCACGCGCGGGCCAAGAAAACTCACCGGCTTGCAAGGGGCCGACGGCTCGGTAATCCCTTCAATCCGGTGCGGATTCAACACCAAGCAGGTGACGAGCATCTCTCCCTTCTGGTACACACACTTCAAGCGGACCGGCTTGGGAGCCCTGCTAAGTACACGACCATGTGGTGGTGGCAACAAAAAAATGTATTGGACTGTGCTTAGATGCATAGATCCAAAAAAAAGGACGATGACATTCCCTGATAAGCAAGTTAGATCCATCACAGTCCATGATGTAGAGCACATTACATGCATACAATCGGGTGCCACACCCGTCCCAACACACCTAGACCCGTCTAAAAGGCTTGATGTGCTTTGGAAAGTGCAAGATCTGCTTAGTCTAAAGCACACACAAAAAGGCACCATAAAAGTAGATCAGCTCCTTGATGTGATCCGCGGATTTGATCCACGGACAACTAAGAAAAATGAAATTGATGCGGCAAATGTTGCCTACACTCTGCTTGTATGTGCCACAATGGTTTCTCCTCGATATACCAGCACAGATGTGCCGGATGATGTCCTCCAATGTGTGCTGGATCCATCTAAAATCAACACGTATAATTGGGGTCAGTACCTGCTTGATGAACTCATGATAAGCGCGGACAAAGCCCAAAAACTTGGTGAGGAAGACGTGAAGATAGCTGTGGTGGGAGGATTCCAGCTTGTGGCCCAAGTACGTAATGGATCTACGTGCATGCATGTCATTGTCCTTGTCTGTTGCCTTTTGTAGTATTACTCATTGCTCACCTGATTCCTTTATTTTGCCACTTTAACAGATTTTCTTTGTGGAGTGGGTGGATTTCGAAGATCACAACCTCAAGGACAATTCCTGGCCACGTATCTCCGCCTACACAAATGAAACACTAAAAGAGATATTTGGTCTAGCAAGAGAAGCCACAACTCGTTTCAAGGTGATTATCCCTCAAATTCAGCTGTGTTTACATTTCAGCAAATCAAAATTTTATCACTCCTGCCTAATTTTAATTACAATGTCTGAACTACTGACTGTTACATCATATACAGACGAAAAGCATTTCCTCTTATGCTAGCACGAGATGGGAATTGCATCCAATCCTTCGTCAGGAACGTGCATTTTCAATTGGTGCAGCCACAACTGCTGCTACCAATTTCATCAAATCTTCAGTTTCCTCAAGAATCCGAGATGCAGTACTGCATTTTGCCATCAATCACACGCCTCCTGGACAAGCTTTGACAGACGAGAACTACAGAAGAATTGTTGCGCTTGTACTCCAAATATTTGACAAGGTTGACGCTGGATCAAGATCTCTGTATACAGAATTTTTGACAATGCTGCTATCTGCAGAAAGAACCCAAACAAATTTCCTCAACACTGCTCGGATGGCGAACCAGATAGCAAATATAATTCCTCCACCTCCAGCTGAAGGTTATATCTCCCTTCATCATCATGATGCACATATATGCATGCCTTGTTTCTGTAAAATTCCTGCTGTTAACAGTAAAAACGTGATTTCATCAGGACTGAAGCTGAACATTGATTCTACCAAAGCACAAGTATCGGGAGATTCTGTAGGGGAACAGAAATCCATTACAGAAAACCTACCGGGATCCACACCAACCTGCTCTACAGCACTTGATGTCACACGTACGTGCCATGAAGGACCCCTGACTCATATTTACTATTTAAACTCTAAATTCATTTGACTGACATTGATATCTTCTGTGTACTACTCAGCACTGCAAGTGGGACTTCCTCCAAGTGCAACACAAGAGACAGAACTTCCTCCTCCGGATGTCGAAATGCCAGGTTTAATTTCCCTGACTCATAACTGGACACATGTTTAACTTCTCTGTTGACAATGTGATTGCCTCCCTTATAGTAAAATTGTACTTTCTTTGCAGATAATGAGCCTCCTTCTGTAGCAAAAACACCAACTGCCATTCTGCCTGCACCAGGCCTGCCAAGTGCCCCTGCACAGGTCGCCTCGGAAGATACAAGTTGTCCCTTGGCACCCCGTGCTCTCCTGTTCGACAGTGCAAACATCGGAGATGATTCAAAAACTCCAGGTAAACAGACAGTATGCTTCACCACCCACTACATCTAACCATACATTCATATGCACTCTGCTTCATTTTTTGCAACCTTATCTTAACATATAGTATGCTCTGGAAATTTGTCAGATAACCTTCAAGCTGATCCAAACCAACATCCGTCACCCAAATGCCCACGTACACCCTTCCACATACGTACCACAGCTTCAGTAATGACATGAGAGACCCACTCGGATGGAAAAAAAGCGATCACGCTCGGAGGTTGCAAGAAAATTGGATTACAAGAAACCAAGAACAGAGCAACTATCTGTTATCATGAAACAAAACAGAGCTCAAGAAGGCCCAATACCCGCATCAATCCAATCTGTCACTGCCACATTCAATTTTCAGGCCAGCAGAACATCACATCTTGGTGAGCGCCTTTCTCGTGAAACTGACGTAGTGTATCGTCCAAAACCATATGTAAAAGCTTCCTCACTATTTGCTCAACGTGCTTACTTTGCTTGCAGATAAAAGCTCTGGCAATTCCGATAAGACAGAAGTAGCTGTGAAGGCGTACAGCCGTCGTCGCCGCCCCCTGAAATCCAGTGCAACAATTTCTAGAGAACAAACTTCAGGTGCCACAACAAAAATCATTTCTGTCGTGCTTTCTCATATATACATGAAACACCACTTTTTTTGGGCTAACCACATACATATCTTCTGTTCTGTGATTGTTGGGTTCAGGTGATCAGAATGCACTGTGTTCTGCGACGAGTATAACCGCCATAGTATCAGCTGATGAAGAAATCACAAGCCCTCTTCTTTTGAAATTGGCAAGCAAAAAATTAGGTCAATCATCTAACCATAACAATAACTAATGTCTTATACATTGTGTGTTTCCACATATGCACGCATTGACTCTTAACCTCCACATTCTGTGTAATTCTTTTACAGATTGCTCTAAATCGATAACACCAACTAATCCGAAATGGGATACAAGTCCATCATACGGTGTGGATGCTGACTTGTCTGGCATGGACTTGCTGGCATCAGGTATCATTACTAAAATTCCAAAAATTTTGCAATGCTGATACAATCATGATTAACACCTTGCAAACAGTATGGCTGATTTTTTTATGAATATACAGTTGCAGGACACAGCAATGATCGAACACCATGCCAGTTTATTCAATCATGGCAGGCAGATCTAATTTCATCCAGCAGCAAGCCCTTGGCTCCAATCACAGAAGGTTTGCTCATCCCCTACATCCGAACTTTTCTCCATTTGACGGAAAAGCAATATTCACCGTTAAAAAAACCTTGATGCATTTCGCTTCATCAATTTGGTAGCATGTAATATCATACCGCACGTATCCCACCCTGGCCTGACACCTTGCAACTTGATCTGTGCTGTAGTATTTGATTCAACATCAAAAGAGCAGGAAGATGCAAGAGGACAATTTGTAAGGATATCAATAGATGAGCCTGATGCATATGCTGTCTACACAACCTACGATAAAATACAAAGCTTGAGATCACGTGAGCTTCGCAGGTTATGTCTCATGTCCCATCCGTTCAAAAAGAAACTAATTCATTCACCTCCTCTGGCTGTGCCTGCTGTGTTGAGTAAACATGTTCCATGTTTTGTGCAGAACGTGTGTTTCCCATCATCAGCCCTATCGCCTCGAGCTGACTGGTCATGCCATTGTGAGGAACTTTGGAACAGGGCATGGGATTAAAAGGGACGGCATGTCCGCCGCAGTCAGAGTTTTCAAGATTAAGTGCAACAAGTTGTACCCAGATGGAGCTCCACAATTTAGGGCAATCTTGGATCCGACCTTTTCGGTACGTAATAGCGCACCTTCCTTCCACATTTGAATCATCACATACAACTGCTTTCTGCCTTGATGAATTATCATGCTTCCGTGAGTTCTGATTGTCCTGCTATCCATGATTTCTACAGGACACAGCCCTTTGCACCAGCAGGAAAGATGCAATGAAAAGTGTGCACTGGATGTTTGCAAAAGAAAGCCACAACTACAACCTGAAGCAGTGCACAAAGGTAAATCAAAAAACAAAATGCATATAAACTCCCTACTTCTTATGCTGCCTTCTGCATCAGAATACTATGTATAATGACCTCACTGAAACTATCTCCCCTTGTCTTGATCTAGCAGTTTTCAGTAGTAGTGGAAATTGCAAAAGGATGGTGTCTTTACGATGTCGACATCATTGCCAAAACTATACGTATAATGGATCCAACACTTACAACCTCTCCCCCGGGTTCGCTTCAAGATAAGCACAAAGAGAGCAGCACAAAGATCCTGCGATCCCTCTTCAGTTGCCTTCATGAATGCTACCCAGATTGGCATTTCCCTACATCACCATGGACCTACAAGTATAGCTACAACATGCATGAAAACTGCAGTGTGTAAGTTAACCCAGCACGACTTGTAGAAAAATCAAAATTTTATAACTTTTATGCCCTATTGATCGCTACTTGCTCAATCTATAGTTCTGAAAGCGGCTTCTGCGTTCTACACTACCTCAAGGAACATGATGGTTCCAAGCTATGCATAAAACCAACGCCGGTGAGTTCTCAAATAATGTGGTAGACTAAATTTAAACATATATCCCTGCCACACACACTTGATTACCACCAACTTGTGTTTTCCCACAGGCTTTGATTGGATACATGAAGATGCAGATGGCATATGAGATTCTGCACATTGATGGCAATGGAGCACAATTCTCGTCCAACATCTATGGGGGTGTCCAGATCTAGACTCACTTGGATGGTGATCCAACACTTCGTTTAGCAGAAACAGAGCATGAAATAAGTGAATCTATCGACGCGCATCTTCTTTACTTATGGAAACCATGAAGATGTCGGTCAGTGTGACCGCACGCGTACCAACCCTTATGTAATAGTTATTATCTATCGTATTTGCGAGCCAAGTCAAGACTTTTAGACTAATTATGCTGTGGACCTAGGTGTGACTGTCGCCTATCTAATGTGTCTATGTATTATGAGACCTACGCCTACTAGTATGCACTTTCATGCTCTGAGTTATATCATCATGTTGCTTGCAAAGATTGTGTGCTTACCTGAATTTATCATTGCACCTTCCATATTTATAATCCCTTCGGGCAATACCTGTTCGCTGTAAAATTAATCAAAAAAAATAATGTAACAGCACCCAGTGGAGAAAAAAACAGTCATTGGAAACATGTATATATCTGATGAAATAACGTATGGTTTCTTTCGGAGTTGTAATCTGCAAGAAGAAAAGGTTTCCCTTCGTATTGACGCCCACACAAACAGAAACCCTGAATAAGAGTATGTTACAAAGAAGCAAACCAAATTTGCTTTCTGTCACAATCTAACACATCAAAAACTCCCCAATGAGCACAATCAGAACGTTTCCTACCCTGGTAATGAAAATCAAACGACGGGTTGATATGGCGCTCGTAACTGCAATATGATAAACCATTTTTTTATATTTGTATAGAAAGTACAATCAGGTAATTGGCAACAATAATTACACAGACAACGCATTCATCAACCAACCAAATCCAACAATATCCATCCCGTATCCCATGACCACATCAGCATCAGACAACACTCATTGCCCCGCCATTCATCTCAGAACCAGTTGGTAAAAAAAACCATGTAGCTTGTGTTTCCTTAAACATGTATGCACTTCAAACAAAAGTGTAACAGTTTGTAAACAAAATTCTATGCCCCGGTGTGTTAGAATCCCACAAGAGGAGTCAGACCTTGTGATCATCATTCAGACAGTACTGAAACACTCAAACACTCTCTCATAACTAATGTTACATCGTAAAATTATCCCATTACAATATTGAAAACCTTGTTGCAAAACTAAAGTATTCCACTGCCTGCTATATGAGATAATGAAATAAGGGCAATAAAACGCATTTCGAACCCAACATACATCATTCGCGACGCCAGTCCACATTCTGTCACACCGGTATTTTTAGACTGAAAAAAGTTTTTGGTTTTTTTAGTTAACACGGACATCAACTCCATCCCATGCCACAAAAAGCAAATGAATCCAAACAAAAATGTTGTGTGCCTCTACCCAGATATAATAACTCGCAAATTTTTTGCCTTTTTTCCTACAACTGCTGAAACCTTTAACCATTCATTTCGCTGATTCATTTGTAACATACTAGATTAAGACAATACATATATCCATCATACATTTCATGGATGTAGCGTACATGGTTCCATCATCTCCTGAATCAGCTTGACCCCCTCTAGTCTCCTTACTCGCTATAACTCTAAAAACTTGATTACCCCACATCAATTTCATCCACGTCATTCCTCGGGTTCGTCAAAAGCAACACGCAGTACATTGTCAGCCACTAAAACCCCATGCTCGTCGCGTAAACGGAAGACCTCGAATGCGACCACTTTCCGAAAACTCGCAATATTAGTCTGCATATTTGACAAATCAAGCCCATATCGAACTTCTAACGAGAAAAACGTCACAACCAAGGCATTCGCAAAATGAAACTAATAATGATCTTCACTCCATTGTAGTTCCTAATAGCATGCATCATGCAAATTCCAGACTCATCCCTGGTAGTAAACACAAGTAGCGTGATTTCCACATGATCTATGCATGAGGGCTTCTCTGCAATGATAAATAAATTCAATATCCACATTTCCCAATTACCTTGAGAAAATATCATTGGTTATCTTTGGAAACTTCCGTTTCCATTTTTCAGATGTGCAGTGCCACTTTGCAAAGTACTCATTCAAGCAGGAGAATAATGCACCGTGGATCTGTGAAACTGCTTCCTCATGCATGATATGACGCTGGGCTACACCTGCAACTTGGCAACAAAGAGGATCAAGCACATGAATTTCCTTCCTCATCATGTCCCACATGTAAGCAGCCCATCCTTGATCGAGTACAACAGGGGCAAAAAACTGCAAGTATGAAAAACAAGTCAAAATCAGGAATATTGACAAAAGCAAATCCTTGCAGCAGTCACACTATCTTACCATCCTACACGCCATGATATCATGAATCGCACATGCAAGCATGCGCTGAACAGATTTGAGGTACATGACTTTCTCCCCTGCAAGCGCGTGCGTCTGTTATGGAAAACAATTAGAATTCCACAGGAAGATATGTACTGTTGATAAACATGAAACAACAAAGTAAACATATAAGCTGAAACATGGGCTCACCGCAAAATCTGGTTCAAGAACCTCCCTCCACAACATATATCTGGATACTCCTCCAACCCCTGTATCAAGCTGATGAAACCTCCGCAACACAAGAGTAGCAACCTCATGGTCAAGAGCGTTTGATCCCACTAACTGTTGCTCAACACATACACCATTTACCCTCAAAATCCTTGGCACCGTATGCAAGAACCAAACACTGCCATAAAACCATGACTCGTGTGAGACATGCATAAAGCCCCTCCAGCTTGAACGTATTGAACTACGTAACCTAAATTTCATACAAATTTGCATCTCTGCGTCATTTAAAATTACCTGGTGAGGTCAAAATCTTTGTCACCTTCTATCCATTCATTGAACTTATTTGTCAGTGGAATCGGAGGAGGCTGCGGGAGACATCCTTGTGTCCATGGATCAGCACAGAAACTTGCGGACATTGCATACTTACGCCTTGGTAACTTTGCATCAACTGAGTTAAAAAGAACAACATTTGATTCCTCTACATCATCATTATCATAAAGGGACTTAACCATTTCAGCAATAGTCTGTGCATAAACCACGATTCTGTCCACAAACATCTTGTTCTCCGTGATTGATTGTTTCTCCATGACAGGATTATTATACACAGGAGCATCATCTTCATCCTCCCAATGTGCCACCCCTGTTCCAGAACGAATATAATAACATAGAAACTCAGCACACATAAATATTAAACCTGTGGACACACCGTGTACTTACTACATCTTTACAATCCACTGTAAAAATAACATACCTCCTTTGCTTGCACTTTGTTCCATGCAAACCCTTTTCATTCTATGTTGGTTTTCCTCATCTCTTGCATCGCTTGGCCCTGAAAAGAACACATACATGGGGACAAATGGTCATCGATTCAGATAAAATGAACAAATCAGCTGCTACTTACAAAACATAGAAAAAAAACATATAAATATAACTAGCTCCTACCTTCATCATCAGACATATCGAGTTTTCGGGCACCTTCAAACACTCGTCTCAGTGAAGTGCCATCTTCACCTATACACATACGTATCAAGGTAAGACGCCCGTTATGAACCGCAACACCAAATTGAAAAAAGACCGATTACACGTTCGTTACACCAAGCATGAATAACTAAGTTTATAGCTCATGTGATATTCGTACCATCATTGTTGATGGTGATGCACTTGGACAATCCTTTTTCCGCACAACATCTACAACGATCCTTCACGAATGCAACCATTTTCTCAGCAAAGCAAAGCATGTCATGCTGAAGTTGGTTGCGCAGCAATGTCGTGCTCAGCGTGCACTTTGCATTGTGCTGCTTCAACATTAGGCTCAACTCTTCCAGTACCTGCAACCCCAAAACATCATACTAATGCATAACTCGTGCATGCAAAAAATAAGAAGAAAAACAACACCCAAACATACAAGGTCATCTTTGCAAATTTCTCTAAGATGCTTGCTAAAATCACTTGGTCCTATTGAACGGGTGGCAGACATAGGATTAGAAAAAAAGTTTTTTGCAGCTGTGCTGTCATGTGAGCCACCCTTCAATCCGTGAATGTTTGGTGTAACAAACATCCTCGAAACTGGATGCTTTGATGAGGACTCCATTAATCTACTGTCTCTGTACACTAGGCTCGACGCAATGACCCGAATATAGCAAACCGAATCTGGAGGACGCAACTGCAAACATACAAAAAAATGAATCACATTTTCTATTGAAAATAACCCGCATGTGCATAAAAACTAACAAGCCTGGATAAGTTATAAAGGCCTTACAGCTCCTGGGACATAGGTTATCATGCCCCGCTGCGTGCACCGAGCCATGATGATCATCTGGTTAAGTTTTTTCTGTTGAAAACACTGCACACGCGGAAATACAGAGTGCTCCATGTTGAATATCCCAAGGTCAATGTTGTCCATCACGAAAATCTAATCACACCACAAACAATTTCTTCTGCATCAACAAAAGGAAAACATTTTCTAATAGTTTTCTCTGAGTATACCTTCACACATACCTGAAAGAACAAATGGCATCTAGTAAGATGAACTGTTTGTGCCTTGTTGTGATATTCACTCTGCAACTTCATCACACCTGCCATTAGATTGTCAACAGCATACTCGCACCAATTGAATTGTGATATCAGTTCTGGATTGGCCAGTGCACCCCAGAAATCAATTGTCATGTGCTCATATTTCGTTCCCGGTGACAGGACATAACCCATTACAAATATAACAAACGAAATCTGGAAACAATCCTTCTCAATCTTGCTCGACTCCTCTGATATCTCTCTACACAAAAAATCTTCCGCAGCCTTCAGATTGTGAGCAGGTGATGCATTCATCCCAATTATCTGCTTCATAAACTCAACTGCTGCTGTCTTGATTTCACCATCCCTTCCACGGACAGCCCGGTTGCCACAAGGAACTCCAAAATTTTTGTGAAAATCCTCTGGAGTAAACATAATCACCCGATCCTTGTCAATAACTATTGTGCGCGTCTTCACCTTCGCCTTCCTCATAACCCATGCACTCATTTTCAGATCTAGCTTTCCCAACAATGGAAGATTCAGCATACCTTCAAACCCAATCTCAGCCACAAGCCACCTCTTGTAGTCGTCAAACTTTTTTACAACCTCGACGACATGCTTAACTGACAGCCGTGAAGTCAGTGCAATCTGATCCTCCAAATCATCTGATAACCGCTGGACAGCATAAACTGAATCCTCGGGCCCCCCTGCCTTCCGAATGGCAAGCCATGCTGATTTTCAACCTCTTCTTCCATCCAGTACCCAAACTACAGAACAAACATCGTGGAAATCTCATCAATAAGAAACCATTCACTCCTCAGACCTAGGTGTATAGGATGACTCGCAAAAAGCATACACAAGTTTAGATCATACGTACCCGCTTTCAAACAGAATGCAGATCAGCACGCCGACAGCTTCCTCCTTCCCACCTCTAGATCCTGCTCTGCCTAGTTCTCCTCTGCTGGCTAAGATATACCTTCACGCAGCGGTGGGGATTCAATGATTGACCCCGCAGTGGAGAGTGTGCCTATATGAAGAGGTGGCTGGTTGAGAGGGGGGGGGGTGACGGGGGTTTGAATGTGGTGAGCGGGGGGCAGTGGGGAGTTGGTGAGCTACGGGCAACGACACGCTCTCACTTGACTAATGAATGCATTTTAGAAATGAAGACATGCCAGGCTCTCTCCATTTAGAATGCTGCCCCCCAACCACCACCCACCCCTGCCACGTGGGCAACATGCGAGGAATTCAGCAAGCAGGTGTTGTAAAAAACAGTAATAGACTGATCATGATTAGCTCAAAAACGAAAATTCATTAGCACTAGGCATCCAGTCACCCAAACATGCATCCAAAATCTCCACGAGCCATCACAGATTCCTTCCCCCACATACTACTCTAAAGCTAATTAGCCCATTATGTTCGCTGAGCTAGCTCATCTACTACATAACCTTAGTGTTCTTAGATTCATCTAATCAAACGCACGCATCATCGTGGAACACACTAGCAGTACAAGGATGCAGATGCAGATGTCCATATTCCCAAGAGACACCACAAGATTGATAGATGCGGCATTGAAAGTGAAGGAGATCTGACGTCGACCAACATCCCCCGCTCGGATATGAGATCCAGCAACGCCACTTGCCGCCGACGGCAGCTGCGATCCATCCGGTGCCCTGTTCTGCTGCCCCGCCGAGCCGTCCGCCGGCTGCATCTGACCACCTTGAATTGCTGGAGCTACCTCATTTTCTCCTGGATTGACTTGCACCAGCGGAGGTGCCGCCGGTCCAAGCCCAGCCAGGTGTCCCGCATATGCTTCTTGCCACCTGTAGAAATCGCATCCTCCTCTTCCCGGCTGCCATTGATAGACAAATCTAATAAGACGTGAACAACGGAGAGGATCAAGAACTCATAGAAGCAAGATCCACTTACATCGTGATTGCGGCACTTGTAGAACCTCTCACCCTCGAACTGGCCGCGCCTCGCCACGAACGTCACCACCTGCTTTCCACAGTCCGGGCAAGGAACTAAAGGCAGCGCGACCGGATCTGCAACTTGATTGACGTTCGCCATGAGCTCTGTCTATGGTTGTTCCTCTTGATTTTGGTGGAAGGAATGAGCAGATGGAGACGGGGCTGGTGGGGCGGTGGCCTAATAAATGCCCTCGCTGAGCCGCACTGCCTCTTGCCGCTCACACAACAACCGCGATGACGGCGACCGTAAACGGCAACAGCTGCCCATCTCTATCCTCGTTCCCGTACCACTGGTACATAACCCCACTTCCAGTTAGAGTACAACGACCGTCCACTTGACATCCGTTAGTGTCGTACACAATACCGCAATACCGTGCCTGTACGTATCCCGTACATGTACAACGTAGAACAATATAATAAACCGTGAGACCCGCATCCCCATACCCCGTTCGATGGCTGGCGATTCCAGGAGCGCGCGCGCTTGTCCACTCCTTGGAATTTTCGGGTGAGTGCGGCGATAGCGTGCTCGGGCGCGCGCGCTCCTGCTAGGTGGACCAATGGCGCAAGAACTCGTGGATGGGCATCAGGAGCGTACGGTGGACATAAATGTAGTGTACTGTCGATACATACGGACAGTTCGTGTAGGGCGTGCAGTAACGGAGTAACGGACGGACGTTGAAACCGTACCGCCGGTACATTTGATGGATCGCGGTACATCCGTTACCGGGGCCACAAATCCGTCAACTACACGGCGTACGCGTAGCGGTGAAAAAAGTAAATGCGCACGCGGGCCTGCCAGAAGCTGATATACCCATCTCCGGCCCGGCTGCATTATTACGAGACCCCCATCTACATCCCCGCACGCTCATTATGACTGCTCCGCGGCTACATCTGCAGAGAGCACAATCCATGGCGGCCGCCGAAGAGAACGGCAATGGGTTGGAGTTCCTAGCAGATCCTGTTGACAGGTATGTTTCCTACTTCATCTTCATTGTATCAGTATGTCTGAATCTTTCGCAAGCGCCGACAAGTGGATGCTCGGGTGTTCTCGCAGGTTCCCCTGGCCGGATCTTGAAGCCAACGATTTACCTCCGGGTGGTGAGGCAGGTACTTGTCTCACACAGTCGGCTGGTGAATCAAGCATGGGAGACATTGGCGACGGTCCAGTGTCACTGCAGTTGGCCGTTAATAACGGATGCGAAGCACTGAGCTTGTCAGCGGGCGATTCGCAGCAATCAACAGGAAAAGATGACCCTCAGGCCCCTGGTTGGACTAGAAGGTACCTCTGTTGTTCTTGATCCTGCTCAACACTGTAGATATCCCAGTAAATGCAGTGTGGAAATAGTATACCTCTGAATCAGAAAGCTGTAGTTGCAAACTGCTCGCGAGTCAGGTCTGTATTCTTCATATTTGCATACAGGTAACAATATATGGAAATATAAACATTGCTGATCGGCGTCTATGTTTTCGCCAATTGCACCGTCAGACACATTTGATATCCTTCAGCCTATCCATTACTCAACGGAAATTTGTCAACTCTGTGTTATTCACATTTGCGTACTGACAGCATGTCAAAATTCTTCAGAAAAAAAAACATCTATGGAAATAGTCATGGAAATATAGACATTGGTGGTGATCATATGTGTAAAAATTACAATTATAAAAATGTATATGTCCATCTGTAAAACTCTGCTTTGCACTGTGGACGCTTGTGAAACCATATGTCTTATACATTTTGAGTGCATTTCAGTATTACTTATTATAGGAATCTGAAAATAAACCTGCACCGGAATCTTGATTATCTACGTTTGATGTTATCCTAACGAAAAAAAGCAAAATTTGGGTTTGGCATGTATCGTCGTGCAGCCTGAAGCCAGTGTGATAAATAATGTATGAGTAGTTGAAATAGCAAAATTCAAGAATGTGCTATTGCATTGTTTTTCTGTGGACACTGCATTCTTCAGTACAAAACAGTTCCCAAAGTTACCGTCGAAAAATAAATTTCTGTTAATATTGATGCAGGATTCGTATTGGGCGAGCTCCCATTGAACGGACACCCTGTGCTGGCAGAGTTTCTGCCCTTGAAAAAACATTGAGGGGATACACAGAGAAAAGGACAGATACCGTCGTGGTACCAG
The DNA here is from genome assembly GCF_018294505.1 of Triticum aestivum. NCBI lineage: Eukaryota > Viridiplantae > Streptophyta > Magnoliopsida > Poales > Poaceae > Triticum > Triticum aestivum. Next base: position 44,740,324 of record NC_057794.1, on the reverse strand, counting down.
CTGTTGGATACACATTTGATTCATTGGGAGAAGCATATGACTTCTACAACCTGTACTCGTGGGAGATTGGATTTGGAATAAGATATGGCAAAAGTAGGCTGAACGTTGAAAGAACCAAATGTATGCAAGAAATAGTTTGTGGATGCTCGGTGAGTTGAAAGTAAATAAGTACCCACAAATGTTGTATATGTTTTCTCTGAACAGAATATAACACAATGGATTCGTGTTTTCAGGGCAAACCAAAGAGAGCAAACACACGGACATGCCGATGTGAGTGCCCTGCAATGATACGTTTGCTACGATCAAATGACAATGGCTGGTACATAAGTGAGCACAGACCATCCCACAACCATGTGTTGACAGATAAATGTGGTGAAAAGGTGTACTGGCCTTCACATAAACATATAGATATGTACACAAGAGACATTGTCAAACAGCTTAGGGAGAACAACATCAGCATTGGAAAAGTTTACAACATAATCGGTAGTTTCTTCGGATCAATGAATAATGTGCCTTTCACCAAAAGGGCTCTCAGGGGTCTATGTGGTGAAATCAGCCGCGACCAGGCAGATGATGATGTATGGAAAACAATGGATGTATTTGCAGAATTGGGTTCAAAGGATTCTGGTTTGTACTACAGGGTACAATCAGACAGTGATAGCCGGATACGGAATATGCTGTGGTCAACTGGTGCAAGCAGAATGCAGTACCACTATTTTGGAGATGCAATAACATTTGACACAACATACCGTACAAACCTGTATGATATGCCATTTGGGCTGTTTGTTGGAGTTAACAACCATTTTCAGAGCGTTATCTTTGGTGGCGTGCTTGTTAGGGATGAGACAGCTGAAACTTTCGAGTGGGTGTTCAGTGAATTCATACGCATGATGGGCGGCAAGCATCCTCAAACCATTCTTACAGGTAATAATCTGATATCCGAAAAACATGTCTATCTGCATAACTTGAAACACATAGACATCCGCATGCATTGTTCAGAAGTAAATATACAAAATGATCCATGAAGTTATTATAATGCAGCATAATGTGGGTTACATTCAAATCATATGGTTTATAACAAAACATATTGTTGCCTCCACAGATCAATGTAGAGCTATGGAGCTTGCAATAGAGAAAGTAATGCCAGACAGTACACACCGCTGGTGCAAGTGGCACATCTTGAAGAAGGCAAAGGAAAAACTTGGCACATACTACTCCAAACGAAGCAACTTCAGAGCAGAGTTCCATAAGGTTGTTAATCACATGATAACAGAAGATGAATTTGAAAATGCATGGGCACATCTCCTTGAGAAATACAATTTGCAAAAAAACACTTACCTTTCACACATCTACAAAGTTCGCACAAAGTGGGCAAAACCATATTTCAAAGGCGTATTTTGTGCAAAAATGACAAGCACGCAACGCAGCGAGAGCGCAAACCATATGCTAAAGGGATATGTGCAAGCAGGTGTTGTAAAAAACAGTAATAGACTGATCATGATTAGCTCAAAAACGAAAATTCATTAGCACTAGGCATCCAGTCACCCAAACATGCATCCAAAATCTCCACGAGCCATCACAGATTCCTTCCCCCACATACTACTCTAAAGCTAATTAGCCCATGATGTTCGCTGAGCTAGCTCATCTACTACATAACCTTAGTGTTCTTAGATTCATCTAATCAAACGCACGCATCATCGTGGAACACACTAGCAGTACAAGGATGCAGATGCAGATGTCCATATTCCCAAGAGACACCACAAGATTGATAGATGCGGCATTGAGAGTGAAGGAGATCTGACGTCGACCAACATCCCCCGCTCGGATATGAGATCCAGCAACGCCACTTGCCGCCGACGGCAGCTGCGATCCATCCGGTGCCCTGTTCTGCTGCCCCGCCGCGCCGTCCGCCGGCTGCATCTGACCACCTTGAATTGCTGGAGCTAATTCATTTTCTCCTGGATTGACTTGCGCCAGCGGAGGTGCCGCCGGTCCAAGCCCAGCCAGGTGTCCCGCATATGCTTCTTGCCACCTGTAGAAATCGCATCCTCCTCTTCCCGGCTGCCATTGATAGACAAATCTAATAAGACGTGAACAACGGAGAGGATCAAGAACTCATAGAAGCAAGATCCACTTACATCGTGATTGCGGCACTTGTAGAACCTCTCACCCTCGAACTGGCCGCGCCTCGCCACGAACGTCACCACCTGCTTTCCACAGTCCGGGCAAGGAACTAAAGGCAGCGCGACCGGATCTGCAACTTGATTGACGTTCGCCATGAGCTCTGTCTATGGTTGTTCCTCTTGATTTTGGTGGAAGGAATGAGCAGATGGAGACGGGGCTGGTGGGGCGGTGGCCTAATAAATGCCCTCGCTGAGCCGCACTGCCTCTCGCCGCTCACACAACAACCGCGATGACGGCGACCGTAAACGGCAACAGCTGCCCATCTCTATCCTCGTTCCCGTACCACTGGTACATAACCCCACTTCCAGTTAGAGTACAACGACCGTCCACTTGACATCCGTTAGTGTCGTACACAATACCGCAATACCGTGCCTGTACGTATCCCGTACATGTACAACGTAGAACAATATAATAAACCGTGAGACCCGCATCCCCATACCCCGTTCGATGGCTGGCGATTCCAGGAGCGCGCGCACTCGTCCACTCCTTGGAATTTTCGGGTGAGCCAACTGCTAGTGCCGTTTCTACCTACACTTTTTTTTCCTTTCAAAGGGAGGCTTAAGATTTACCTCATCAATACGAAGAAGAGAACAGAGTTTGTTACAAATGTCTCTCAAATACCACGTGCGAGATTATTCTTGCACTACAATTGATCCTAGTTTCTTCGCACCCGCGGATCACCGCGGGTTCGCCTGGTCATGATGATGTTGCGCAAATGGTCCAGGACTCAAGTATGTTTAGTGAAGCCATAGCTTTTCGATGAGGTGTGCACACGCCGGTTCTCCGCTCTTGCAAAAGGCGCAAAGACCACAATTTATCCACTCTGCTCAGCCAACCTATCTGCGATTCAAATACTATCTTGGATTGCTAACCAAGCAAAGAAGTTTAACTTTGAGCGACACCATTTCTCCCCTCTTGCAAAAGGGGCAAAGACCACAATTTATCCACTCCGCTCAGCCAACCTATCCGCGATCCAAATACTATCTTGGATTGCTAACCAAGCAAAGAAGTTTAACTTTGAGCGACACCCATTCTCCCCTCTTGCAAAAGGGGCAAATACCACAATTTATCCATTGTGCTCAACCAACCTATCCGCGATCCAAATACTATCTTGGATTGCTAACCAAGCAAAGAAGTTTAACTTTGAGCGACACCCGTTCTCCCTTCTTGCAAAAGGGGCAAAAACCACAATTTATCCACTCCGCTCAGCCAACCTATCCGCGATCCAAATACTATCTTCGATTGCTAACCAAGCAAAGAAGTTTAACTTTGAGCAGACACCCAAACCTTCCAAATCATTTGAGAGAGTTAAGCCTAGGAATTGCTTACATACTCAAGTACTCAATGCTGATCGGTGGCCTGTTCCCTGCGCAAATCCTATCTACCGCTCATTGCGGCAGATTGTCAGCCCCACACACAGTGCAAGTGAGGCGAGTGATTTGGCGGGCCAACCCATTTTAGCGCAGCCTAATGCACAACTTTTACCAGTTTTTGGGAACCTTACCAGATTTCTTTTTTATGTTGTTTCTATTTAACAGGCTTTCTGGTTTTTTAATTTTCATTTTTCTACTTATTTTATATTTTCTTAATTTTTTAAAAATGTTCAGAAATTTTCCAAATTGTTTGTGTTTTTCATAAAGTGTTCGAAAATTTCAAATTTTGTACGTGTTTTCTTCAAAATAGTTTGCATTTTCAAGAACCTATAATTTTTTTAAAATTGTCACATTTTCCGAAAGAGCTAAAAAATGTTTTGAAGTTCAATAAATTCAGAAGTGCTCACATTTTGCAAAAAATATTCGTTGTAGAGTGTTTGTGTTTTTCGAAAAAATTGGGAAGTGTCCATATTTTCAAATATTGTTCAGGTTTTTTGCAAACATGTTCAGAATTCTGAACTTGTTCATGTTTTTAAATAATTGTCCGGATCTCAATTTTTGTTTCATGTTTTCAAAAAAATGTTCACTCATTCCACTGCACCGAGAGGCTCGAGTACAATTGATCCTAGTTTCTTTGCACCCGCGGATCACGCCTGGTCATGATGATGCTGCACAAATGGTCCAGGACACAAGTATGTTTAGCGAAGCCATGGCTTTTTTATGAGGTTTGCCCACGTCGGTTCTACTTCTCCACCAATTCTTGAAGGAGCCATCGGAAGGCAAGGAAGATGTGTCCATGTTCTCAAGGTCAAGCTTATCAATGTCCAAGTTACGAAAAAGGGTTTCCACCCGCTTTATATTATAAAGCAACGAGTATAGAGTACAATCAAGTCATAAAGTCGCGCTGGGGACACAGCAAGACAAGCCCCAAACAAAGCTAAAAAAGAAGCTAATCCGGCTCAGGAGGTGGTGGTGGAGGAGGAGCAAATGCCGATGCCGAAGAACGAAGACCAGCTATGATGTTGTCGATGGCGTCCCGATCTCGCCGCTTGCTAACCGGTCTCCAAAGCTATAAGAAGCCACACATTTTGTAGATCACCTCAGTCACACGGCATGGAATCACGCGTTCTATAACTAGTTTATTACGGTTACACCAAAGGATCCATGCTAGGGTGCCCAAAGCCACCCACGTTGGGGGGGGGGGGACTAGAGCTGGACAACCTAAGAACCTCCCCAAATAAGTCCAGGATGTTATCGTGGCACCAGTTGCCACCAACCACCTCCCGGAAGCAGCTCCATAAAACCGCGCTGCAGGGCACCGGAAGAATATGTGGCTGTAGTCTTCCGGTATTTCAAAGCCTAAGGGAGTATTGACATTTGAAGAAAAGATGTGTCCCGCTTTATTCTTCCCCCTTGCAGAAGGGGCAAAGATCACAGGCGGAGGAGCCGGTAGGGTGAGGTCGGCGGCCGCCCTACCTTGATTTTGTACGGTACAACTAGTATAGGTATGCGGCAGAAATCATATATTTGACCTTAGGGCGAAATCAAATCACAAAATGACCTGCTCTCGAAAAAATTTCACTCTGCTGACCCTTTCGTGTGGCGCCCGACAGCTAGGCGCCACACACCACTATGCAGCGCCTTTGCCTTAGGCGTCGCACCTCCTGCCAGCGTGGCAGTCCTGGTTGGGTTGCGGCCCCACAGACAGCAGTGCAGCGCCCAAGGGATAGGCGCCACACTGTGTAATGTGCAGCGCCTATGGCTTGGGCGCTGCACATTCACTTAAGCCGCATCGGGCCAGCCCCTCCCAGCAGTTCTTCCCCCTCTAAGCAGTTGCTCTGTTTACAGAGAGCGGCGGCAGCGGCACTCCCTTCGGATCCCCCACACCCCTCTCAGATCTGAAGTTTTGAGGCCCGGATTCGATCTCCAATCCCTCCTACTAGGTAAACTCCTCCGTTCCCTTTCTTTTCCTCCGTAAATGCGTTGCAATTTTAGGGATTTGCCGAAGATTAGGTGGAACCTTTGATTTGCTTGGTTTGGATCTTTGTTTGCCCAAGATTAGGTGGAACCTTTGACCCCCCCACACTATATGATTCTTGTTAGTGAAACCTAGATTGTAATTTTTTTAGATATATATGAGATGCCTAGTTTTGTAGATAATTATGAGATGTTGAGTGTTGTAGCTATATGTGAGATGTTGAATTTTTTTAGATATATATTAGATGTTGAGTTTATTTGAAATATGAGATGTTGATTTACTTGAACACATATGACATACTAGATATATATGAGAATTTACAATCATTTATTCATTGTGTGAGAAGGAGATGTTGAGATTCTTGTAGATGAATACATATGAGATGTTTAGATGAACACATATGAAATGTTGAGTGTTTACTGATATTTGAGATGAACTCATATATGTTTATTGTTTGAAATTTGTAAGGATGGTTTGGCTTCTCGACGATGTCTACGACACGAAACACCGGGCCTACATGATGCGCGAGAAGGAGATGGTAATAACGAGTAATATAAATATTTTGCCTTAAGTTGAAATTTACATGCCCTAAGATTTGTCATTACTTGTTTTTTGCAGAAGCTTGAACCTTTGAAGATTCGGTATCACGGGGTCTCTGGTCCTGCAAGATTTAAGAAGGATTTGAGAGGGGGAGAGGGGAAGAGAGGAGGGGCGCAAGGCTAAGGGTTTGTGTGGGGTGGGGTGTGTGGGGTGGGGGTGGGATGGGAGAGAGGGTGGGGCCAGCCTAAGTGGAACACAGACTGTGCAGCGTCCAAGAGCTAGGCGCTGCACATTACAAGTGTGGCGCCTAAGCCTGAGGCGCTGCAGTGCTGTCTGTGGGGCCGTAACTGGACCAGGGCTGCCACGCTGGTACGAGGTGCGACGCCCAAAAGAGAGTACCTGCATAGTAGGGTGTGGCGTCCAGCTGTCGGGCGTCACACGAAAGGGTCAGCAGAGTGAAATTTTTTCAGAACAAGGTCAGTTTGTGATTTGATTTAGACCTCAGGTCAGTTTGTGATTTGATTTAGACCTCAGGTCAAATATGTGATTTCTGCCTAGGTATGCATCCCTCGATTGCTGGCTGGCTACTTCCTAGTTGCCTCGCCTTGGAAAAGAAAAGGAGAAAGGGGGATCTGTTAGGAATAAATCACAACTCACCACGATGATTAGTGTGTGCGTCGTGATGGTGTGCAGCAGTAGCAAACAGGCCGTGCATGTGGGCGTCACAAGCATGGCCGTGCATGCGCTGAGCATAGCGTGCATGAAGGTAGAGATTAGTTAGTGCATGCGTGAGTTAGTTAGCTGGCTAGCCGGGTTGTACAAATCCTGCAGTTATTCTAGGAGTGAGAAAGAGGGCTATCTGTGCGTGTGTGTGTGCACCTGTGTTAGTCTGGGTATAACCACCCCCCCCCCCCACCTCCTGTGTATTGATTGTAGCGCCGGTGAGTTGCATGCCGAGCCGTGTATGAGCTCGGGAAAATTGATTGTTTGAAGGGCATTCGTGAATTTGGCTAGCCATGACTTGTATTTGTATGGTCTGAAGGAGAACCTTACCTTTTCGCTTGGGAACTGTCGATAATGTATTTAGCATGTAAGATATTGAAAATCCTTGGTCGTGACATTGACAGAAAAGACATACCTTTCAAAATTGTATTCATCTCTGATTTAAGCTTCGAGCTCTGGCATCTTTGCAAATCTTTGTTTCCCTATGTGAAGAGCATATATATGTACTCCAAGTTATCCCTACTATGTACTTCTATATATACCCCATACGAGGGTCAAATCAATAAAACACGAAACAATACAACACAATATTTAGCATCCTACAATTTCTACAGCCATACAGATCATAGTTTAGTTCCAGTAGCACGCTCACCTGCATGCATAGTATTTTTTTAGGCATAGATCATAGACTGCTTCCAGTAGTATTGCTCGCACGCATGCATACTTATGTTTCTTTTCCGAAGCACCGATCATATATCAGTTCTAGTAGCACGCGCGCATGCACGCTTACTTTTTTTTGGTAGATTGAATTGTACTCCCTCCGTCCCAAACTTACTTTTTTTGGTAGATTGAATTATACTAAGCTCAATACATTTATTTTGGGACGAAGGGAGTAGCAGGCTTCGTGTGCGTGTGCATACTGATGCATTTTTTGGTTGAGTAAGGTTTGATATGGGGCGCAGCAACCCTACGTCTCCCAGGAAGCTAGACGCTCAAGAAAAGAGCAGCTCCAATTCCGAGCTCAAGATCCACATCCCGGCCATGCTGGAATCTTCACTGGCGTCAGGAACCAAGAGAGGTCGTCGGTCTGGTCACGACAGCGGGCGCACTGATGTGTCATCCAAGGATTCGTCTCCCCTGTCATGGCCTGCGTCCGGCAGCGAGAAGCTTAAAATGACGGCGCACCGCCGATCACCTCACTGCCGCTGCGTAGCCGGGTTAAGCTCAGCCGGCCCCCACGGGTTGCCGAAGTTACTCCATTGCAGGTGATAGAGCCAAATGGCAAGATGAATCGTGGTGTGGGCCTATGTGAAAGGGCACCACAAGGTTCACTCCACCTGAGCGGCGCGAACTTTGTGGTGACCTTTCACCTAGGCCCACGCCACGCTTCATCTGACCATTTGGAACCCATGGGGGCCGGCCGATCTTAACCCGACTTCACAACGGTGCTGACGATGACCAATGGTGCACCATCCTCCTGGGTTACTCGCCGCCGGACACGTGCCATGACAGGGGAGATGAGTCCCTAGATGATCCGTCGCCGCGTCCGCTGTCGCGACCAGCCCGACGGCCACTCCCGCTTCTGGACGCTCGAGAAGGCCCGTCACTGCTATGGGAAACTTGAACTTGGGGTGCTCTTGTCCTCAGCGCCTGACTTTTTCGGAGCTGTGGGATTGCTGCGGCCCATTGTCAAGCTCTCGATCTACCAAAAAGTTGTATATATTAGAAATACATCAGTATGCACGCACATGAAGCCTGCTACAAATCCAATCTACTCTTAACAAAAAGTGCGTATACATGCGAGCGTGCTGCTGGAAGGGATCTACGATATGTGCTAAAATTAAAATACATCTAGATATATCCATACCTGCAACAAGTAATTTGGAAAACAAAGGGAGTAGCTCGTATTTCTTCTCTTAAACACACATTGCATGGATGCGAATCATGCCATCAGAAGCGGCCTTATTATCTACCCATCAAAGAGAAATAGACATGAGTATGCACACATCTATTTTCTTTGTTCCAAAATAGATGACCCAACTTTGTACTACTACAAAGTTGGATCATTTATTTTGAAACGGAGAGAGTAGTTTGTTGCGACTGGATCTATAAAAAAAAGAGTAAAATCACATTAACAGTATACATGCATGCGAGCATGCTAGCATGCGGAAGCAATCGATGATGTATATGCACGCATGCGAGCGTGCTACTGGAAGGGATCTACGATACGTTCTTGCACGCGATCTCTGCTTAAAAGAAAAATATACTTCCTCCATCCCAAAACCGATCTATGTGGAAAAGATCAAGGAGTTGATGAAGAAGAGGGAGCTTGATTGTCATCATGTTGGACGTTTACATAATAGGACTGCAAATCATTTAGCTTGTATGTCGAGAGTGGAGCACGACATCGGTTTGTGGCTGCACAAACGTCCAGCTACTCCGAGTAGCTTGCCGGCAAGCGATTGTATAACTATTACCTAATTAATAAAGCTCCCTTTTGAGTTGCAGAAAAGAAGAAACATGTACCAAGGTAACCACAGGTATGTTTTTGACATTTTCGTAATTGTTGCAATATTGAATTTGTGATGTTTGCATTGAAGGTAATATGCCCTAGAGGCAATAATAAAGTTATTATTTATTTTCTTACTTCATGGTAAATATTTATTATTTATACTAGAATTGTATTAAGCGGAAACATAATAAATATGTGAATACATAGACAAACATAGTGTCACTAGTATGCCTCTACTTAACTAGCTCGTTAATCAAAGATGGTTAAGGTTTCCAACCACAGACATGAGTTGTCATTTGATTAAACACCCATTCCGTTAGCTTAGCACTTGATCGTTTAGTTTTTTGTTATTGCTTTCTTCATGACTTATACATGTTCCTATGACTATGAGATATGCAACTCCCTTTTATCGGAGGAACACTTTGTGTGCTACCAAACGTCACAATGTAACTGGGTGATTATAAAGATGCTCTACAGGTGTCTCCGAAGGTACTTGTTAGGTTAGCGTATTTCGAGATTAGGATTTGTCACTCCGATTGTCAGAAAGGTATCTCTGGGCCCACTCGGTAATACACATCACTTAAGCCTTGCAAGCATTGCAACTAATGAGTTAGTTGCGGGATGATGTATTACGGAACGAGTAAAGAACCTTGCCGGTAACGAGATTAAACTAGATATTGAGATACCGACGATCGAATCTCGGGCAAGTAACATACCGATGACAAAGGGAACAACGTATGTTGTTATGCGGTTTGACCGATAAAGATCTTCGTAGAATATGTATGAGCCAATATGAGCATCTAGGTTCCGCTATTGGTTATTGACCGGAGACGTGTCTCGGTCATGTCTACATAGTTCTCGAACTCGTAGGGTCTGCACGCTTAAAGTTCGATGACGGTTATATTATGAGTTTATGTGTTTTGATGTACCGAAGATAGTTCGGAGTCCCGGATATGATCACGGACATGACGAGGAGTCTCGAAATGGTCGAGACATGAAGATTGATATATTGAACGACTATATTCAGACACCGGAATGGTTTCGGGGTTATCAGATATATACCAGAGTACCGGGGGGTTACCGGAACCCCCCGAGGGTTATTGGGCCTCATGGGCCCAAAGTGGTGGAAGAGGAGAGGCAGCAGGAGGTGGCGCGCAGCCCCCCTTGCCCCAATCCGAATTGGGAAAGGGAAGGGGGCGGCGGCCCTCCTTCTCCTTCCTTCTCTCCACCTCCTCATTTCCCCTTCTCCTAGTTGGAATAGGAAAGGGGGGCAAAACCTACTTGGAGTAGGATTGCCCCCACCCCCCGGGCGCGCCTCCTCCTCTTGGCCGGCCCCCTCCTCCTCCTCTCCCCCTTTATATACGGAGGAGGGGGGCACCCCATAGACACAACAATTGATCTTTTGATCTCTTAGCCGTGTGCGGTGCCCCCCTCCACCATAATTCACCTCGGTCATATCGTAGCGGTGCTTAGGCGAAGCCCTGCATCGGTAGAATATCATCATCGTCATCACGCCGTCGTGCTGACGAAATTCTCCCTCAAAGATCGGCTGGATCGGAGTTCGAGGGACGTCATCGAGTTGAACGTGTGCAGAACTCGGAGGTGTCGTATATTCGGTGTTTGATCGGTCGGATCGTGAATACGTACGACTACATCAACCGTGTTGTGCTAACGCTTCCGCTTTCGGTCTATGAGAGTACGTGGACACACTCTCCCCTCTCGTTGCTATGCATACATCATGATCTTGCGTGTGCGTAGATTTTTTTTGAAATTACTACATTCTCCAACATGCATTACATTTAAATTTCGAGCTGTGCGTTAAAAAATAAATAAGTGCCACCCTATGTAGTGTAATTCTAGATCCGACACTACTTGGATGTCATGGAGATTCACATAGATGGAAATTTCATAACACATTATTTCAAAATAGAATCACATTCCACATTCATTTACGATCTATACTCGTGAGTACGCATTGATAGCACCGCCCGACGCTGAGTCAATGACCGTGCACACACTTGTGCACTACACATGACAGAGTACACAATGCTTATACATACACTATAATTTATAAACTGCGACGCTTTTGGCCGATCGGTCGGCTCAGGTTAAAACATCCGCCGCAACGACGCATTAGCTTGTCGATGAACTCATCAAAGCTCCGCTGCGATGACCCGCCGTGTGCCGTGGCGGCCTCGAGCGTCGCCCTCACCTTTTTTTTAATTGAAGATAGATTATGTTCTACCTTATATATTTCAAAACAGACAAAAAGCCTGGCGGACAAAAGTCAATTACATGAAAGGTAATGCAGAAACTGCACAGAGTGTGCAGGCGGCCACTACCAAACCGGGGAGTGGTGAAGAGAAAACAGTAAAGGAACTAGTGCTTTTACATCTGGCAAACTATGCGAGAGCAATAGCCCACTGGCGCAACAACTGCTTAATTTCATGCTTCCTAGATCGATGGCACCAGAGCAGTAGTAACTGAGACGCTGTATGAGCAGTAAACCTGTCCGGCCAAATCTTTTTGTCGAAAATTCGTGCGTTTCTGGCGCTCCATAGAGTCACCGCAGCAGCAGCGAAAATAATTGGCCAGAGCCTTCCTAACCTGGTAGCGGGTGCGCCCATCTGAATGAACTCGCGGATGCTTGAAGCCGCGCCTGCGGTGTCGGCCAAACCAAACTTGCCCCAAATGGCAGTTGCAGTCCAGCAGTGTAGGACTGTACGTGCAGGACACGTCCAGCCGGCCGAATCAAGGAGGATTCATATCTTAGTCTGTTTCGTTTATTTCCAAATATTGTAGCCTCCTTGTACTATATAATCTCATCACGGGATCAAGAGGGTGCTTGGATCCAAGAGACTATTTTTAATCTGACTAAAAATAGTCTTTTTTAGAGGCTAAAGTTCCAAGCACCCCCTGACTAAAGAGAGGCTAGGACTAGTCTTGAGGCTAAAAACTTTTAGTCATATGAAACCTACTAAAATATGTATTAGCCCTCTCTTTCCTCATTTAATTTCTCTTCTTTAACACATGCGAGTTCTGGATTGGAGGGTTTGGAGGATAATAAATGCTCAATAACTTAATTTTAGTCTCTTTAGTATTTGGATCCAAGTATGAGTGAGGCTAGCAAGTTTTATCCCACTACTTTTAGTCATGGGACTAAAACGTATCCAAGCACCCTCCAAATCAATCCAAGTGCAATAATTATAATTGCCTTCATGGTATCAGATTAGAGTTTTCGATCCTCTCTCTCACGTATGTACGTAACCTGTACGCATGGCGCCGACGCCCCAAGAGATCGCGGCCCAGGAGAAGGCCGCCGCAGCCGCCGCCGCCCTCGCCGAGGCTAACGCCAAGGCTGCTCTCTGGGCCCTCGCCGCCACACTTCCAAGCATCCATGCCGTCGTTCCGGTCACCCTTGAGGTCTCCACCTCCAACTATCTCCAATGGTGCGGCATGTTCTCCGACGCTGTCCAGAAGTAAACCTTGGAGGACCATCTACTCGAGGCAGAATACCCCACCCATCCGACGCCGCAGTGGGGTCGGAACGACGCCATCGTCCGTTCATGGATCAACAGCGCTGTCGCGCCTGAACTTCTCGCCATGATCGTTGACACCACACGCCACTCCTTGCCCACTCGTTGTGGACGCGGCTCTCCAACATCTACCACGACAACTCCCAGACTCGCTCCTCCTACCTCGAGCAAGAGTTCCATGGTCTCCAGCAAGGCACCATGACCGTGGCTGCCTATTGTCGTAAGCGGAAGGTCCTCTCTGACGAGCTCAACGCGCTGGGCACGACCATCACCGACAAGCGTCTCGTTCAGAACACGCTCCGCGGCCTCGGATCACGGCTTGCCTACATGCGCACGTTGACCCTCAAGCAGCGCCCACTCCCGTCCTTTCTGGATGTGCGCTCGTCCCTTCTGCTCGAGGAGCTCACGCTGCAGCAGTCAGAGTCCTCCTCCTCGACTCCGACCGCCTTCGTCGCCCGAGGTGTCTCTGCGCCTTCCCCATCGCGCGGACTTGCAGCTACCATGCCGCCTCCGCGTCGCCCCGACACATGTCATAACTTCCAACGTGGGACTTGCCATTTGGCGTGCGATGCCGCCATCTCCACTCCGGACCTTCCCAACAGCAAGGCGGCAACACAAACCCACCGGCGAAGGGCTCGCCGGCACCATGGCCATCCATGCAAAACCCTTGGGCAGGGGTCCATCCAGATGTGGCCAGGTCAGCCTCAGCGATCGTCCCTTCTTGGTCCGGCACAGGCACATCATGCCATGATAACCCACCCGCCTCCCTGGCCCTATGGTGCCGCCTCGCCAATGCCCTGGTAAGCAGGAACGCCTATGCCACCCATATCTTGGCCGACCGGAGCGCCGCCACCCGCTCCATCATTTGGACCGACATATGCTAATCCGCGTCCGTCCTTCGACCAAGGATCACTCATGCAGGCTTTCAACACAATGTCCTTAACACCATCATCTTCAAACGAATGGTACATGGACTCAGGCGCTTCCGCTCACATGACCGGCAATCAGGGTAAACTTTCACACCTCCTCCCTTCTAACTCCTCTTAACCTCATGCCATCGTTGGCAATGGTCAAGCCCTTCCCATCACGTGCACCGGTCACACCACCCTCTCTACTCCTAATCATTCATTCTCTCTTAACAATGTTCTAGTTACACCTGACATTATCAAAAATCTTATTTCTGTATGTAAGCTCACCACTGATAATCTTGTTTCTGTTGAGTTTGATCCTTTTGGTCTCTCTGTGAAGGACTTCCGCACCAAGAACGAGATCGTCAGGTGCAATAGTTTCCGGCGAACTCTACCCTTTCTGGTGGCCGTCTTCCACTCCGCAAGCTCTCTCCGCCACCACGTCATCCTCAACATTGTGGCATCGTTGCCTAGGCCATCTCAGTAGTCAAGCTTTGTCGCACCTAGCACGTGCCTTTTCTTTTCCTTGTAACAAAAACAATAACGATGACCATTTATGTCATGCTTGTCAATTAGGAAAACATGTTCGCCTACCTTTTGATACATCTACTACTCAGACTACTTGTCCGTTTCAACTCATCCATTGTGATTTGTGGACTTCGCCTCTTCCTAGTGTGTCTGGCTACAAATACTACCTAGTTGTGTTAGATGATTTCACACATTACCTTTGGACTTCTCCTTTGCGATTAAAATATGAGACTTTCTCTACACTCAAACACTTTTTTGCCTATGTCTCAACTCAGTTTAAAGCAACCATCCAATCTGTACAGTGTGACAATAGACGCGAATTCGATAATACCAGTGCTCACAAGTTTCTCCTATCCCTTGGTGCCACCCTTCGCATGTCTTGTCCATACACCTCTCCACAGAACGGCAAAGCTGAACGTGTCATCTGCTCCACTAATAACATGGTGCGTTCCCTTCTTTTCCAAGCCAGCTTACCACCGGCCTATTGGGTTGAAGCTCTTCACACTGCCACTTTCCTCTTCAACCTACACCCAACCAAAACATTGCAACAACATACACCTTATGAGGCTCTTCGCGGCCTACCTCTCCCCCTAGAGCACTTGCGTGTTTTCGGTTGTCTGTGCTATCTTAACCTATCCGCTATAGCACCACACAAACTAGCTCCACGCACGACCGCATGCGTTTTCCTCGGGTACCCCTCTAACCATCGTGGATATCGCTGTCTTGACCTCACTACACATAAAATCATCATCTCTAGACATGTTGTCTTTGATGAGAACACCTTCCCTTTCGCTAAACAATCCACACCACCCCCTACTGCCATTGATCTGTCCTTTTTAGATGATCATCCTATCATTCCTCCCTCACAAATCAACCAACCTCCAGCACCGATGCCGGCCACACCACATCCACCTGAGCCACCCATGCCTTCTACACCTGAGCCGCCCACCCCTCCCACTCCTCCAGTTACACCTCCAACTCTACCTATAGTTTTGGCTCCTGTTGGACCTCCCCTTGCCGACAATTCTCACTCGATGTTTACTCGTGGAAACCGTGGCCTATCTTTGCCTGTTGATCGTCTTAATCTTCTTGTTGATGTCCCTAGTCCTCTACCTAAGAGCTACCGAAGTGCTCTTAAAGATACCCACTGGCACTCTGCTATGGTGGACGAATTTAGTGCCCTTCAAAACAATCAAACTTGGGATCTTGTTCCCCGTCCGCCCGGTGCCAATGTCGTTTCTGGTAAATGGATATTTCGGCACAAGCTTAAGCAAGATGGGTCCCTGGATCGCTACAAAGCACGTTGGGTCCTCCGCGGCTTCACCCAGTGTGCCGGCGTCGATTACGGCGAGACTTTTAGCCCCGTTGTCAAGCCAGCAACAGTTCGAACCGTCCTCTCTCTTACTGTTGCACAAGACTGGCCGGTTCACCAGCTCGACATCAACAATGCTTTTCTACATGGTACACTCAATGAGACAGTCTACTGTGTGCAGCCGTCGGGATTCGTCGATGTCGCCAAACCGGACCATGTGTGCCGCCTCAATAAGTCTCTCTATGGGCTTAAACAGCCGCCGCGAGCATGGTACAGCCGTTTCGCCGATCATCTTCTTCGCCTCGGTTTCGTCAGTTCCCGTGCAGACCCCTCGCTCTTCATCTACAGCCGCAACAGTGAGATTGTCTACCTCCTGCTATACGTTGATGATATAGTCCTGACAGCTTCATCTGAGCGACTTCTTCAGCAAACCATTATGGCTCTCGAGCGGGAGTTCTCTCTCAAAGACCTTGGAGCCCTGCACTACTTCCTCGGTCCTTGCTTCCTTTCCAGAGATAGAAATATGATGTACTTGCTTCCTTTCCAGAGATAGAACTTGCCCTTGGGTCCTGGCCATTATGGCACAACTGAAAATCCCGTTGCCGCGCTAGCAGTCTCTGTAGTTCCTTGTTTGCCGTGACAGAAAGGTTTGGAAGTAACTCTACCCGCCAACCCCCGGAGGTGTGCTGAGTAGCAACAGTGCAGAATTTATGTTTTGCAAAGGAGAACAGCATGGGGTAGGAGTGGAGAAGTTGCCCATGACCAGTCCAGTTGTCGTGCCAAAAAGAAACTTTGAAACCTGCACCCACTTTGCACTTCGTGCTCTGTAGTACGAGCGGAATGACGGCCTTTAGACATCTCCATATGGTCGTGTCACTGTTTGAGACTTTCAATGGGATGGATGTTTTGCAATACTCCTCTCGGAACCAAACCATTGATAGCAAGGGACGTCACTGTCCTGAAGGACCTTTGTCATGAATTTGCAAAGCATGGCAATATTATGTGCGTGAAGATCCCTTATTCCCAGACCTCTTATGCTTTTATTTAGGAGACAGTATCCCAAGCTACCAAGCAGTGTCCTCCCTTAGCCGAGTGAGAGCCATGCCATAAAAAACCTCTCAAAATCCTTTCTAGCTGATCCAGTGTTTCCTTAGGCCAAATGAAACAAGACATGAAGTAATTGGGGATTGCTGCTAAGACTGAGTTTAGTAGAGTGAGCTTGCCTCCCCAGGAGAGTAGCGTGACCATCCAACCAGAGAGTCTCTTGTCCACGCGATGAATGACTGGAGCGAGCATGGAGTGAGAAACTTTATGGGTAGAGAGAGGCAAACCCAGGTATGTGCAAGGGAAGTCTGAGATAGTGCAATCAAGGAGCTCAGCAATTTCCTGGCAAACAGCTCTATCCATGGAGACTGGGATGAAGGTGCTTTTGTGGAAATTGATCTGCAGCCCTGTAAAGTCCGAGAAGGTACGCAAAACCCTCTTGATGACCCTGGCCCGTTCTATGTCACCCTTAATGAGCAGCCGTGTATCATCGGCGTATTGCAGCACTGGGAGGAAAGAATCAACGTTCAGAGGGTGGGTGAGGTTTCCCTGCTCATATTCAGCACAACACAACCTTTGCAGAAGATCAGCCACCAAAATAAACAAATATGGTGATAAAGAATCCCCCTGACGTAATCCACTCTTTGATTGGATTGGGTCTCCCAATGAACCATTGACTAAAACCCTTGAGGCGCTACTGTGCAACAACTCTTTGATCCAGCTGATCCACCTCTGTCCAAAACCTCTGGCTGTCAAAATGGCAAACAAACCCTCCCAACTTACACTGCCAAATGCTTTCCTGAAGTCCAACTTAAGAACAATCATGGGCAGTTTCCTTTTATGTGCAAACTGGACAGTTCAGCTGCTAAAGCAAAGTTCTCGACGATGCATCTGCCGGCCAGGAATCCGGATTGCAGGGGATGGACCATTCCAGGAATCCTCTTCTGTAGGCGATTAGTGAGGACCTTAGTGCTTAATTTGGGAGGCATTTATTGCTAAGGAAGTGCTGAAGAGAAAACAATTAAAATTCATTGTAATGTCAACTCGAAAACAATGTTAGTTCAATTTCCTAAAAGTGCAAGGTGGGTCAATGGCAGAATAGAAACTGAATCCATACATTAACAACAACAATATGTGCCAGGTTATCTCATAACTTGAAATTACATTTGCATAACCAGTGGTTGAATGAAAACACAAATGCTTTAAGAAATACTAAATTTTAAATTATCGCCGAATCTCTAAATTTACTTTAACAAACAAAATAAGTAAATGAACCCAATGAGCTACATGATGCCAAGCAAGAGGAGAATGTGATTAATAATTGGGGGCGTGGCTGGGCCATTTTTTGGCAAAAAGCGTCGTCTGAGCCTAAAACCGAGCCTAAAAAGGTGTACTGGGGGCGCTGGCAGAAGTTTCGGCGAATCGTGTCTCTCCACATGTCCTTTTTCTTGGCCCACTTAATCATTTCCCTCACAAACTTTTGGTTGAGATGGGGTGTGGCTGGGAAGATGCCCTCCCCATGCACTTCTATTTCGCCGGATAAAGCATTTGGCACCAACTTTTTTGGTTCGGTGGTATTTTTGGGGGCTCCAACAGCTGGAGATGCTCTAAGACGAAAGGAACAACACCGAGAAGATGGGCTTTGAACCCAACAACAATTCTCTCTGTCTTGGAACCAATGGACTTTCAAAATAAGTGACGTCGAGATGATGCCTAACTAATGGGGACACCTAATCCGCGGCTGGAACGCTTGTCCTGGCATGGAACACTTTTACTGGCATCGGCAAAACCAAGCCACCAGTAGCATCTCCTCCAAGCTTTGGTCATCGATGCACAAGCAACCCAATTTGGTACATCATCTCCTCTTGCAAGATTTGGTCATACACGAATAGGGAACTCAGATTTGGGGTAGCAACCTCGATTTCTTTTTCCCCTTTCTAAGACGATGAAGGAAAAAAGTGAATGTGTTTCCCTTTCGCAAGACCATTTCTCCATTGCACGAATTCGTCTGAGAAATCAGTGAACCGGTGGCCCTTCCGTGAACTCCCTCACGGGACCTCCTATTCCGAGCTTTCAGCACCGCCAAAACCGAACTGGCACTCACTGCAACGCCCTGGTGGGCCCGCCCACAAACGTACAACGCCAGCGACCCCCCCCCCCCTAAAAAGTTTGGTTGCGGCGAGGATTCGAACTCGCATCGTTGAATTCCCGCGCGTGCTTGTCTAACCACCAGAACTACCTCGTAATAGTGATCCATAGTACCGCAAAATAGTTAAGAACAATTATAACCGCGATGTTCCAAAATTTACAAGTTCACAGATCAAAAGAAAGGTCACGAACATTAAAAGAAAGTTTGCGAATTTGTTTCAAGAAGAAAAGGTCCACATACTCAAAAAAGTTCATGAAAATTGAAAAAAGTTCACTAATTTGAGAAAAAGTTCATTCATTTGAAAAAAGTTCATAGATTTGAAAAGTTTATGATTTTTTTACAAATTTAAGAAAAGTTCACAAATTTTTAAAAAGTTCATAGTTTTTAATAAAAAAATGATTTTGTTTGAAAAAATTCATTGATTTTTAGAAAATCATCAAAATAAAAAAAGTTCATCGTTTTTTTAAATCATCAAATTTGAAAAAGGTTCATCAATTCTGGAAAAAGTTCACAAATTTAGAAAAAGTTCATTCAAATGTTTGAAAGAGTTAGAAAAATAGAAAAAGAAGTTTATCAACCTGGAAAAAAGTTCATAGATTTTGAAGAAAAAGTTCATTGACTAAAAATCACACATTAATTAAAAATAAGTAAATAGATAACAAAAAAAGAAAAATGGAAAAAATGCAAACTGGAGAAAGAATAAAAAACAGAAGAAGTTACTAAGCACAAGTGTGCGATGTCCCTAGTGATTAGCATGACGCGCTGTGAACTTACAGGTCTCGAGTTCGATCTGCCGCGCACAAACTATTTTTTTTTGAAGGCCACTAATGGGTCGGCCAACCTTGTAGAAGTGGGTGTGCGCTTTAGACGCCAGTTTGCAAAATGACCTATAACAGACGCGTGAAGCGCCAAATAGGAGCCGTCCCGGGGCGTGGAGTTATTCAAGGCTCTTACGTGTATATAGATTTGTACATGGGCCCAGAGTTCAGCCCAGCCAGGCACCCAGCCCACTCCCGGAATGCCCTTCCAATCCCCGAGCAGCACACGAGCGCACTGCCCTAGCACGCACGCACCCACACGATCAGACGCAGCCGCCGCGCTGCCTTCCCGCGCGGACGCCCTCCGCCATTGCCGCGCTCACTCCTGGCCGTGCTCCCGGCCGGCCTCCCCCCATCCCCCGCGCTTCCGTCCCGCGCTGGCGCTGCCATCTCGTGCTGCCGCCAGTCCGCCGTCGTCCGCCGAGGCCGAGCTCCCGGCCTCCACCGTCCTGCGGGCGAGCGGCGAGCTCAACCTCAACTGCGCCCCGAGCGTCGTCCGCTCCGGGACGAGGCCTCCGTGCTCCTGCGGTTCTACCGGCTGCTGGGTAATTTTCTGACCGATACTGTCTGTGTAGTGCATATATACTGAATAACTGAAGGAGTATTTAACACTGAACTTTTTTTGGGATTGTATTTAACACTGAACTAGGACCGCATTGTGCGGAAATTCAATTGAAAAAACAAAAAACTGTGTGTTTGTGTAAGTTTTACATGTACTGTTGAACTGAAATTTAGTTGAAAAATGAAATTCTAGGTATTTATAAGTGCTAAAGTTTTTTTTTTGAAATTTACATGGTTATTTTGGGTAGTAAGTGTGAAAGATTTTCCATGTTGCCAAAGAAAATTGGCTCGGGGTCTTCTTAAATTATGGCTCCTCTAACCACCGGCGATGACGAGGGCGAGCAGTGCACCGCGTTCCCCCTTGTGGCCACGCGGCCAGACTCGATGAGATCAATTAGGATCGGATACCTGGAGAGTGCGTCCAGTCACTCACCCGGCCACCCGCGCCACCACCCAAGGAAGACAAATTAGTACTAGAAAAGGAGCAACAAGTAGGGCTGGGATTGCCTGGGAATTTGTTTCCTGATGGTCACCATCAACACCTTCCTTCGCTGGCAACAAATCTTAAGAAATGGCGTATGTAGATGAGGAGCCTGGTTGTTTTTACTTTAGAGAAAAGACACAGGTAGTTATCAAAACCAATTGGCCTGTGTAATCTTGATATGTCAGCTATGCAAACTGGTCAGATTTTCATATGGCTATGGACGTAAAACACGTACTAACCTACAAGCGAGAAAAAGATAGGTGACCAAAGGAAGGATGGCTGACCACACTGCAAAATGAAGGATGTCAAAATAAAACAACATATAACCAATGGACAAACATTAGCTACAGAGATGTTGAAGACACATAAAAAGAAGTCAAAAGGCAGATCAATGGCAAGTTAAATATTATTATTAACCTCATTTTCTAACAAAAATATAAATCATACAGTTGACAAATAAGTGAGAAAAAATAATAGTTGAGGGAATACATGTAAAACGTGAAATAACTAAAATCACATGAAGTAAAATGATGTTATGAATATGTCATATATGTAATTATGTAGAATATACAATAAACCAAAAGGAAGTTCGAATGAATAAAAATTCAAAATGAATATAAATATATGGCAAGTCGAAAACCTATCATCCATATACTCTAAATAGAAGGATGAAGTGAGATATTTTTCATTCATTACAACGGTGACAACAAGAAACAAGTTCAAATGACTAAACCAAATTATCAGATGGCAAAGCATTCTGTGCAATGAATAAATCTATCAAAATCGAGCCGCATAAATGCACGGGCTAGCACAATTTAATATTTATTGAATGAGAAAATTTATATGCGTAAGAAATGTCATAAGGAATAAGTTATTATGATTTATAATTAAATATGCACATAAATATCATTTTTTTCGAATGGCATGTAAATAACATATTTATTTCTCATATTTAACATCACAGCTATTTAGAATAAATGAAATCAACAAAACTAGTGGGCGTTCATTTTACTGATGTTTAACCAAATAATTATGTGACATCAGTTTGCAATAGCCAATAGTAGTATAGTTTTATTGAAGTTCTATTCATGTTTGTTTTCTTAGTCGTTCACTCTTCATCGTGTATATGTGTGTAGCGTGTATATGCACAGGCTTATGGTATCCATACCCTATTACTTATCTGTATGGAAATTACATATGTATTTTTGGGGCTCACATGTGCGGTGAAGAAAAAATAATAGTAGCGTACTGTTGCCTGCTATCCTGAGATCCATGTGCCCAATAAATAAAGAAATAAATAACAGGAACATGTTGTGTGCTATACTTTCTTCCCTCATCTCCCAAAAATGGACGTCCACATCCATGGCAAAGATTGATCCAGGAATCCGCTGCGGGGCTATGCCGAGTCGCCGCTAGTTCCACTCCTCTGTGCCACCGCCGACGGCTCTCCCTCTCTCCACTCGCCGGTCCCCCAAAAGGAAATCCCTGATCCAACCGCTAGCCATACATTCTGTTCCCCCTTTTGATTGTACCTTCTAGTCCTTCAATTTGTCAGCACCAAATCTGACCTTGGTAGACAACCTGGAAGTTAGAGAGAAGCAACCACTATGGGATACATCATGTGTGGCTAAATCATTAGATTTTCTGTATGTATTATCTTAAGAATCGGAAACTTGCTTGGAGGGGATGTCTTATTTCCCTTTTGGGTCTGTATGTGGATGTGCAGTGAGGTGATGTAGGTGTTGTGTAGAGACGGTGGTAGAGGAGTCGTAAGGAGATTGTCAGAGCTGAATCGGTAGGTCATCCGCATCAGCTTATTCTGTGTGTTGTCCTCGATATAGTCGGCGGCTGCGCCACGTATTGTTTTTAAATTTTTATTTTGTTAAATTCGGAGGTAGAAGATTATTTGTTAAATTCGGCGGCTGCGCCACGTGTTGAACGCCTATGCCACCCATATCTTGGCCGACCGGAGCGCCGCCACCCGCTCCATCATTTGGACCGACATATGCTAATCCGCGTCCGTCCTTCGACCAAGGATCACTCATGCAGGCTTTCAACACAATGTCCTTAACACCATCATCTTCAAACGAATGGTACATGGACTCAGGCGCTTCCGCTCACATGACCGGCAATCAGGGTAAACTTTCACACCTCCTCCCTTCTAACTCCTCTTAACCTCATGCCATCGTTGGCAATGGTCAAGCCCTTCCCATCACGTGCACCGGTCACACCACCCTCTCTACTCCTAATCATTCATTCTCTCTTAACAATGTTCTAGTTACACCTGACATTATCAAAAATCTTATTTCTGTATGTAAGCTCACCACTGATAATCTTGTTTCTGTTGAGTTTGATCCTTTTGGTCTCTCTTTGAAGGACTTCCGCACCAAGAACGAGATCGTCAGGTGCAATAGTTTCCGGCGAACTCTACCCTTTCTGGTGGCCATCTTCCACTCCGCAAGCTCTCTCCGCCACCACGTCATCCTTAACATTGTGGCATCGTCGCCTAGGCCATCTCAGTAGTCAAGCTTTGTCGCACCTAGCATGTGCCTTTTCTTTTCCTTGTCACAAAAACAATAACGATGACCATTTATGTCATGCTTGTCAATTAGGAAAACATGTTCGCCTACCTTTTGATACATCTACTACCCAGACTACTTGTCCGTTTCAACTCATCCATTGTGATTTGTGGACTTCGCCTCTTCCTATTGTGTCTGGCTACAAATACTACCTAGTTGTGTTAGATGATTTCACACATTACCTTTGGACTTCTCCTTTGCGATTAAAATATGAGACTTTCTCTACACTCAAACACTTTTTTGCCTATGTCTCAACTCAGTTTAAAGCAACCATCCAATCTGTACAGTGTGACAATAGACGCGAATTCGATAATACCAGTGCTCACAAGTTTCTCCTATCCCTTGGTGCCACCCTTCGCATGTCTTGTCCATACACCTCTCCACAGAACGGCAAAGCTGAACGTGTCATCTGCTCCACTAATAACATGGTGCGTTCCCTTCTTTTCCAAGCCAGCTTACCACCGGCCTATTGGGTTGAAGCTCTTCACACTGCCACTTTCCTCTTCAACCTACACCCAACCAAAACATTGCAACAACGTACACCTTATGAGGCTCTTCGCGGCCTACCTCTCCCCCTAGAGCACTTGCGTGTTTTCGGTTGTCTGTGCTATCCTAACCTATCCGCTATAGCACCACACAAACTAGCTCCACGCACGACCGCATGCGTTTTCCTCGGGTACCCCTCTAACCATCGTGGATATCGCTGTCTTGACCTCACTACACATAAAATCATCATCTCTAGACATGTTGTCTTTGATGAGAACACCTTCCCTTTCGCTAAACAATCCACACCACCCCCTACTGCCATTGATCTGTCCTTTTTAGATGATCATCCTATCATTCCTCCCTCACAAATCAACCAACCTCCAGCACCGATGCCGGCCACACCACATCCACCTGAGCCACCCATGCCTTCTACACCTGAGCCGCCCACCCCTCCCACTCCTCCAGTTACACCTCCAACTCTACCTATAGTTTTGGCTCCTGTTGGACCTCCCCTTGCCGACAATTCTCACTCGATGTTTACTCGTGGAAACCGTGGCCTATCTTTGCCTGTTGATCGTCTTAATCTTCTTGTTGATGTCCCTAGTCCTCTACCTAAGAGCTACCGAAGTGCTCTTAAAGATACCCACTGGCACTCTGCTATGGTGGACGAATTTAGTGCCCTTCAAAACAATCAAACTTGGGATCTTGTTCCCCGTCCTCCCGGTGCCAATGTCATTTCTGGTAAATGGATATTTCGGCACAAGCTTAAGCAAGATGGGTCCCTGGATCGCTACAAAGCACGTTGGGTCCTCCGCGGCTTCACCCAGTGTGCCGGCGTCGATTACGGCGAGACTTTTAGCCCCGTTGTCAAGCCAGCAACAGTTCGAACCGTCCTCTCTCTTACTGTTGCACAAGACTGGCCGGTTCACCAGCTCGACATCAACAATGCTTTTCTACATGGTACACTCAATGAGACAGTCTACTGTGTGCAGCCGTCGGGATTCGTCGATGTCGCCAAACCGGACCATGTGTGCCGCCTCAATAAGTCTCTCTATGGGCTTAAACAGCCGCCGCGAGCATGGTACAGCCGTTTCACCGATCATCTTCTTCGCCTCGGTTTCGTCAGTTCCCGTGCAGACCCCTCGCTCTTCATCTACAGCCGCAACAGTGAGATTGTCTACCTCCTGCTATACGTTGATGATATAGTCCTGACAGCTTCATCTGAGCGACTTCTTCAGCAAACCATTATGGCTCTCGAGCGGGAGTTCTCTCTCAAAGACCTTGGAGCCCTGCACTACTTCCTCGGTCCTTGCTTCCTTTCCAGAGATAGAAATATGATGTACTTGCTTCCTTTCCAGAGATAGAACTTGCCCTTGGGTCCTGGCCATTATGGCACAACTGAAAATCCCGTTGCCGCGCTAGCAGTCTCTGTAGTTCCTTGTTTGCCGTGACAGAAAGGTTTGGAAGTAACTCTACCCGCCAACCCCCGGAGGTGTGCTGAGTAGCAACAGTGCAGAATTTATGTTTTGCAAAGGAGAACAGCATGGGGTAGGAGTGGAGAAGTTGCCCATGACCAGTCCAGTTGTCGTGCCAAAAAGAAACTTTGAAACCTGCACCCACTTTGCACTTCGTGCTCTGTAGTACGAGCGGAATGACGGCCTTTAGACATCTCCATATGGTCGTGTCACTGTTTGAGACTTTCAATGGGATGGATGTTTTGCAATACTCCTCTCGGAACCAAACCATTGATAGCAAGGGACGTCACTGTCCTGAAGGACCTTTGTCATGAATTTGCAAAGCATGGCAATATTATGTGCGTGAAGATCCCTTATTCCCAGACCTCTTATGCTTTTATTTAGGAGACAGTATCCCAAGCTACCAAGCAGTGTCCTCCCTTAGCCGAGTGAGAGCCATGCCATAAAAAACCTCTCAAAATCCTTTCTAGCTGATCCAGTGTTTCCTTAGGCCAAATGAAACAAGACATGAAGTAATTGGGGATTGCTGCTAAGACTGAGTTTAGTAGAGTGAGCTTGCCTCCCCAGGAGAGTAGCGTGACCATCCAACCAGAGAGTCTCTTGTCCACGCGATGAATGACTGGAGCGAGCATGGAGTGAGAAACTTTATGGGTAGAGAGAGGCAAACCCAGGTATGTGCAAGGGAAGTCTGAGATAGTGCAATCAAGGAGCTCAGCAATTTCCTGGCAAACAGCTCTATCCATGGAGACTGGGATGAAGGTGCTTTTGTGGAAATTGATCTGCAGCCCTGTAAAGTCCGAGAAGGTACGCAAAACCCTCTTGATGACCCTGGCCCGTTCTATGTCACCCTTAATGAGCAGCCGTGTATCATCGGCGTATTGCAGCACTGGGAGGAAAGAATCAACGTTCAGAGGGTGGGTGAGGTTTCCCTGCTCATATTCAGCACAACACAACCTTTGCAGAAGATCAGCCACCAAAATAAACAAATATGGTGATAAAGAATCCCCCTGACGTAATCCACTCTTTGATTGGATTGGGTCTCCCAATGAACCATTGACTAAAACCCTTGAGGCGCTACTGTGCAACAACTCTTTGATCCAGCTGATCCACCTCTGTCCAAAACCTCTGGCTGTCAAAATGGCAAACAAACCCTCCCAACTTACACTGCCAAATGCTTTCCTGAAGTCCAACTTAAGAACAATCATGGGCAGTTTCCTTTTATGTGCAAACTGGACAGTTCAGCTGCTAAAGCAAAGTTCTCGACGATGCATCTGCCGGCCAGGAATCCGGATTGCAGGGGATGGACCATTCCAGGAATCCTCTTCTGTAGGCGATTAGTGAGGACCTTAGTGCTTAATTTGGGAGGCATTTATTGCTAAGGAAGTGCTGAAGAGAAAACAATTAAAATTCATTGTAATGTCAACTCGAAAACAATGTTAGTTCAATTTCCTAAAAGTGCAAGGTGGGTCAATGGCAGAATAGAAACTGAATCCATACATTAACAACAACAATATGTGCCAGGTTATCTCATAACTTGAAATTACATTTGCATAACCAGTGGTTGAATGAAAACACAAATGCTTTAAGAAATACTAAATTTTAAATTATCGCCGAATCTCTAAATTTACTTTAACAAACAAAATAAGTAAATGAACCCAATGAGCTACATGATGCCAAGCAAGAGGAGAATGTGATTAATAATTGGGGGCGTGGCTGGGCCATTTTTTGGCAAAAAGCGTCGTCTGAGCCTAAAACCGAGCCTAAAAAGGTGTACTGGGGGCGCTGGCAGAAGTTTCGGCGAATCGTGTCTCTCCACATGTCCTTTTTCTTGGCCCACTTAATCATTTCCCTCACAAACTTTTGGTTGAGATGGGGTGTGGCTGGGAAGATGCCCTCCCCATGCACTTCTATTTCGCCGGATAAAGCATTTGGCACCAACTTTTTTGGTTCGGTGGTATTTTTGGGGGCTCCAACAGCTGGAGATGCTCTAAGACGAAAGGAACAACACCGAGAAGATGGGCTTTGAACCCAACAACAATTCTCTCTGTCTTGGAACCAATGGACTTTCAAAATAAGTGACGTCGAGATGATGCCTAACTAATGGGGACACCTAATCCGCGGCTGGAACGCTTGTCCTGGCATGGAACACTTTTACTGGCATCGGCAAAACCAAGCCACCAGTAGCATCTCCTCCAAGCTTTGGTCATCGATGCACAAGCAACCCAATTTGGTACATCATCTCCTCTTGCAAGATTTGGTCATACACGAATAGGGAACTCAGATTTGGGGTAGCAACCTCGATTTCTTTTTCCCCTTTCTAAGACGATGAAGGAAAAAAGTGAATGTGTTTCCCTTTCGCAAGACCATTTCTCCATTGCACGAATTCGTCTGAGAAATCAGTGAACCGGTGGCCCTTCCGTGAACTCCCTCACGGGACCTCCTATTCCGAGCTTTCAGCACCGCCAAAACCGAACTGGCACTCACTGCAACGCCCTGGTGGGCCCGCCCACAAACGTACAACGCCAGCGACCCCCCCCCCCCTAAAAAGTTTGGTTGCGGCGAGGATTCGAACTCGCATCGTTGAATTCCCGCGCGTGCTTGTCTAACCACCAGAACTACCTCGTAATAGTGATCCATAGTACCGCAAAATAGTTAAGAACAATTATAACCGCGATGTTCCAAAATTTACAAGTTCACAGATCAAAAGAAAGGTCACGAACATTAAAAGAAAGTTTGCGAATTTGTTTCAAGAAGAAAAGGTCCACATACTCAAAAAAGTTCATGAAAATTGAAAAAAGTTCACTAATTTGAGAAAAAGTTCATTCATTTGAAAAAAGTTCATAGATTTGAAAAGTTTATGATTTTTTTACAAATTTAAGAAAAGTTCACAAATTTTTAAAAAGTTCATAGTTTTTAATAAAAAAATGATTTTGTTTGAAAAAATTCATTGATTTTTAGAAAATCATCAAAATAAAAAAAGTTCATCGTTTTTTTAAATCATCAAATTTGAAAAAGGTTCATCAATTCTGGAAAAAGTTCACAAATTTAGAAAAAGTTCATTCAAATGTTTGAAAGAGTTAGAAAAATAGAAAAAGAAGTTTATCAACCTGGAAAAAAGTTCATAGATTTTGAAGAAAAAGTTCATTGACTAAAAATCACACATTAATTAAAAATAAGTAAATAGATAACAAAAAAAGAAAAATGGAAAAAATGCAAACTGGAGAAAGAATAAAAAACAGAAGAAGTTACTAAGCACAAGTGTGCGATGTCCCTAGTGATTAGCATGACGCGCTGTGAACTTACAGGTCTCGAGTTCGATCTGCCGCGCACAAACTATTTTTTTTTGAAGGCCACTAATGGGTCGGCCAACCTTGTAGAAGTGGGTGTGCGCTTTAGACGCCAGTTTGCAAAATGACCTATAACAGACGCGTGAAGCGCCAAATAGGAGCCGTCCCGGGGCGTGGAGTTATTCAAGGCTCTTACGTGTATATAGATTTGTACATGGGCCCAGAGTTCAGCCCAGCCAGGCACCCAGCCCACTCCCGGAATGCCCTTCCAATCCCCGAGCAGCACACGAGCGCACTGCCCTAGCACGCACGCACCCACACGATCAGACGCAGCCGCCGCGCTGCCTTCCCGCGCGGACGCCCTCCGCCATTGCCGCGCTCACTCCTGGCCGTGCTCCCGGCCGGCCTCCCCCCATCCCCCGCGCTTCCGTCCCGCGCTGGCGCTGCCATCTCGTGCTGCCGCCAGTCCGCCGTCGTCCGCCGAGGCCGAGCTCCCGGCCTCCACCGTCCTGCGGGCGAGCGGCGAGCTCAACCTCAACTGCGCCCCGAGCGTCGTCCGCTCCGGGACGAGGCCTCCGTGCTCCTGCGGTTCTACCGGCTGCTGGGTAATTTTCTGACCGATACTGTCTGTGTAGTGCATATATACTGAATAACTGAAGGAGTATTTAACACTGAACTTTTTTTGGGATTGTATTTAACACTGAACTAGGACCGCATTGTGCGGAAATTCAATTGAAAAAACAAAAAACTGTGTGTTTGTGTAAGTTTTACATGTACTGTTGAACTGAAATTTAGTTGAAAAATGAAATTCTAGGTATTTATAAGTGCTAAAGTTTTTTTTTTGAAATTTACATGGTTATTTTGGGTAGTAAGTGTGAAAGATTTTCCATGTTGCCAAAGAAAATTGGCTCGGGGTCTTCTTAAATTATGGCTCCTCTAACCACCGGCGATGACGAGGGCGAGCAGTGCACCGCGTTCCCCCTTGTGGCCACGCGGCCAGACTCGATGAGATCAATTAGGATCGGATACCTGGAGAGTGCGTCCAGTCACTCACCCGGCCACCCGCGCCACCACCCAAGGAAGACAAATTAGTACTAGAAAAGGAGCAACAAGTAGGGCTGGGATTGCCTGGGAATTTGTTTCCTGATGGTCACCATCAACACCTTCCTTCGCTGGCAACAAATCTTAAGAAATGGCGTATGTAGATGAGGAGCCTGGTTGTTTTTACTTTAGAGAAAAGACACAGGTAGTTATCAAAACCAATTGGCCTGTGTAATCTTGATATGTCAGCTATGCAAACTGGTCAGATTTTCATATGGCTATGGACGTAAAACACGTACTAACCTACAAGCGAGAAAAAGATAGGTGACCAAAGGAAGGATGGCTGACCACACTGCAAAATGAAGGATGTCAAAATAAAACAACATATAACCAATGGACAAACATTAGCTACAGAGATGTTGAAGACACATAAAAAGAAGTCAAAAGGCAGATCAATGGCAAGTTAAATATTATTATTAACCTCATTTTCTAACAAAAATATAAATCATACAGTTGACAAATAAGTGAGAAAAAATAATAGTTGAGGGAATACATGTAAAACGTGAAATAACTAAAATCACATGAAGTAAAATGATGTTATGAATATGTCATATATGTAATTATGTAGAATATACAATAAACCAAAAGGAAGTTCGAATGAATAAAAATTCAAAATGAATATAAATATATGGCAAGTCGAAAACCTATCATCCATATACTCTAAATAGAAGGATGAAGTGAGATATTTTTCATTCATTACAACGGTGACAACAAGAAACAAGTTCAAATGACTAAACCAAATTATCAGATGGCAAAGCATTCTGTGCAATGAATAAATCTATCAAAATCGAGCCGCATAAATGCACGGGCTAGCACAATTTAATATTTATTGAATGAGAAAATTTATATGCGTAAGAAATGTCATAAGGAATAAGTTATTATGATTTATAATTAAATATGCACATAAATATCATTTTTTTCGAATGGCATGTAAATAACATATTTATTTCTCATATTTAACATCACAGCTATTTAGAATAAATGAAATCAACAAAACTAGTGGGCGTTCATTTTACTGATGTTTAACCAAATAATTATGTGACATCAGTTTGCAATAGCCAATAGTAGTATAGTTTTATTGAAGTTCTATTCATGTTTGTTTTCTTAGTCGTTCACTCTTCATCGTGTATATGTGTGTAGCGTGTATATGCACAGGCTTATGGTATCCATACCCTATTACTTATCTGTATGGAAATTACATATGTATTTTTGGGGCTCACATGTGCGGTGAAGAAAAAATAATAGTAGCGTACTGTTGCCTGCTATCCTGAGATCCATGTGCCCAATAAATAAAGAAATAAATAACAGGAACATGTTGTGTGCTATACTTTCTTCCCTCATCTCCCAAAAATGGACGTCCACATCCATGGCAAAGATTGATCCAGGAATCCGCTGCGGGGCTATGCCGAGTCGCCGCTAGTTCCACTCCTCTGTGCCACCGCCGACGGCTCTCCCTCTCTCCACTCGCCGGTCCCCCAAAAGGAAATCCCTGATCCAACCGCTAGCCATACATTCTGTTCCCCCTTTTGATTGTACCTTCTAGTCCTTCAATTTGTCAGCACCAAATCTGACCTTGGTAGACAACCTGGAAGTTAGAGAGAAGCAACCACTATGGGATACATCATGTGTGGCTAAATCATTAGATTTTCTGTATGTATTATCTTAAGAATCGGAAACTTGCTTGGAGGGGATGTCTTATTTCCCTTTTGGGTCTGTATGTGGATGTGCAGTGAGGTGATGTAGGTGTTGTGTAGAGACGGTGGTAGAGGAGTCGTAAGGAGATTGTCAGAGCTGAATCGGTAGGTCATCCGCATCAGCTTATTCTGTGTGTTGTCCTCGATATAGTCGGCGGCTGCGCCACGTATTGTTTTTAAATTTTTATTTTGTTAAATTCG
Source organism: Triticum aestivum (assembly GCF_018294505.1). Classification (NCBI taxonomy): domain Eukaryota; kingdom Viridiplantae; phylum Streptophyta; class Magnoliopsida; order Poales; family Poaceae; genus Triticum; species Triticum aestivum. The sequence goes on along the minus strand of NC_057794.1, from coordinate 44,708,851 downwards.
GAGGTAGAAGATTATTTGTACACTTCAGTTTTCGGACCTCCTAGTTTTCAATTTGCAGATACTAAGTAAACCAAAGGCACACATTCATGGTTCTTACTTTTTTAAATTCTGATTATGCAAATGCACAGACTACATATTGTTTTAGTGCTAGATCAAATTTTCAAACATAGCCATGTGTGTCTGCGGAAATATCTGATTCATCGGAAAACCATACGAAATTCCTGTTTAAGAACGTTACATAGAGTAAAATAAAAATATTCTAAGATCTCTTGCACTAAAGGATCTCCTTGTACACAATATTTTTTGCCGAATTATTTTCCTTAGATTCTTCATCTGAAATTAGAACTTTAAGTCCATCTCTACTTGTGACTCTTGATACGGCTACATAGAGTTGGCCATGAGTGAACACCTGCTTCGGTAAATATAGGCCCACATGTTTTAGCGACTGCCCTTGACTCTTATTTATCGTCATTGCAAAACAAACTGATATTGGGTACTGCCTCCTTTTCAACACAAACGGCCATTTTGAGTCACTTGGTGACATAATTATCCTTGGAATATGTACCTTGTTTCCAATGTTTGTCCCTGTTATTATTTGAGCTTCTATGAACCATTTGCCTAGCTGTGTTATAGTTAGTCTCGTACCATTGCATAAGCCCTCGCTTTGGTTGATATTCCGTAGCAGCATAATTGGCAGGCCTACTTTCAGCCGTAGTATGTGGTCTGATATTCCAGGGCACTTCAAGCTATTCAGGAATTCTGTTGGGTACAAATGATCTACATCTTCCGAATTTGACATTGCTTTGCACACTGTATCTGAGCTTCGATATGTTACCTCTTCACCTTCTATTCTACCCATGATGTAAGAATTTACCTCATCAACCATGTCATTTCTTGGACATAAGATGGCTCTCTCTTGTAAGTATGTTCGGTTGGTGTAGTTCGTCCATAGGTTTGGATAGGTGTTGTTGATGATCGTTTCAAATTGGTTCTCTCCTTTTTGCAGAAGCAAGTCTTCAGGTATATGTACCCATGCTTCTTCTTCTTTATTTCCAACTAATCCATCTCCAATATTTAGAATCCAGCCTGCAAAATCTGTGGTCTTTTTTTGTTCTTCTGGAGTATCTGTTAGTGCAGAAACACGCATGTTCTGAGTGAGCTTGAATTCCTCAAAGTGTTTCCATAAGTAGGAACGTTTTAAGGATGCATCAACAATGTGAGATCTTCGCCCTTTCGGTATTACCGGCAGGATTTGTCTGAAGTCACCTCCCATCACTACTGTCATCCCTCCAAATGGTTTATCTGTACTATTTTCGTTTGTGAACCTTAGAATGTCTCTCAAGCTCTTGTCCAATGCTTCGAAGCAATGTCTGTTCGCCATTGGTGCTTCGTCCCATATAATTAATGATGTTTTCTTTAGCAGGTCTGCAAGACAAGATCCTTGCTTGATGTCACATGTGGACTCATTAATGATGTTGAGTGGGATGCGAAATCTTGAATGTGCAGTTCTTCCCCCAGGTATAAGAAGCGCTGCTATTGCACTGGATGCCACTGCTAAAACTATTTTTCCTTCAGATCGTAGTGATGTCGTGATTGCCTTCCAAAGAAATGTTTTTCCTGTCCCACCATATCCATTGACAAATATCAATTTGCCTAGTTTGCTATTTACAGATTGTAGTGTTGCATCAAAAGCTTGTCTTTGTTCTGGATTCAACTTTCTAAGTAATGCCACTTTCTCTATTTGGAGAAAATCTCTGTCATAGTTAAGCTCTTCACTTACCAACCTATTTTCTAGACCTTGTAGTGAGTTGCTATCTGGTAATGGAATTTCTTCATAATCTTTTAATGACTTTCCACCTCTCCTTAGCAACATCTCTATCTCTATAAGTGCGAGGTTTTGCATTTGTTCAGGATGAAGCTGAAGTTCATCGAAGTTCAAGATTCTCCTCTGATGTCGTTGTACGTCATCCGAGAGTAATTCCCATGTAGATTTCCATAGTTTTCCTGGATATGTGACCTCGCCAAAAAGGAGTATTGTGCAGAAAAGTTGGCGCATTTGTTGTGCAGAAGCCCAAATTGATGCTTCCTTAATAAAATCATCCCATTCTTTGTCATCATTTACTTTTCTGATCTGTAGGTCGGGTGTATAATACCATTTACTTTTCTGATGTCCTCAAATGATTTACAACCTTTGACAGAGTTTAGTAGTATTCTTAGGTAATATTTCTCACCACTTGCTGGATGGGCATAGTAGATCCTCCCAATAGATTGTTTCCTGCCTTTCCTTGGTTTCCATTTTTTCTTCTTTGCATGCCACGTCCACTTAGTGGGGAATTCTGCACATGTCAGATCACGGGCCTCCTCATACAATTGATTAGCGGTCATCCATTCAGTGAAAATTGTTTTTTCGATGCCAGTTCTATGTACGATTTGCTCAATATCAGTTGAGTCCGGGAACACAACCATTTGTTCATCTTGAAGGTGGAATTGCAGTCTCTGTACAGAAGGCTGCCGATGCTGAAGTTCAAATCCAAATATACGCCAAGATGCTTCACCTGCAGATAGGTATCGTGCATCAAGGTACATTTGTATCTCATCGTAGTTGTTTCCAGTTCCCAAAACTACAGTTGCTCTATCCTCTCCTTTGTGGGTGTACTTGAACGCATACTTTATGGATCTTGATTTATTACACCATTCCCCGTTTATGTGGGCCTGGTACTTGACTATCAGGTCCCTGTTGTATGGAACAATATACCTGCTATCTAGCTGTACTCCATTTTTTTCTACCGTCCTTCCATCATTTCTTCTTCTGTATATTGGGAATCCTTCTTCATCAATGCTTGTTTCCTCACAGAACATCTTAGGGAAATGTTTTGAGCACTTCCCATTGATCATGCACGATGACTTGTAGTGCGGTTGTCCACATGGCCCGTGCATCATGAAATTTTCAACTGCCATGTAACCTTCTGGGTCAGCGTCCTTGTCTGGTACCTCTGCTGATATGATCTGGTCAATATTTTGGGGGCTAGGATCCTTGTCGCCTAGATCTAGAAATAGTAGTATATGTGCATGAGGTAGGCCTCTTTTCTGGAACTCGATAGTGTGGACAACTACAACAAAGCATTATAATTTCATTAGTTACATTTTAAGTTTGGTAGTAATTTACAATGTGTTCTAATATTCAAACAATGAGGCAAAATATGAAGATAATGTCCATAATTAACTTAGTTGTGATGATAGGTAGGAATTGGCTGAAACTGGGTTTACTCACTTGCTATTGCTTTTCCAAACCGCTTATTTTTGTATATGTCTTCTATCAGTTCATTGAGCTTTATAAGGAACACTCTATTGATAATGTCTGGACGATCTTCTGGTTTTTGGCCTGGTATGAAGTCCAACATGGTCTGTATTTCTGGCCACTTTGGGTTGCATGTGAAAGTGATAAACAGATCTGGATATCCAGCCCACCGACATATCGCCATTGCGTCGTGGTAATACTGCTGTTTATTCCTAGGACTTCCATTATATGATGAAGGTAGTATAATTCTTTTACCTACTTGATCAGTTCTCGTATCACCATTATCAATTGCGTCTTGCAAACCGCTATATAGCTCTGTTCTAAGTGTCCCTTGATGCATCCTGTACCAATTCAGCCTCCATTGCTCAATGCATGTTGCTGCATCAACAATGAACTGAAGGAACAACTTGCCACTCGTTTGCAAGACTACTGACTGGTTCACTCGTTGCTGGATGCGATATGCATAATACTGCATCATGGTAACATGCTTTCTCTTTCCTTCGCCACCCTTTGTTTTTTCTAATTTTATTTCTGGTCTGAATCCGTCTTCTCCGTACGGGAATAATAATGGGTATTGCATAGACATAAAGCTTGGATGTAGTTCTGAAATTCTCTGGAGTTGTTTGTCTTTATTTTCTACTATTATATCCCGGCCAACATTTTCTCCTGTTTGTTCCCCAACAATGAGTGCAGCTATTTCAGATGCAGTTGGTAGGTTGTATTGTCTTCCATCGCTGGACCTTTTACCAATTAATCGCAACCTAACATTTTCGAGATCTGACTCTTGGTATCTATCCCTTGCCATACGGAATGATTTCACTAACTCGTTGTTCTCATCAAGCATCTCCAATAATCTAGACACGATGCCTTCATCTAGTTGTGTTTTCCTTTCCTTTGAGGTTGAAGCCTGCATTCTGTTTTTGACCTCATTTTCTGTATCATAAATGTACAATTGAGCAAACTTTGGCGTGCAACCATTATCTCCACTATCTTTAGGTAGCAATGTGCCAATTTGATGATAGTTTTGGCCATTCAAGCGAAAAACATACGGTGCACCCCCTCTTTTGTTTATCTCGTAGTCGACCTGGCCAGCCATCGAAGTAAATGCAAATGTTGAATTATAGTTCCTGATATTGTCTCTGTAATTTGAGGATTCTCCCTTTTCATTAGACATTAGTAGCTGCTGAAGGTATGCTGGAGGTTTTTTCAATGGTGGCAATTTGACTTTGCCTTCCTTGCAACAAAGTCCGAATGTTGGTCTTGATATGTTTGTGTTATTCTTGCTTCTCTCTTGATGCCACATTATAGCATTGCAGAATGGACATAAGCATGTTGGTTTTCCGAAATTTGAAACTTCACTTGGAGAGCTCTGAGATTTACCTCTTTTTTTTAATCAATTGTAATTTCCTATTTGCTCGATTCAACCTACTTATTTCTTTTCTTCTAGTCAAATCGGTATCTGTTGAGCCTCTAGCAAAATTTGATGCTTCTAAAGCGTGTTCGTCAACTGTTGTACTCGAAGCAAACTCAATGTCACCATTTTGTTTTCTCTGAACCAACCTTGCACGCTTGTTGCTTTGATTTCCATGGACCATCTGTTTCTTCTTCATTGGTTTTTGTTTATTTGGACCCAATGAAATGCTACAACAAAATATATTTGGTAGTTGTTAGTCCATTATATCAGGCAGAGACTAACAGCCATGATGATGTTGTTAAAGTGAGCACCTTTCTTGTTCTTTGATTATTGTAGTTGTAGCATGATCATTCGTTATTCCCTGAAAATAGAAGGAGTTAAAATTTATCTGCATAGCACACTGTTATGACCGGCCAGGTCTATGGCCGCAGGGGGCCCACTGGGCAGGCTTAGGCCACAAGTTATCTTAGTTTTATTTTCAGATTATGGTTATATATACAAGTTGTAAGACTATTTCGAGAATTAAGCAATAAGACTATTCTATTGCCCGGCTCCTAGAGGAGCCGGAACCCTAACCCTAGCCGCCTCCTTCTTGCGCCGCCGCCGCCCCAACCGCAAGGACGGCGCCTCGCCGCCGTCCGCCGCGCTCCAGCCCTCGCCCAACTCCCTCCTCCCCCTATAGCCTACGCCCGAGGCAACCCAAAACCCTTAGCTCCTAACACACACTAAAAGTAATTTGAAGATATCATAATTATGTGATTACCTTTTTCCTTGTTTGGCAAGCTACAACATCAGTGGATGTATATACGCATGTGAATGGCCTGTAATATATTTATTTCATGATCAATTATTTTTATAGGTACATGTAATGAGCTATTTTCCTGTTAATGAATACCGAATAATATACTAGAATGCAAGCCAGTACCTTCCATTCGATGGTGTAGATTGTCTTATTGGACATGAATATCCGACTGGTTACCTATCATGGTTAATAACTTTGGACGCTTCTATTTTTTTGTTTTGTTTGTAGATCAACTTCGCTTCGTCCTAGCTTGCCTGCATTTATTTTTTCATACATTATTTGCATTATAATGTAATGTATTTTCATTTATTAGTTAGACTGTAGATGTGCTAGAGGCAAATTGTGTCATAACATACCTGCTGTTGCCTTCTACTCTAATTTGCTAAAAATATGATTTGGATAATCAGGTTAATGTATTCAAGGGTGTGTGGAACATTGTTATAAGAATAGGATAGAAGTGTTGTAGTGAAGTTTGTACCCTGCTCTTGTCAGGTCATTTGTCTTCTTTGCCCAAGATGATACCCCTGCATGTGTTGTACTCTTATTATAAATAGTTAAAATATAAACTCAAATTGGTTTTGCTGCAAGGCACTATTAGAACCCTTTACTTCAAATATTAGATGAAAATAGCTGGTATGTTGCTAAAATCATATGTTGAACACCATTATTTGCAATAGCCTCATTGACCATTATCTATTTTACCTTTGGTTGTTTTCATTCCCCTTTTGTTGAACAGGTACGTGATTATTCAACATGGTGGCCGGGGCTAGTGCTTATGGGTTTGTCAATTTCAGATCGACCCTCTGAAACAGCCGATGACTTCGCACCTAATGAAGGTTTTAGCAATCGCCAACCGTCGCTCGACCGAGGGAAAACCTGTCGCGAGAGACACATACAGCAGCCTCTTTCTCTCCTACGATCCACCTCTGCTCTCTTCTCCTTCAGAAACCCTAGAGTTTCAGGGAGGAGCGGATCCATGAGCCCTGGAGAAGACGTTGCAGCAGGTGTGCTCAAAATCTGATCCGATGGTGCCTTACCCGCTGTCAATGGCAGCGTGCGGTGCGCAGTTCACGTACCAGTTCGTCAAGCGGCTCATTGCCAACCTACGAAGTGGTTATCGGCCTGAGCTATGGTGAGGGTGGTGCTGGCTGTGGCCTCCCGCACCTCTATGCATGGTCGTAGCCTCGTAGGAGTGGCTGGCATCTTGACTTCATCTACTGCCTGGCTCCTGCCCCCAGCTCCTCAGCAGCGCGTACAGTCGTACACTTCCGTCACCGCCCTCCAATTTTCCAATTTTTGGGGCAACTAATTTTACCCATAACCTACCAATGAGATTCTGTGCTGGCGGCCTTCAAGTCAAGATGCACGGTAATCAACCTACAAGCTTGCAGCCACATGCACAAGCCCTCCCAGCAACATTACCGAGTCAATTTTTCTTGTAACTATAGGATTCTATAACAAGCCCTCCAAGGAACATTACCGAGGTCAACTTTGCTAGTAACTACAGGATTCAATAACGAATCTTGGTGGAATGTGCATTCAGAGTGGCCATTGTTGGTGTAAAATTTGCAATATATCACCTTTTGAAGATTAATATTGATCTTGGCTATTTATAGTAACATGTATGAAATGATGCCGTCATATGTTTGATTTCAGTAAGATCTGCATGCATTGATGCTTTTGTCTAAAAGAATGTTATATAGTGTTGTTTGTGAAACTTAGGTCAAAGAAAAGTGATGGTAGTATTAGTTGGACTAGAACAAATCAGCGGTATGAAAGTAAAGTATTACAACTTCTTTTCAATTAAAATTGTACTTTGATATATAATTTCTAGCAATTTCATTTCTAGTTGAGCAAGTATGCTTTCAGGAAAGAAATTGACGCCAGTTGTTTATACTCTATAGTTCGTAGAATGACGAGGCCTATATGGAGGCCAACCGGCGCTTCGTCCGGCAGGAGAGGGCGGAGATCGACGAGCCAGAGCTGCCGCACATGCCCATCAACCCGCCACCCGACACGGAGATCGTCGACATCTCCGACGATGAGTAATTTAGATATGTATGTAGTATGTAGATTTTCTAAATTTGCATGGCTAGTATGGATTTGAGGTACGAAATTTGAGGTTCATGGATGCAAAGGACATTTTTTCATTGCTCATCCGCGGGCATTTGGGGAGCGGGTTTTGATGTTTGTGCCTGTAGATGCTCTAAGTCTATCAGGCCGACTTAATTTGATTGTCTAATTCACGCATCTAAATTTTTGTTTGTCTAATTGACGTGTCTAAGTTTTGATCACCATGGTAATTAGTTGATCACGAGCACAGATGCTCCTGCTTGAATAGTAAAAACTAAAAAAATAGTAAAAAGCTGAAATTTATACGCATCAAAGATGAATAAAATTTTTAAGTGCATGCAAAATTTCATGGTGATTGAGCTCGGGACAGAAACAAAATATCATTACTCCAAAAACGAAAATTTTGAACCATTCTCACTACCCTGATGTTTTTTGTCCGGAGCTCCTGCGATGCCCAATTGCCATGAAATGTTGCGAGCCCTTAGAAAACTTCTTCATCTTTGCTGCCAAAACTTTCGGATTCTCTTTTCTGCTATTTCCTATGATTTTATTGTTAATCCTAGGGAGTAGATGTTCCCAGGCACCGAAATGCCGTCCTCAACATATAAAACTTTGCGTGTATTGCATAGCTTGTACCTTTATATTCAACTTCTTAGTTTACTCCTCACGACAAATCCTACTCCAAAAGCTCCAAACGACTCAACAAAAATGATCAAGTTGTGCCTAAAACAGATAATTAACATAGAACTTACCTTGATCCATCTCACACACTTACGGCCGGGCTAATCGATCGGAGCAAATATAAATAGAAATAACACATAACATAGAACTTACCATGATCTATCTTTTCTTCAACATCACCAACTTCAAATTCAGCTTCGAAATTAGTACAAATCGTGGTCAAACTAGCTGTTCTCTCTCTTTGCTCAGAAGTCAGAAGCTAACCAAAGAGAGCTGAGTGAGAGTGAGAACGAAGCTGATAGAGTGAGAGTGTGCTGCGTAGCCGGAGAGGGCGCACTTAAAGAATCACGAGTGAGAGTGTCGGCACAAAACGCTCAACAAGGTGCATGAGAATCAGCGTCGTATGGGAATCAATTCAGCTTTGCTACTGCTGCTGACGCGACGACAACATCCCCGTGGTGCTCGCCCGCATGGGAATAACTGGGAATCAACTCAGCTTTGCTACTGCTGCTGACGCGACGGCAACCGTCACCTGGTGCTTGCCCCCTTTGCCATTACGGTGGTTTTTTCAAAAAACTACTTCCACTGTATCATAATATAAGAGTGTTTTTGTATATTATGGGACGGAGGGAGTAGAAGATGCCCCGCGCATTGCTGCGGAATGTTTGATGAGGTTTTAGAGATTGCATCAAGGTTGAATGAATTATAGTGTCACATCTGAATAGTTCATGGGCTTGAGCAATCAGAAAAACAAAGTATAGCTCCTCACTATCGAATACGTTTATTAGTTTACCTTTCTCAAAGAGAGAGAGAGAGAGAGAGAGAGAGAATTGAGCAGGACAAATATAGTGCGCAAGTTCGAAACAAATAGAACATGAAGTTATAAATTATGTTCACTTTCAGATTACAACATGAAACGACACTATAGAAGAATGTAGTAGTGACACTCATCACACAACTACCTACAAATATTTGCATGAAGTGACTACGACACCATCAGAACAAATGCAGTATCAGTCTATTAGCTTCAGTGATATCCATGTGTGAATCCCACAATCAAAACTGGAGATGCTAGGAATTTGCAAGTCGCATTACTCAAAGACAGTGGGCAAAGCGAATATCCATTCTGAGCCCAGGCTCATCCGTACCCGCGTTGAAAAAAAAATCAAAACAAATACTAAAAGATTCAAAAATTCCATTTTTTGCACGGTAGATAATTTGATGCGCGGGGCTTGCTTCAATTTTCATATTATTTGGACATCTGACCAGCTCTCGGCAAAAAAAGGTAAATTTGGGGTCTGTAAAAAGTTTTATTGTTCATGTACAGTTCTGACCCAATTTATCTTTTTTGATGAGAGCCACTGAGATGTACAAATGATCTGAAAATTGGAGCGGACATCACACAATAGACTATCTACCATGCAAAAAAAGTTTTTTTTTTAATTTGTTGTGAATTATTTTCTGATCGGGTGCAGATGAGCCTGTACACCGAATCTCTGCACTCTGAACAAAGATAGTAATGTACAACCGTGCAGTTATATTACTAAAATACAGTTAGTGCAGAACATTTAAATCCATCTCCCTTCTACCGTTGGAAGTCAATGTGAAGAAGTGTTTCATCAAATATCAGAGGATAGGAAAGTTGCTTAACAAAAGTATGCAAAGTTAATTTCTGACCACATAGTAAGAGGGCTTCATAGTTCAAAACAACGTACCTGTTGAAGCTAATTCAAGAGACTTGGCATTTCAAAAGCGAACCAACTTCGATCACGAAGTACTTACATAATTATATCTCACAATATAATCACCTGAAAGTTTAACTATTCAGAGTGGAAAACTGGAAGGGAAATAGATTTGCATCTTCGGGATATATACATAATTAGCTGTTTCTTAAGTACTGAACATGAGAAAAAGTACACAATGCCTGTGTGGTAAAGAATACACTCATATGAATCAGAACTCAACTGGTTGTTTAAACTTGATACATTATACGTACGATTGATGTGAACCAAGGTGAAGACACTGCACAACATATGGAAATAACAGGAATTTAGGAGTACGCAATTCAACTATGATGTGATGAGTTATTTACTCAAAATCACCACACTTGGGGCTAGGGTAACAACTTAGTACCATATCTGAGGTAGGGCACGAGAAACCACCAATTATGTGCCAAACAACTAACGTAGAGCACTGATTGTCTGGTAAACTCGTGGAAACAGTGAAACTGACAAATTGGGCCCACCTATCGGGCTGACGTGGCTTGCTTGTGTGGACAGTAAGCTGAGTTGGATGTGACACCCTGGTTTTTCACAAATTTTCTTTTCAAAAACCCATTTGAATTTGTTTGAAGTTTGAATTGGATTTTCATTTGAATGACTCTTTGGACTTAAAAGCTTGAGAATATTCTTCCTTTCTGTTCCCAAGTGAATCAAAGCTTTCAAAACATTCCCAAGATCATGTCATCCAATCCTAGCCCAACTCTAATTTCTATTTCAATTAAATGTTCCTTTTTCTATGACAGGAATAGCCCTTTTTGTCCTAGGTTGTGAAGCAACCTATATTTTTGTATTTCTAAGAATTCCAAGAAAATTCCCATAGATTCTTTGACTCGTTTAAACCTTGAATATGTAAAAATATTCAAGATTCCATGCTCATGGTGAGCATAGCATCCCAATCTAGTTTCTGGACCCACATTGAGTTTGTGAACACTAGTAGAAAAAAGGGCCTAATGTTCAGCTCATCAGTCCCGATTTGTAATTGAACCGGCACTAATGTGACCATTAGTGCCGGTTCCAACTGCTAGGCAGACGGTGCTCATTAGTCCCGGTTCATGGCGAACCTTTAGTACCGGTTCATGCCACGAACCGGGACTAAAGAGGTGGTGGTAGGCTGGTGTCAGGCTGCGGCCCCACCAACACCTTTAGTCCTGGTTCGTGACACGAACCGAGACTAGAGATGCACCTTTAGTCCCGGTTCATATAACCAACCTGGACTAAAGATCATCCTATATCAACCCTTCGTCGAGCCCGAGCTCTCTGTTCTTCCTCTTTCCTCTCCTCTGTTTTCTTCCTCTTCCTCTCGAGCTCATCCTCCATTTTTGCCAAAACTTGTCAAGATTTGAAGGCACCCCATCCATCCAAGTGACCACAAAGGTTAGCAACTTTGTCCTTTCATCTCTCATTGCTAGATTAGCTCTTGCAATGCTCTACAAGTATAGTGATTTGTGGGTTTTAGTTTGGGAGGAATTATATGTGGTAGTGTTTGATTTAAATGCAATTTGAGGTCAAAATAACTCTTAGTTTGCATATATAGGTGTGGTTTACTTAGTGCCTTCCAGTCTCCGTCCTAACCACCGTCAATCGCCCGCACCATCCCGTCACCGGCACCACCTTGTGTAGAGCCTCTTGTTCTTATCCTTTATATATATATATATATATATATATATATATATATATAAAATCATGTTTGTGTGATTTAGATATATAGTTACTTGTATAATTATCTTACCCGTACGTTGTTTTTTTATACATAGTGCCATGGTTTTGATATCTGTCCCCGTCGGCCCTCGTCCGGTGTATGATTCGGATGTGGTATATTCTCTTTTATAACTATTTGTTGCATTTCGTGTTTATGAAAAATTATGCCATCAAGTTGACATAGATATTTTTATCTAGGAGGTATGTGAACCGGAAATTTCAATCGACCCTATTGTCGAGAGGTTCAATTTAGTTGAAAATGAAAACGAGTATTTGATTTTTTTTGAAAAAAATTGAGGAGGAGAAGATGGAATTGAAGTTGTATGTTGCCGATGTCGTAGATGATCACAAGATCAAGATGGAGAAAATGCGATTGAAGATTAGAAAGATTAGAAAATATGCCATTGATAGTGAGGCTTGGTATCATTATGCTGTTGGATCAATTATTACCTTAGTTGCGATCTTGATCGTATTTGTTGTTGCATTTAAATGCTTTAGCTAGAGAGTTTGTATGTTGTTTTATGAGAATAAATGTGTATGAACTTTATGTATGAACTTAAATTTATGTATGAACTTGTATTAATTTAGTCTTTTCGGTGTTGTGTAATGAAGATTAGCCGGCAATGGACGTACAATGACCAATGCTCTGCAAAGTTTTTGTCCAGAGGAAAGCACTATGAAGGATGTACCATATGTGATTACTCCATTGGTATGAAATTTTATCAGTGCACTCATACCCATATATCATCTCCTCATGCTAAATTTTAAGCCAAACCAGCAAGCCAATTTTCCCCAACAATTCATTTTAATTCCTTGACATAATTGTCGCTCTGGGAAGGAACTATGTTCCACAGGCATCTATAATTCCTGAAAAATTTCCAGCTTATGCGCCCTCCTAGATAACTCCTACGTACAAAATTTCAGCTCAAACCACCTAGCCAATCTCTATCAAAAATTCGCCAACTTTTCTGTTCATAAACTATTCTGGAAGAGACTGGTCTTCCCAGTCTAGGTCTGGATTATTCAGTGCCACATGGAGGCTACTGGATGAAGGGACAACACCCTAGACATGGTTTGCCAGGCCAGGTAATCTCGCGCGCACCAGCGCACGCGGTGACCAGGTGGCCGACATACCCAGAATCGTGCTCTGGCCTTTCAGTCATCTTGGGCCTCGTTAGGGCGCCCATCTCGCGCCGCCGTACCTTGTCTGAGTGTGTGGACAACCTCTCCACCGTCCATGTAGCCCCTCTGGAGCCCTCTCGCTCGCCGGAAACTTGCTCGCCGGGCACGACCACCATGCGCCAGGACCCAACAATACTGGACTATGGCCGACAGCGCTCTTAATGGCCCTCAACGCCTAGCCTGCTACCTTATATCCTATTCCCCTCTCCTATCGCATCGCCCTAACCCACGATGGCCAGCTCACCTTAGAGCTTTGGCCGCATCTCCATGGTGGCACCCGAGCTCGAACTACCCCTCCGCCTATAAAAGGACTTGCGCCTCGCCTTCTCCAACACCCCACCACTCCCCCTCCTCAAATTGAGCTCTGAAGAAAAGGAATCAAGCACCGGAGCTCTTCTTCCCCAACTCCGGCCACGAGCTCTACCGCTCGTCCTTCTCCACCGTCCCATGTCTCTGGTCCACCCTAGCACCACCTAAGCTCACTATCGAGCTCCTGGTAGCCCACTGGTGCTCCACCAACTCTTCCATGGGCCAATCCTCGTCAGAATCGACAGTTTTATCCGCAGCCGTAGCATGTCATCGCCGTTCGACAACCTCCCGATGAGCTACGGATATGGGTGACCTCGTCGTGGTGCCTGATACATCTCCAACGTATCTATAATTTTTGATTGCTCCATGCTATATTATCTACTGTTTTAGGCATTATTGGGCTTTATTATCCACTTTTATATTATTTTTGGGACTAACCTATTAACCGGAGGCCTAGCCCAGAATTGCTGTTTTTTGCCTGTTTTAGGGTTTCGAAGAAAAGGAATATCAAACGGAGTCCAAACGGAATGAAACCTTCGGAAACGTGATTTTCTCATCAGATAAGATCCATGAGACTTGGACCCTATGTCAAGAAAGCCACGAGGTGGTCACGAGGGTAGGGGCGCCCCCTAGGGTGCGCCCCCTGCCTTGTGGGCCCCTCGAAGCTCCACCGGCGTACTTCTTCCTCCTATATATATCCACGTACGCCCAAACGACCGGGGACGGAGCCAAAAACCTAATTCCACCACCGCAACTTTCTGTATCCACGAGATCCCATCTTGGGACCTGTTCCGGAGCTCCGCCAGAGGAGGCATCGATCACGGAGGGCTTCTACATCATCATCCAAGCCCCTCCAATGAAGTGTGAGTAGTTTACTTCAGACCTACGGGTCCATAGCTAGTAGCTAGATGGCTTCTTCTCTCTTTTTGGATCTCAATACAATGTTCTCCCCCTCTCTTGTGGAGATCTATTCGATGTAATCTTCTTTTTGCGGTGTGTTTGTTGAGACCGATGAATTGTGGGTTTATGATCAAGTCTATCTATGAATAATATTTGAATCTTCTCTGAATTCTTTTATGTATGATTGGTTATCTTTGCAAGTCTCTTCAAATTATCAGTTTGGTTTGGCCTACTAGATTGGTTGTTCTTGCCATGTGAGAAGTTCTTAGCTTTGGGTTCGATCTTGCGGTGTCCTTTCCCAGTGACAAAAGGGGCAGCAAGGCACGTATTGCATCGTTGCCATCGAGGATAACAAGATGATTTTTTTATCATATTGCATGAAACTATCCCTCTATATCATGTCATCTTGCTTAAGGCGTCACTCTGTTTTTAACTTAATACTCTAGATGCATGCTGGATAGCGGTTGATGAGTGGAGTAATAATAGTAGATGCAGAATCGTTTCGGTCTACTTGTCTCGGACGTGATGCCTATATACATGATCATATCTAGATATTCTCATAACTATGCTAAATTCTGTCAATTGCTCAACAGTAATTTGTTCACCCACCGTAGAATACTTATGCTCTTGAGAGAAGCCACTAGTGAAACCTATGGCCCCCGGGTCTCTTTCTCATCATATCAATCTCCATCACTTTATTATTGCTTTTCTTTTACTTTGCTTTTACTTTATTTACTTTGCATCTCTATACCAAAAATACCAAAAAAATTATTTATCATCTCTATCAGATCTCACTTTCGTAAGTGATCGTGAAGGGATTGACAACCCCTAAGTGCGTTGGTTGCGTTGAGCTATTGTTTTTGTGTATGTACGAGGGACTCGAGCGTAGCCTCCTACTGGATTGATACATTGGTTCTCAAAAACTGAGGGAAATACTTACACTAATTTGCTGCATCATCCCTTCCTCTTCGGGGAAATCCAACGCAGTGGACACGAACCAAAGACAGAGCCACATCAGCACCACACCGGGCAGATCGGAAGTCATGCCTCTGGGTGTTGGCGACCTTGATTGCTGCCAGCTTATCTTGTCGTACCTCCTTGCAGTGGACACAAACCAAAGACAGAGCCACATCAGCACCACACCGGGCAGAAGATTTCTTCCACTCCTGCACTCGATCAGGGATCTCGTTAAGTCGAGTCATCAGGGACTCAAGATCATTCTGGAACGTGGCCTTTGGCCAAAGTGCCGTGTCGATCCGTGACGTGGCGACCTTCAGTCGAGCCAAGTAGTCCACAACACCGTCGATGCGGGATTCCAGTCGGAGCAAATTCATGGCAGTTTCATCTTTCATGGGAGAATTGATTGGGTCCAAACCTGGCTCAATCCGCCCAGTCTCCTCCTTGAAGTTCTGGCAAAACTCTGCATTCACGATCCAAGGATAAGTCAATTTTCGTATGCTGAGTCGACAAAAAAAAAAACATCAGTCGGAACAAAATGTATACCTTCAAGCTTGATGAACAACTTCTTGGCAAGGCTCCTCAGATAGCTCTCCAGATCGTCCCTCCTGCGAGCGATGCCTTCCATCTTCTCGTACAGGTTGAGGTTGTCCTTCTTTAAGCGCGTGCACTCCTTGTTGGCTTCGTTCAGGGCATATTTCATCTTGGTGTTCTCTTCCTCCAATTGGCCAACTGAAGCCAGTTTCTGTTCAGCCAGAGCGGTTCTGTCGTCAGCTTTCTTTTGAGCAGCAGCCAAATCCTGATCCTTCTTCGCCAGAGCTTCTCTCAGTTTTTCTGCAAAGAAATGGTGCTTGATTCAGAAAGAGCAGAAGGGTACTCAAGCCTAAGACAAACCAGTCGACAAGCTCGTCTTACCATTGGCGTCGTCCTTGGCCTTTTGCAGCTCTGTCTTGGCCAATTCCAAGTCAAGGTTTAGTTGGATCTGCTGTTTCTCCAAGTCAGCAAAGCGAGCTCCAAGATCACAAGATTTCTGCAATCAGGAAGAAGTTATTTTACAGCGAAAAATGACAAAGACAATAAATACTAAGACTACGGTCGACTGCCCATAGTCCACCATAGTCTCGGGGACTACACCCAGTGGGTGCACTTTGCGTGCCCCCACCGGTTCTGATCCCACTCGACCGGCCCGCCGGAGCCGAGTGCAGAGAGTAAAAAAAGAGAGAGAGAGAGAAAGAACAATTGCGCCGTCAAGAAAGAAGAACTCAGACCATAGAACTCAGACCACAGTCGACTTCTAGCAGTCGACCGTGGTCTCGGGGACTACACCCAGTGGGTGCACTTGGCGTGCCTCCACCGGTTCTGATCCCACTCGCCCAGACCGAGTGGAGGAGATAAACTACCAGTTTGGTTTACACTCGACGCGGCCAGACCAGGTCGAGCGAAAGAATCAAAATACAAAGACTAAAGTCGACTGCCAGCAGTCCACCGTAGTCTCGGGGACTACACCCAGTGGGTGCACTCAGTGTGCCCCCACTAGTTCAAAAATTCAATCGATGCACCTAGTGGGTGTACAGATGCAAAAAATTTCGGAAAGAGAGTCTTCAGATAGCATATCCTAGCAGAACAAGCGGTGACCAACTAACCTGAATGTTGCTTTGGAGAGATGAGCTGGCGTCGTAGGCGGCCTGACTGGCGTCCCGCACCGTCTTCATCTTCTCCATCATAATGCCCGCCTGGCGTATGGCTTCCTTGGTAGCATTCACTTCGTCCTCTGGGACATGATGGGTCGCAAAAACTGAAGGTGGGTCGGCAGGGGCTTGAGCAGTCGACGAAGAAGGAAAGGCACTCGACAATGGAACGACGAAGGTAACAAAACCCTGATTGGCATCGCCAGCGTCCTGAACGACCGGTTTCGCCCTCGGCATCGACTGTGGCACCTTGCTTGCAGGAGCTTGCCTATTTTTCCTTGCCAAAGGCCTCTCAGGCTCTTCATCACCATCATCGGGGAGGTCAATAATGTTAGGAGCTGTTCAAATATCAATCGCCAAAATCACATCACCCAATGGTACACATTGCAGTTGAGTCGACCAAATAAAGGCAGAATGACAGAAATCATACCCAGATTGGAAGTGACCGCATCCTCCATTACCTCATCCTCGTCCCTGTAAGCTGAGGTCCCGGAAGTAGCAGCGCTGCCAGTTGCAAAGTTCGTCTGGTTAAATCAAGAAAAAACAAACAACACGGGGTGTTGAGTGAATACAAAGGGAGACACTCACACAGAAGCGACGGGGATGTCAATCTTAATCTTCGGCAACGCCTTCCGAGGCTTCTGCTCTGCAACTTTGGGATGCTTTGACGCTTTTTCGGTTGGGGTTGGTGAAGAGGTCCGAGGACGCTTTGAAGACTGACCAGCCTGAGCAATCGCCTTTTCACGGGCGCTCGGTCGTTCTTGGTCAAGCTTGGATCACCTCTCCCTGCGAGGAGGCGACTCGACTTCTACTTTGTCACTCGGGTCGTCGCTTTCTTCGTCTCCTTCACCGTCAGAATACCATTCGCCACTGTCGCCGCCGCTCACCTCTCCTTCCAGGTCTTGCCCTTGCTCTCCGTTGGGCATTGAATACATTTTGATAAGGGCCTGAAAGAAAGCATGAAGAATAAAGTCAGTCGACGCAGTATAGACAGCTGCGCGAGTGAATTCAGATTACAATCAAAAGCTCAGAATCGGACCTTTTCTGGTTCATGGGACTGGTTGAATGGAGGAACTCTCCTGGCTCCCCTGGGGTTGTCCTTGTTTCCGGTGATGCCCGACAGCCACTTCTCCAGTGTGTCGTCATCGACCTCCTCTGGGTGAATCCGAGTGGTGTCGTCAAGACCCGAATACATCCACATCGGATGGTCTCGGGCTTGAAGAGGCTGGATGCGCCGCCGAAGGAAAACCTCCAAGAGATCCATACCGGTGACCCCGTCACAGATAAGCTGGACCACTAGTTCGACCAGCACCCTAACCTGTGCCTTCTCCTCTGGGAGCACCTTTAAAGAGGAGGGTTTCCTCACTCGGTCCATGGTAAAAGGAGGGAGGCCAGTCGACTGCCCTGGCGTCGGCTGGTCTTTGCAGTAAAACCAGGTCGATTGCCATCCGCGAACCGAGTCGGGAAGAATCATGGCTGGAAAGGAACTTTTCCCTCTCATCTGAACACCAAGACCCCCGCACATCTGATTCACTTGTGTTCTCTCGTCACTCGGATTGGCCTTTTTCACCGTCTGAGAACGACTGGTGAAAATGTGCTTGAAAAGACCCTAGTGAGGCCGACAACCCAAGAAATTCTCATACAAAGACACGAAAGCAGCGAGATACACGATTGTGTTGGGAGTGAAGTGGTGGAGTTGTGCCCCAAAGAAATTCAGAAATCCCCGAAAGAAAGGGTGAGGAGGCAAGGAAAATCCACGGTCGACGTGGGTGGCAAGGAGAACGCGCTCACCCTCCCGAGGTTGCGGCTCGGATTCCTTCCCCGGAAGCCGCGCCGATCCATGGGGGATCAGCCCTTCATCGGCTAGGTCGTCGAGGTCTTCTTGGCGGATCGCCGAGCGGATCCAGTCGCCCTGGATCCAGCCCTTCGACAGGCCGGCTCGCGAGGAAGATCCACCCCAACTGGTCGCCTTCCCCTTCGCCTTTGCCGTCGCCTTCTTCGCCCGCTCCAGAGCCGCCGTCTTCTCCTTCCCCATCGTCGCCGGTGAGACGCGTACGGAGCGGCGGCGCTGGGGCGAGAGCGAGCGCGACGAAGAAGCCTGAAGAGGAGAAGAGGAAATGGGAACGCACTGTTCAAGAAACCCCGGTCCGACGCCTTATATGAGGTCGCTTCCGAGTGGCTGACTGGTAGGCCCGGACGGTGCTGTCAAATCCCATAACAACCGCGCGCGCGATACATGGCGAAAAAGGTGGCGCAGAGATCGAGGCGGTTCCGCCCTATCCCATCCGATTACTGCGGCCTCCCCCGTCCCGCGCGCTTCCCAAAATTCGAATCCCGCAAAATCTGCGGGCAGCAGAACAACTTGTCAGACGGAAGATCTCCTCCACGCCGTCACTCGGAGCTTTTCAAGTAAAGCAACTCACTCGACAAAAAACTA
Organism: Triticum aestivum; assembly: GCF_018294505.1. NCBI lineage: Eukaryota > Viridiplantae > Streptophyta > Magnoliopsida > Poales > Poaceae > Triticum > Triticum aestivum. The sequence continues at coordinate 44,689,631 of NC_057794.1, read as the reverse complement.
AGAATGGATCAAGGCGACTGAAAAGGAAGTTGCTGTCATCACTCAGGTTCATTGATCCGAAACAAGATATGCTCATGGCATGAAAAATGAGTCGGAGAAGTTCTCAACTCCTTCTCCACTCAAACCTCGATCCATTTAGGGGCTAATGATGAAGCTATGTACCTAGGGTAGGGTCATGGACCTGTCCCAACTGCCCTACCCAAGGACATCTCTAGAAGAAATCACCTTTCAATCGACTTGGAGGTGTTCCACTCGACAGACTCAAAGACACTCGACCAAGAAGCAATCACTCGACCAAGATCCAACCACTCGACGGCCAGGAGACCTAAAGTCACTCCACACGCTAACGGTCGGTCATTAAGTAGCTTTTATGGTCATCATAGCACTTTATTAGGGGCATTACCAGTAACGCCCGACCTTAATGTATTAAAAACCCTGCATAACTGAGGGCCAGAGGGGTCCGGCGAACTCTATATAAGCTAGCCCCCTCCTCAGTGTAAAGGGTTCGCACCCCTGTAATTCATACATGCATAATCCAATCGACCGCCTCCGGGCTCCGAGACGTAGGGCTATTACTTCCTCCGAGAAGGGCCTGAACTCGTAAACCTCGTGTGCTTACAACTACTCCATAGCTAAGATCCTGCCTCTTCATACCTACCCCGCTACATTACTGTCAGACTTAGAACCACGACACTAGGCGCTTGAATCGCCCGATTCTGATAAACGAGCAAAAAGTTACACTAGAACGAAAATCGGATCAGGAATCACGATTGAAAATAATCGCGGAAATCCGAGAAAAAGAAAAATTGACGAACAGGCTAACGAACAAACGTTCGTTGTCTGCAGCTAAATGGTGGAAACCGTTCGTAAAACCGAACATAAAAGCGGCTGTTCGCTAAATAACTAAACCGAAGAAAATAAACCGAACCGAATCTAGAAAAAAACCGGATCTAGGGTTTACGAAATAAAACCAATCAGTTTTAAAAAAACCGATAGCTACCTCGAACTCCGGTGGGATCCGGCAAGTCGGCGGCGGCGGGAGGTCCGGGCGGGCAGCGGAGAGCTCCGGCGGGGCGGTGCGGGCGGCGGCGGCGACGGGCTCCGGCGCGGGCGGCGGTGCGCGGCGGCAGGTGGCGGCTAGGGTTAGGGTTTCGGTGGGGCGGCGGTAACGGGCCTCGGGGCGGCGGCTTATAAAGGCCTGGCCCGAGAAGTCCTGGCCGAGTACGGCCCTAAGTCGGTCGATTCTTTTTTTTAAATAATTTTGACGTGTAGAAAAAGAAAGAAAAGAAATACTAAACGGACTCCAAAAATTCCGAAATAATTTTTTCTCGTCCTCTAAAAATAAGCCGGAGAAGGTGAACATTTATTTGGGCCTAAAATGCAATTTTGAAAAACGCACTTTTTTCCTAATTCAAATAAAATAGCGACAAAAACTCTGAATAAAAAATCTATTTGATTTTAATATTACATCTCTAATATTTCTTTATTTTGAGGAAGTCATTTTATCCTCTCTCTTTTATATTTAATAAAAGAAACAATTCAGAGAAAAATAATTAAAATCAAACGATCCTCTTTCATAATTCGAGAAAACCTCAAATATGAAAATAATGAAATCCCCAACTCTCTCCGTAGGTCCTTGAGTTGCGTGGAATTTCTAGGATCAACCAAAAATGCAATAAAACATGATATGCAAAGATGCTCTAATGTATAACATTCCATATTGAAATTTTGGGATGTTACAAACCTACCCCCCTTAAGATGAATCTCGCCCTCCAGATTCGGGTTGGCTAGAAAATAGGTGAGGGTGATCCTTTCGTAAGTCTTCTTCTCGTTCCCAAGTGGCTTCATCGTTGGTATGGTGACTCCACTGAACCTTGCAAAATTTGATAACCTTGTTGCGTGTAACTCGGCTGGCAAACTCGAGTATCTTGACTGGTTTCTCCTCGTAGGTCAAATCGCTATCTAACTGTATTGCTTCTAGCGGCACTGTATCCCTTAGAGGAATTTCTGCCATTTCCGCATGGCACTTCTTCAACTGAGAAACGTGGAACACATCATGAACTCCGGACAATCCTTTGGGTAGTTCCAACTTGTAAGCAACTTCTCCCATACATTCCAAAACTCTGTATGGTCCCACGAAACGTGGTGCTAACTTTCCCTTAACTCCAAAACGCTTCACTCCTCGGAGTGGTGATACTCGAAGATATGCTCTGTCTCCGACTTCGTAGATTGTCTCCTTGCGTTTTGAATTTGCATAACTCTTCTGCCTGGATTGGGCTACCTTGAGTCTATCGCGAATCAGCTTAACCTTCTCTTCAGACTCTTTAATCAAGTCAGGTCCAAACAACTGTCAGTCTCCAACTTCGTCCCATAACAATGGTGTTCTGCACCTCCTTTCGTACAATGCTTCGAAAGGGGCCATCTTCAAACTGGCTTGATAACTAGTGTTATAAGAGAACTCTACATAAGGCAAATTATCGTCCCAACTAGATCCATAGTCTAGCGCACAAGCTCTCAACATGTCCTCCAGAATTTGATTTACTCTTTCAGTCTGTCCATCTGTTTGCGGGTGAAAAGTTGTACTGAACTCTAGTCTGGTTCCCAAAGTTTCATGCAACTGATTCCAAAACTTTGAGGTAAACTGGGTTCCTCTATCTGACACAATGGTCCTCGGAACTCCATGCAAACATAAGATCCTAGTCATAAAGATCTTTGCTAACTTAGCACTGGTGTAAGTGGTCTTTACTGGGATGAAATGAGCTACTTTCGTCAATCGATCAACTACAACCCATATCGAGTCATAGCCTGAACGAGTCCTGGGCAATCCAGTGATAAAATCCATGCCTAGTTTATCCCACTTCCATTCGGGTATAGGCAATTGCTGTAGCAATCCTGCTGGCTTCTGATGTTCTTCCTTCACTCTCTGACATACATCACAAACTGCTACATACTCCACAATATCCTTCTTCATACCGGTCCACCAGAACCTGTCCTTCAAATCCAGATACATCTTGGTATTTCCTAGGTGAATCGAAAATGGCGAATCATGGGCCTCTTGCAGAATCATCTTCCTGATCTCCTGATCTTTTGGTACATATACGCGGTCCTCAAACCATAAAGTATCGTGCTCATCCTCACGAAATCCTTTGGCTTTTCCTTTGCTCATCCTTTCCTTTATCTCGGCAATCTCCTTGTCCGTCTTTTGTGCTTCTCTGATTTTATCCATCAAAGTGGACTAAATCTCCAAAGCTGCTACATAACCTCTCGGAACTATCTCCAAACATAGCTCACGAAGGTCTTCTGCTAACTCCCTGGGTAATCCTCCGGTCATGAGGGTATTGACATGACTCTTGCGTCTCAAGGCATCGGCTACTATGTTATCCTTTCCGGGATGATAGTGCAACTTCATATCATAATCCGTAATGAGTTCCAACCATCTCCTCTGCCTGAGATTCAACTCCTTCTGCGTGAAGATATACTTCAAACTCTTGTGATCCGTGTATACCTCACAATGGTTTCCCATGAGAAAATGTCTCCATGTCTTCAACGCATGCACTACGGCTGCTAACTCCAAATCATGTGTAGCATAGTTTAACTCATGGGGTTTAAGCTGTCGTGAGGCATATGAAACAACTCTTCCTTCCTGCATAAGTACGACTCCAAGTCCTCGACGAGAAGCATCGCAATACACTTCATAATCCTTGTGTTGATCTGGTAGAATCAACACCGGTGATGTAACCAAGCATGTCTTCAACTCCTGGAAACTGGCCTCACATTCCTCGGTCCAATTGAACTTGGTGTCCTTCTTTAACAACTCCGTCATTGGCTTAGCAATCTTTGAGAAATTTTCAAGGAACCTCCGGTAGTATCCTGCGAGTCCAAGAAAACTCCAGATCTCTCCAACAGTCGTGGGTGCTTCCCAGTTTGTCACGGTGAAAACTTTGTTGGGGTCTATTGCTATTCCTTCTCCGGATATAACATGTCCAATAAATCCAACTTCCTTCAACCAAAACTCACACTTGCTGAACTTGGCGTATAAGTGATGTTCCCTGAGTTTTCCAAGTACTAAACGCAAATGTTCCTTATGTTCCTCTTCATTCTTCGAGTAGACCAGAATATCATCAATGAACACTACAACTTATCCAAAAACTCCATAAACACCTTGTTCATCATGTTCATAAAATAGGCTGGTGCGTTAGTCAGGCCAAATGACATAACGGTATACTCATATAGCCCATACCTTGTGGTAAAAGCTGTCTTAGGTATGTCCTGCTCTCAAATCTTCAACTGGTGATAACCTGATCACAGATCGATCTTGGAAAGCACCTTAGCTCCTTGCAACTTCAAACAAATCATTGATCATCGGCAGTGGGTACTTGTTCTTGATTGTTACTTCATTTAATCCACGATAATCAACAACCATCCTTAATGATCCATCCTTCTTCTCCACTAGAAGTACTAGTGATCCCCAAGGTGACGAGCTTGGGCGAATATATCCCTTATCCAGTAACTCCTTAATCTGTTTCTTAATTTCTTCTAAATCCCGTGCGGGCATCCTGTACGGTCTCTTAGATATTGGCCCTGTGCCTGGCAAAAGTTCTATCAAAAACTCTATGTCTCTATCTGGTGGCATGCCTGGCAACTCTTCTGGAAATACATGAGGAAATTCCTTCACCACTGGTACTTCCTCCTGTACTACTCCCGATAAGCAATTTACTTGAGTCCTATTCGGCACATGCCGGGATACATACTTGATCCTTCTTCCTTCTAGGGTGGTGAGTAAAATCGTCTTACTAGCGCAATCGATGTTTCCTCCATACATAGATAGCCAATCCATACCCAGAATCACATCCAAACCTTGCGATTCCAAAATTATTAGATCGGAGGGGAAAACATGCCTACCTATGGCCAATGGCATCTGAAAACATCCATGGCTTTCCCTATACTCTACTCCGGGTGAGGTTACTAACATGGGTGTCTTAATTACTCTAGTGGGCAGGTTATACTTATCCACAAATCCCCTTGATATGTATGAATGAGATGCACCAGTATCAAAAAGAACGACTGCAGTAAAAGACTCAACCAAAAACTTACCAATTACTACGTCTGGCTGGGCTTCGATCTCCTCCATGTTAACGTGGTTCACTTGTCCCCTGTTGAAAGGGTTGGGCTTCTTCCCAGAGCTTCCATTGCCATTTCCATTTTTGGCTTCAGGACATTCATTGGCGTAATGTCCGGTCTTCTGACACTTGTATCAAGTAAGATGGCTTAGATCCTTCTTGGTGGGTGTTGCCGGGTTGGAACGGTTCTGTCCGCTACTTCCTCCATTTCCATTGCCGTTCTTGGGGCCATTATGGTTGTGCGAACTTTCTCCATTATGAGCGTGGCCTCCATGGTTATGCACAAGCCCTCCCAAGTTCGGGGTGAAACGAGGTCTCTGCTGGGCTCCAGAATTATACTTCCCTTGTGCATACTTCCTCTTGCGGCTATCAATCTGTTGCTGTTTCCCTTCAAGCATGAGCGCTCTATCCACCAACTCCTGGTAGTTATTGAAATTTGCTACCATCAACTGCATGCTTAGCTCATCATTCAGTCCCTCCAGAAACTTCTCCTTCTTAGCTGCATCCGTAGCAACGTCTCTGGAGCATAACATGCTAACTTACTAAACTCATCCACATACTGGCCAACAGTGCGTCCTCCTTGGTGGAAGTTGCGAAACTCACGCTTCTTCATGGCCATAGCTCCGGCTGATACATGGGCAGTACGGAAAGCTTCCTGGAACTGATCCCATGTGACAGTGGCTATAGTATAAGTGACAGTGTAATTATCCCACCACGAGGCTGCTGATCCACCCAATTGGTGTGCGGCAAAACACACCTTCTCAGCCTCTGTGCATCCTGCAGTGGTTAACTCCCTTCCAATCGTGCGGAGCCAATCATTTAACTGGTGGAGGTGGTGGCGGTGGGTTGTTGTTGTTGTTGTTGTTGTTGCCTTGGTTCTGAACTAACAGCTGCATCAGGGTATTCTGCTGCTAGATCAACTAAGTGAGCTCCGGTGGAAAGGTAAATCCGGGGTCACGTCTCGGAGGCATCTAAGCGTTTTAGAGAGAAGAGAATAGAATAGAATGAGTGTCGGTGTCAAAACTGGTGGGTCTCGGGTAGGGGTTCCCAAACTGTGCGTCTAAGGCAGATGGTAACATGAGGCAGGGGACACGATGTTTACCCAGGTTCGGGCCCTCTTGATGGAGGTAATACCCTACGTCCTCCTTGATTGTTCTTGATGATATGAGTATTACAAGAGTTGATCTACCACGAGATCAGAGAGGCTAAACCCTAGAAGCTAGCCTATGGTATGATTGTATGTTGTCCTATGGACTAAAACCCTCCGGTTTATATAGACACCGGAGGGGGCTAGGGTTAGACAAGGTCGGTTACAAAGGAGGAGATATACATATCCGTATTGCCTATCTTGCCTTCCACGCCAAGTAGAGTCCCATCTGGACACGAGACGAAGTCTTCAATCTTGTATCTTCATAGTCTAACAGTCCGACCAAAGGATATAGTCCGGCTGTCTGGAGACCCCCTAATCGAGGACTCCCTCAGTAGCCCCCGAACCAGGCTTCAATGACGTCAAGTCCGGCACACAGTATTGTCTTTGGCATTGCAAGGCGGGTTCTTCTCCAAATTTTGAATGTTTGTTAAGTAGTGTCCGGCCCTATAAATGTTGGACTTCTTGGCTTCTGTGCTCAATAAGGGCTATCTTCCACGCGTCGAATGAATACGAGGAGCCAGGGCGCTTTTACATTCGCCCCCCTAGCCAGATAAATAAATTGTCTTATTAAAGGGATGGGGATCCTTAGATCCAATCCATACCATCCTCCCATGGCGAGAATCCATCAGAGCGCGCTTCGGAAAAATCCACTCCAACATGGCCGACCACCGCAACTCCTCCTCTCGCCCCCGTAGCCCTAAGCCCGGTTATTGGGAGAGGTGTTCCGTCCCACACACTCGATTGGTAGAACTGCAAACTCAGGGATTTCTCCCTCCAGCATATATGGTTCCCGTCCGAGCCGGGCTCGCCACCTATAATGGCGGGGAGCAAGCGGAGAGCTTCCCCAGCCCCTCTACGGGGGAGCGGGTGTGCCTCGTTCCTTACTTACTAAGGGGACTCATATTTCCAATTCATCCGTTCCTCCACGGGATCCTAGAGTTTTACGGCCTCCAACTGCATAATTTCACCCCTGCTCCCCTATTACACATCGCCGGCTACGTTGCCCTTTGCGAGCTATTCCTGGGCTACGAGGCTCATTTCGAGCTATGGAAAAGGTTATTTTGCCTCATGCCTCGCACACAGAAGGGGTCACTTTATCAAGTGGGCGGAGCCGAAATATGGCGCATCGCCGAAGCCAGATACCTGTCTGGTACTCAGAAGAAGATGTCCGAAGACTGGCCTTCGGAATGGTTTTATATGGAGGACGTCCCCCTTCCAGACCCTGTTCGGTAGGGTCTTCCTGAGTTCAATAATGCTCCTATGAAGAAACGCCGAAGTTGGCACCCACGGAGCCCCCAGGAGGAAGACAACGGAGAAGTCCTTTATCTAATGAACCGGATTAAAGCGCTGGCTCAATCAGGATTGACAGTAATCGAAGTTATGTCAATATGCATAATGCGGGGAATGCAGCCACTACAATATCGAGGGCACCCCATGTGGTGTTTTATCGGGGAATATGATGCCACCCGTTGCGGGCGTAAGGGACCGGACTCCGCTGCTGCTTTAGCAAAAATTCTGTCCGAGTTGTTCAAGGGAGAGGAAGAGGAGTTCATCTTTATCAAACCACGAGATGGATTCTCCATGTACAACGCTCCAAGCTGGGTGAGTTATATCTCCTTACTCCCATTCTTCCTGCATTCTTTGTCGTAGGTACTCACCTTGCCATTTTATGGAAGGAACTGCGAAAAGCTGTAAGGGAGGTCAACAACCCATCTCCACAACCAGAGGACCCTGACCGGGCCCTCGGTCTCGGACTCGAAGAAGATCCGAACATATTCATGGAGCTGATAGACAGGCAGTTCTATCAACTGAGCTGTGATGACGCCATGGTGGCCATTACGGCCGACTATCCCGGACTGCTCCCTGCGTCGCACGTAAGAAAAACCAAAATCCCAACTCCAAAAACTAGGATCCCCTTTTAGACACTTCACCTACCATACACATATGGTGTTTTACAGGGAAGGCATTCGGGACGCCGTGCCGAACCCGCAGCAACTCGCCAACAAGAGGCACCGAGGCCGGGTAGGCCAAAAAGGAAGGCGGTCAGGACGGAGATGCTGGCGCAGAGGTATAACACTAAACCCTGCTCCGTGGTTGTCGTCTTTCTCAAAATGTAATGACGTCCATGTTTGTTTAATAGAAAAAACGCTCGCCGGAATATGTCCGGAGAGGCTGCCGATCACGCTTCCACCAGTCGGGCTCCAGGGCCGAACATAGAGGCGGAAGCTAACATGGGGCGGACGCTGGATACTCCTCCTACAGAGGATGCGGATAGACTGTCCGCTACAAATTCAGAAGTGGAGAGCGCCATGAATCATAGGCGTCGCCGGGCCGTACTCCGTGACGCTTGCTTCTCACCGGAGGCATTTGATGCCTTCAATTCTGGAGATGCGTACCTCCGTGCTGTTCAAAATGGTCTAGCCAGAGCTATGGACCAGTATGTAAGGGATGTACGGGTAAGCAAATCTGACGATTATATGTATCAGTAGCCCCTGAGACTTGAAACAGTTGACGCAACTGATTTAAGGATCATTATTTGTGCAGGTTCTTACGGAGAAGAATTCCCAAATGTCTCAAGAGCTGGACGAGTGCAAGGCCCAGCTCGAAGCCGCTGTTGCTGTATTGAAGGAGTCCAAAAAGGGCCCCCTGGTAACTCTTTTGTCTATTGCAAAGAATACCAGTACCAGGTAGTATGCGGCATGTATGCACACCTAACAATAGATGTTGCAGGTGGCCTCGGAGTGAATCCGGAGGCCGTGGAGGCAGATACGACACGTGATGATTGATAGTGAAATGCTGGCGAGCGCGTGGTGACGCGAGTCAGGCAGGAGAAAAATGATCTCCAAGATGCCAATATCCGGCTGGGCGTGGAACTGAAGGATGTCTGAGCCCAGCTTGCGGACTCCGTGAAGGAGAATAAACGGCTTCAGCGCGGCATTTTTAGTAAGTGTTTGAAAGAACTTTTTAAAGGAGTTCGATGAAGAAGCCTGCTAACATCGTTATGTCTGCAGGTATGCTGATGGGTCGTCTCGCGGAGGAGATGCCCGGGTCCTCGGGTGATCTTCTGCCAGAGCTCTCACAACTTCATGAACAAGTTCGGCATTTGATGCAGAGTATTGCCCAAGCCTTGTGGCCGTCCGCGTCCCCTCCAGGAGGCATGGGGGAGCTTATAGAGAAGCTCAAGGGAGCGCGGCGGCGCTTCCGATTATGGAAGATATCAGCCTGCTGACAAGGTGCACGGGAAGCCTGGGCTATGGTGAAGACACGATACACCAAGGCTGACCCAAACCACATGGCTAAGGTCGGACCTATGGGGCCCGATGGGAAAGAGATCCCCGTCAGTTTAGTGTATGATCAAGTAGAATTAGCCACAAAGTATTCCCAACAGGATTGTAGGCTAGACAACCTGTTGGATGGTATAGAAGAAGAATTTAATCAGTCTTAGTGACTATGTACTTCAAGTGACATATGTAATGTCCCTAGCCGGATTGTAAATCATTTGTCATGGCAGACCTTTTCGCTTCGACCTCTGGACCCGATAGTCAGGAGTGTATCCGAATACCCACTCGGTTATATAAAAACCGGGGTATGCATGGAAACCAGGCGTAGGGGTCATAAGTGCTTGAATAGACAAGTATCCAACTAGCTACGTTATATTACATGGATAGTAAGAAACATCTTCCAGGGAGAATAGTTCCGTTAAGGGTTCCTTTCCCTGGGTACGCATGCCCTAATGTGCATGTCCGAACTGCGAGACGCAGGCTAAAAACATCTGGGGGCGTGCAGTAATTTAAATGAAAGTCATCTTTTATTCACCAACCGAATATTCCCTTAAGAATGCTAGCTTTCGTCTTCACCCAGTCTGAGGTACACATCCGGCTGACCCGGCAGTAACAATCGCAGAGGTGCTCCCCTTATGCCCTAGCCGAATTAACGGGAACGTAGGGCATAAACACAAGAGCTAGGTAACCCAGCTTGGCCAAAACTTAAGTCATATCGATACATATAATGGCGAAAAAGGTACATGCAGAAGAATAACACATGTGCAGGGCATAAAGCCCAGAAAGATAATTAGATTAAGCTTCTATATAGGAAGCCGCCAGGTATATTGAGCGCGGTTAGTGCATCAAGATTGTGCAACCAAGGCACAGGTTTAGCCCTTTAGGGCTTTTGAAGAGAGAGAAAGAAAGAGAGAGAAAATAAATGTGCAAAAAATCCATGGAGGTAAGGAGACGAACATAGAGTCCGGCGCTAGGAGTAGAATCTTCGGAGTCTGGCTGCGTTCCATGGGTTTTGGCTCGAGTCGATTATTCAACGCATCCCGCAGACGGTACGCTCCACCGGTTAGAACCTGGTCGATAATGAAGGGGCCTTCCCATTTGGGCTTGAGCTTGTTCTTCTTCTCCGGCAGGCATAGAACTAGTTCACCAATGTTATAGGTTTTGGCCCGCACTTCTCTGCTTTGATACCTTCGAGCCTCTTGCTGATAGAATGCGGAACGGGCTTTTGCCACATCGCGCTCCTCCTCCAGGGCATCCAAATTGTCCTGCTGATCGAGCTCGGCCTCTCTTTCTTCATACATGCGCACTCAAGGTGAGTCATGAATTATGTCGCAAGGCAGCACCGCCTTAGCGCTGTACACCATAAAAAACGGTGTGTATCTGGTAGTGCGATTCGGCGTGGTTCGCAGCCCCCATAGTACGAAGTCAAGCTCCTCTACCCAACGGCTGTCTGATTCCTTTAAGGATCGGACTAATCTGGGTTTAATGCCGCTCATGATAAGACCATTCGCTCATTCGATTTGACCGTTAGTTTGCGGATGATAGACAAAAGCATAATCGAGCTTGATGCCCATGTTGCTGCACCATAGTTTCACCTCGTCGGCCGTAAAGTTCGTGCCGTTGTCAGTGATGATGCTGTGGGGGACGCCATAACAGTGTACAACTCCGGATATGAAGTCTATCACCGGTCCGGATTCAGCCGTTTTGACAGGTTTGGCTTCTATCCATTTGGTGAATTTGTCCACCATGAACAGTAAGTATTTTCTCTTATGGGTTCCCTCTTTGAGGGGTCCGACCATGTCGAGCCCCCAGACCACAAATGGCCAAGTAATGGGGATTGTTTGGAGGGCGGTAGGTGGCATGTGGCTTTCGTTTGCAAAAGCTGGCAACCGACACAGTGTTGTACCAGATGTTGTGCATCTGCCCGGGCCGTCGGCCAATAAAAACCTGTACGGAAGGCCTTGCTTACAAGGGCCTAGGCTACTGCGTGGTGGCCGCCGAGTCCGGCATGGATTTCTGCCAAAAGCTTCCGCCCTTCCTCTTCGGAGATGCACCTTTGAAGGACTCCGGTTGTGCTTTTCTTATAAAGCTCTCCCTCATGGACCTTGTAGGCTTTAGATCGCCGCACTATGCAGCGAGCCTCATTTTGGTCCTCGGGTAGTTCCTGTCTAGTTAGGTAGGCCAGGAATGGTTCTGTCCATGGGGCGATGACAGCCATTATCACGTGGGCTGAAGGTGTTATTTCGGTGGCGGAGCCTCCGATTGTGTCAGAGTACTCGGTATCTGGGGTTGTGGCCGGGTCCGGACTATTTTTGCCGGTGTCCCCTTCCCATACCACGGATGGTTTAAACAGTCTTTCCAGGAAGATGTTCGGTGGGACAGGGTCACGTTTAGCGCCGATACGGGCTAGGATGTCCGCCGCCTGGTTGTTTTCCCGAGCCACATGGTGGTATTCCAGCCCCTCGAACCGGGCTGACATTTTGAGGACGATGTTGCGATATGCCGCCATTTTCGGATCCTTGGCATCGAAGTCTCCATTTATTTGGGATATTGCAAGGTTCGAGTCCCCACGCACCTCTAGGCGTTGGATGCCCATGGAGACTGCCATTCGGAGGCCGTGTAATAGGGTCTCGTATTCGGCTGCATTATTGGAGTCCGTATATAGTATTTGGAGCACGTATTGCACCATGTCTCTGGTGGGGGACGTCAGGACGACGCCATCCCCTAGACCAGCCAGCATTTTAGAGCCGTCGAAGTGCATGATCTAATTGGAGTATGCGCCGTACTCTTTAGGGAGTTCGGCTTTTGTCCATTCGGCTACGAAATCGGCCAGTACTTCCGACTTAATGGATTGTCGTGGCTTATATGCTATGTCGAACGGGAGGAGCTCGATGGCCCATTTAGAAATCCGGACCGTGGCATCACGGTTGTTTATTATGTCATTGAGTGGTACTTCGGAGGCCACCGTAATCGAACACTCTTGAAAGTAGTGTCGTAATTTCCTGGATGCCATAAATACCACGTATGCTATCTTTTGGTAATGTGGGTACTGTGATTTGCATGGAGTGAGGACGGTAGATACATAGTATATCGGCTTTTGAAGTGGGAATTTATGTCCGTCCATCTCTCGTTCGATGACGAGCACTGCGCTTACAACTTGGTGAGTTGCCGCTATATATAATAGCATTGGTTCGCCAACCGTTGGCGCGGCTAGGATTGGGTTGGCAGCCAGAATGGCTTTTATTTCTTCCAGTCCGGCCGTGGCTGCGTCCGTCCACTCGAAGTGTTCGGTGCACCGAAGAAGGCGATAAAGGGGAAGTGCCTTTTCTCCTAATCGGCAGATAAAGCGGCTTAAAGCCGCCATGCATCCAGCCAATTTCTGGATTTGCTTGAGGTCAGTTGGGATAGCCAACTGTGACAGAGCTCAGATTTTAGCCGGATTTGCTTCAATTCCTCTACTGGAGACGATGAAGCCCAGGAGCTTTCTGGCGGGAATGCCGAAAACACATTTTTCCGGATTGAGCTTAATGTCATATGTTCGGAGATTGGTGAACGTGAGCCTCAAGTCGTCTATTAAAGAGTCAACATGTCTGGTTTTAATGACCACATCATCTACATATGCCTCCACAGTCTTGCCGGTCTGCTTTTCCATACATGTCTGGATCATGCGCTGATATGTTGCGCCGACGTTTTTGAGCCCAAAGGGCATTGTGTTAAAGCAGAAGGTGTCGTATGGTGTTATAAATGCCGTTGCGGCTTGATCAGACTCCGCCATCTTAATCTGGTGGTAACCGGAGTATGCGTCGAGGAAACACAATGATTCATGTCCTGCGGTAGCGTCGATGATTTGATCGATGCGAGGGAGTGGGAAGGGGTCCTTTGGGCAAGCCTTGTTAAGGTCTTTGAAGTCGACACATAGGCGCCAGGATTTTTCCTTCTTTGGTACCATCACCAGGTTTGCTAGCCAATCCGGATGTTTTATTTCTTTGATGAACCCGGCTTCCAGTAGCTTGGCCAGCTCCTCTCCCATGGCTTGTCGCTTAGGTTCAGAGAAACGCCGAAGAGTTTGCTTGACCGGCTTGAATCCTTTTAGAATATTAAGGCTATGCTCGGCCAATTTGCATGGGATTGCTGGCATGTCTGAAGGATGCCAGGCGAATATGTCCCAATTCTCACGCAGAAAGTTCTGTAGTGCGGCGTCTATAGCGGGGTCTAACTGTGCCCCAATGGATGCTGTTTTTGTAGAGTCCGTTGGATGGACTTGGAATTTAACTATTTCATCTGCTGGTTTAAAGGAGGTGGACTTGGATCTTTTGTCTAGTATCACGTCGTCCCTATCCACCATGGAGCGCAGCGCGGTTAACTCCTCCGCCACAAGGGCTTCGGATAATGCCTCGAGGGCTAGTGCGGCTGTTTTGTTCTCGGCGCGGAGTTCTATGTCCGCATCACTAGCTAGAGTGATAATTCCCTTGGATCCGGGCGTTTTGAGCTTCATGTACCCGTAATGGGGTATGGCTTGAAAAATCGTGAATGCCTCCCACCCTAGAAGGGCGTGGTATCCGCTACTGAACGGGGCCACTTGGAATGTAATTTCTTCGGACCTGTAATTCTCCGGAGTGCCGAATACCACATCAAGTGTGATTTTCCAGCGCAACGTACCTCCCGACTAGGGATGATTCCTCGGAAGGTCGTACTGCTTTGCTCAATACGGTTGCTGTCTATGTCCATTTTTTGGAGAGTTTCCTCATAAACAAGGTTTAATCCGCTGCCGCCATCCATGAGCACCTTAGTGAGCCGAAAGCCGTCCATAATTGGACTAAGGACCAAAGCGGTTGGTTCTCGGGCTGTTCGGAATTTAGGTTCGTCACTGGCATTGAAGGTGATAGCCGTATCGCTCCGTGGATTTATTGCTGCCACGTGGCAGACTTCAGCAAGGCTCCGGAGTGCTCGCTTACGCCTATTATTTGAGGCGAAGGTCTCAAAGACCGTTAATATTGTGTTGTTATCAGTGGGAAGGTGCTCTGAGGTATTTTGGGTGAGAAGATCCTCACCGCTTTTGGCCACCTGCCGGAGTACCCAACATGCTGTAAGGCTATGTGTTGATATGGTATCCGCTGTACTATGGATTTTGCAGGGCCCGTTGAGCCATCCCTCCAATACGGTTCCACGCCCTGTAGTGGGCTTTTGCTTCTTTGTAATTGAGTTGGGCGACTTATGAGAGTGCGCCCTTTTAGTTCGGACTAGGGGTTTTGTCAGATCCGGATTATCCCAAAATTGCATTTGGGTTTTCCAGGCACTTTCCATCGCACAGTATTTCCGTACTATGGCCGCCATGTCAGCGAAGTGTGCTACGTCACGGCGACTTATGGCGTTGAGGGCTCCCTTGTCCATGCAATTGTTGCAAAAGAACGAAATTGCATCTTCCTTGCGATAGTCCTTGACCTTGTTCATTACAAGGAGGAATCTGGCCCAATAGTGATGTACTGTCTCTTGGGGCACTTGCCTAATGTGGGAAAGATAGTTTGTATCTGGGTGGGTGGGTGGATTTAAGTCCAGACCTTGACCCAATCTATGATCCCGGGGCAGGGTGTTGCCCTACGGGTTCGGTGTGCGACCTGATTCTGGATTCAGGGTTAGGGCGGCATCCTCCCGTGAGCGAGTATCCTGTTTGGAGAGCTCGAGAATCCGGACATAGTTCGTCCTCAGGATAGAGGGAGAATCGCCGCATTGCTCCTCCACCACCGCTATCTGATGGGTGACTGGCGGAGAGTTAATCTCCCTTTGGTCGGGTTTAAGCCCGATCCGATCATAGTCCGTAGTGACTCCCAGAGCGGCGATGCGATCCAAGAGCTGGTTCAAAGAGGAGAGCTCCATTGGATCAATCTGCTCGGCAAATTTTGGGCCGATGTGGAGGATATTTTCGATGACCCAAGAGGTCATCATCGGCGCGGCGGCCGAGCGGGGGGTCATGACGAAGCCGCCTAGTCGGAGAGTTTGGCCTACAGCCAGGGCTCCCCCAGAAGTGATGTTGTCCTTGACAACGAGGCGAGCCTCTTCCTTATGATGACGACACAGTGGAACTCCCAATGAAAGCACCAATGTCGGTGTCAAAACCAGTGGATCTCGGGTAGGGGGTCCCGAACTGTGCGTCTAAGGCGGATGGTAACAGGAGGCAGGGGACACGATGTTTACCCAGGTTCGGGCCCTCTTGATGGAGGTAATACCCTACGTCCTGCTTGATTGTTCTTGATGATATGAGTATTACAAGAGTTGATCTACCACGAGATCAGAGAGGCTAAACCCTAGAAGCTACCCTATGGTATGATTGTATGTTGTCCTATGTACTAAAACCCTCCGGTTTATATAGACAACGGAGGGGGCTAGGGTTAGACAAGGTCGGTTACAAAGGAGGAGATATACATATCCGTATTACCTATCTTGCCTTCCACGCCAAGTAGAGTCCCATCCGGACACGAGACAAAGTCTTCAATCTTGTATCTTCATAGTCTAACAGTCCGGCCAAAGGATATAGTCCGGCTGTCCGGAGACCCCCTAATCTAGGACTCCCTCAATGAGGTCTAGGGAGAAAACACTACCCATATGCACATGAGACAAACACAATCATATCACTCAATCAATCAAGCAAGGCATACAATCGGTCTAGAACTATCATTACAAAGTGCTTGGACTATACTATTTACATGGTAGACTACTACTACTGCTTTGGTGGTCAACTAGAAATATTGATCGGTCGAAGACTCCATGACATCTGCCCCAGCTTCATCAGCATAGTCATCATCGCTATCGTCGGGGTCCTAATCGGTGTCGTCGATGATGATGTAGTCCTCCGGATGAATCTCCTTGGGTTCTTCGTCTTCTCCTCCTGGCGCGGGGTCTCCCATAAATACTCCTAGCTTCCTTTCCAAATCGTCATTCCTTTCCACTAGTACGATGATTTCCTCCTCATAATCTTCACGAGTAGCTTTGAGTTCCTCTCCAAGCTCCGTGATCCTGGTCATTGCTATCTTCAGATCTAT
The DNA here is from genome assembly GCF_018294505.1 of Triticum aestivum. Lineage (NCBI taxonomy): Eukaryota > Viridiplantae > Streptophyta > Magnoliopsida > Poales > Poaceae > Triticum > Triticum aestivum. The sequence goes on along the minus strand of NC_057794.1, from coordinate 44,673,043 downwards.
CATGCCTGCGCACATCTGGTTCTCCTGGCGGCGAATATGCTGGTTTAACTCATGGATGAAAGCTGCAATGGATCTATCCTTCCTGGTGCTAATCATATCCCATTGCTCATCTCGGCGCCCACAAATCTGGTAGATAGTATCCTTAAGCTCCTTGTGGTAAACTTCTCCAATGCGTCCCATGGTGATGTGAGCTGCCATACTCTTTCCTAGACTCCAGGTTGGTGCATCAAAGGAAAACTCTATGGGTTTGGTGATTGGCACGAATGTCCTTCTTGGAACTTGAACTTGTATCATCCATCGCTCCTCTTCTGGTAAAGTGGCGTTGTAAGTCCCGGTGAAGCTTGGTATTCCAATGTTTAATTACCTAGTGACTTTCTTCAAGTGTCTTCCAAAGGGGGCGTCTTCATCTGGTTGCGCAAATTTGTTGCTTGCGTCCGCCATCCTAAAGAGTAGAAAAAGGAGAGGAGTTAGAAATGCGAAGAGAATAGTGATCTAGGGCTTTAGCTTAGTGGTCATGTCCTACAGTCAGCGTGCGCTCTGATACCATCTTTGTAGCGACCAGACCTCAAACAGTCTGATCTCTGTGTATAAGTGTCATCCCTGGATCGGTAATGCTGACACACAAAGTACTTGGAGGATTTATAACGGAGTGGCAATCACACACTTATTACATCGAATGTCTCAAAAGAGAACTTATTACAATAAATATGGCTTAAGGCCATCTAATACGATAACAACGGAAGGCTTGGAAGATAAAGTGAGTCCATCAACTCCAATGGCATCACTGAGTGAAAGACCACGACCTAAGGCTCCTTACTCATCGTCTGAAAAGTCTGCAACATGATACATTGCAGCCCGAAAATGGGTCATCACATAGAATATGCTGGCAAAGTAACACAAGAGAGTAAAGAAACAATGTAAAGCTATCACTATATGCATATATGGCTGGTGGAGGCTGTATGGTTGATATGTTTTGCGAAAAGCCAATTTTTCCCTACTGCAAAAGAATAAATTTTATTTAACTATCATGGTAGTTGTTAAACATTGAGAAGGTTCACCCAACTCAATCCCAATTAAAAGTAATCATCATTAAACCCAATCAAATTATATTTAAGAGTGATGAGATCCACATGATAATCCAAGAACTAGATACTCAAGATGTCCATAACTGGGGACACGGCTAACCATGATTAGTTTGTACACTCTGCAGAGGTTTGTGCACTTTTCCCCACAAGACTCGATCTCCTCCATTGGATTTCTCGCACTACATGGTGTTTAAGAAACGGATGACCGAGACACAGTCTTTCAGAAGCGTTAGCACCTTACGATGGGTAGACCGGTACACCTACAATCCCCTACATCTGCTAGTCTACCACTTTAAGAGTTCACACGACTTAATCAACTATGCCAGAGCCCATAATGGCATGTGGCTGCACACGGAAGTTTCCAGTATGAATAATCTTATGATCCCTTTGAGCCTGGGTGGCGGTCCATAGGAAAATCACACGGTACCCCGGGATTTCCAAAAATACAGGCAATCACTGGGTTCCCCAGGTGCCTCAATCCACCCAGATGTGTATTAAAGTTGCCACCTTAAGTAACCATTAAATTAACAATATCACATCTGTTATGAAAACACTCAAACCCAATCCACGTCTACGAGCATAGCATAGCAATATAAGCAACGTAGAAGTAACTCCCAAGGGTTTGATAATAATCAGGTGAATAGGTACTACCTCATCTACTTCCCAAACCCACAATTTAATTCAGATCCTAACCATGCATTGTTTGAGGATTGATCTAATGCAATAAAAAATGGGTAGTAAGAGCTATGATCAAAGTGTTACTTGCCTTGCTGATGATCCGTGAAACCTAGAGACTCGATGTAGCATGCTTCGCACTCCGGGTACTCTATCGCAATCAAACAAGCATACAATAAGCAATCAAACAAAAGCACGGTAAAACTCAAATAAGAGATCTAACCAGAAAGTTCAACTTCAGAACTCCGGTTGGCAAAAAGAAACAAATCAAACGGAGTAACAAAACTCAAACGATGAAAGAAACAAGCTTCGTTTACTAATCTGGACCTAGGTCAAATTTTACAGTAGCAAAAACTTGTTTAAGTTGATTAAACGGAAAGAGGGTTTCGAGATGAAACTCTAGGCACTTGAATCGCCTGATTCCGATAAACGAACGAAAAGTTACACTAGAACGAATATCGGATCAGGAATCGTGATTGAAAATAATCACGGAAAATCCGAGAAAAAGAAAAACCGACGAACGGGCTAACGAACGAACGTTCGTTGTCTGCGGCTAAATGGTGGAAACCATTCGTAAAACTGAACATAAAAGCGGCCGTTCGCTAAATAACTAAACCGAAGAAAATAAACCGAACCGGATCTAGGGTTTACGAAATAAAACCGATCGGTTTAAAAAAAAATCGGCGGCTACCTCAAACTCCGGCGGGATCCGGCGAGTCGGCGGAGGCAGGAGGTCCGGCAGGGCGGCGGCGAGCTCCGGCGAGGCGGCGACGGACTCCGGCGGGGCGGCGCGGGCGGTGGCAGGCTCCGGCGTGGGCGGCGGCGCGACGGGTGGTGGCTAGGGTGAGGGTTTTGGGTGGGGCGGCGGTAATGGGCCTCGGAGCGGCGGCTTATAAAGGCCTGGCCCGAGAAGTCCTGGCCGAGTATGACCCTAAGTCGGTCGACTCTTTTTTTTAAATAATTTTGACATGCAGAAAAAGAAAGAAAAGAAATACTAAATGGACTCCAAAAATCCCGAAATAAATTTCCCCATCCTCTAAAAATAAGCCGGACAAGGTGAACATTTATTTGGGCCTAAAATGCAATCTTGAAGAATACACTTTTTTCCTAATTCAAATAAAATAGCGACAAAAACCCCGAATAAAAAATCTATTTGATTTTAATATTACATCTCTCATATTTCTTTATTTTGAGGAAGTCATTTTATCCTCTCTCTTTTATATTTAATAAAAGAAATAATTCAGAAAAAAATAATTAAAATCAAACGATCCTCTTTTCATAATTCGAGAAAATCTCAAATATGAAAGTAACGAAATCCCCAACTCTCTCCGTAGGTCCTTGAGTTGCGTGGGATTTCTAGGATCAACCAAAAATGCAATAAAACATGATATGCAAAGATGCTCTAATGTATAACATTCCAAATTGAAAATTTGGGATGTTATATCCACCGACGTACTTCTTCCACCTATATATACTCTTATACCCTAGATCGATCACAGGGAGCCATGTAACCACTTTTCCACCGCCGCAACCTTCTGTACCCGTGAGATCCCATCTTGGGGCCTTTTTCGGCGATCTGCCGGAGGGGGAATCGATCATGGAGGGCTTCTACATCAACACCATAGCCTCTCCGATGAAGCGTGAGTAGTTTACCACAGACCTTCGGGCCCATAGTTATTAGCTAGATGACTTCTTCTTCTCTCTCTCTCTCTTTGATTCTCAATACAAAGTTCTCCTCGATGTTCTTGCAGATCTATTCAATGTAATACTCTTTTGTGGTGTGTTTGCCGAGATCCGATGAATTGTGGGTTTATGAACAAGATTATCTATGAATATTATTTGGTTCTTCTCTGAATGCTTATATGCATGATTTGATATCTTTGCAAGTCTCTTCGAATTATCGGTTTAGTTTGGCCTACTAGATTGATCTTTCTTGCAATGGGAGAAGTGCTTAGCTTTGGGTTCAATCTTGCGGTGTCCTTTCCCAGTGACAGTAGGGGCAGCAAGGCACGTATTGTATTGTTGCCATCAAGGATAAAAAGATGGGGTTTATATCATATTGTTTGAGTTTACCCCTCTACATCATGTCATCTTGCTTAAAGCGTTACTCTGTTCTTATGAACTTAATACTCTAGATGCATGTTGGATAGCGGTCGATGTGTGGATTAATAGTAGTAGATGCAGAACCGTTTCGATCTACTTGACACGGACGTGATGCCTATATGCATGATCATTGCCTTAGATATCTTCATAACTATGCACTTTTCTATCAATTGCTCGGCAGTAATTTGTTTACCCACCGTAATACATGCTATCTTGAGAGGAGCCACTAGTGAAACCTATGGCCCCCCGAGTCGCTTTCTTATTATATTGCATCTCTTTTATTTACAACACATCTCATTTACTATTTTGCAATCTTTACTTTCCAATCTATACAACAAAAATACCAAAAATATTTACTTTACTATCTCTATCAGATCTCACTTTTGCGAGTGACCATGAAGAGATTGACAACCCCTTTATCGCGATGGTTGCAAGGTTCTTGATTGTTTGTGCAGGTACTAGGTGACTTGTGCGTTGTCTCCTACTAGATTGATACCTTGGTTCTCAAAAACCGAGGGAAATACTTACGCTACTTTGCTGCATCACCCTTTCCTCTTCAAGGGAAAACCAAAGCATTCTCAAGAGGTAGCAGCATAACGGAACGAGTAAAGAAACTTAACGGTAACGAGATTGAATTAGGTATGATGATACCAACGATCGAATCTCAGGCAAGTAACATACTGATGACAAAGGGAACAACGTATGTTGTTATGCGGTTTGACCGATAAAGATCTTCGTAGAATATGTAGGAACCAATATGAGCATCCAGGTTCCGCTATTTGTTATTGACCGGAGATGAGTCTCGGTCATGTCTACATAGTTCTCGAACCCGTAGGGTCTGCACGCTTAACATTTGATGACGATCCGTATTATGAGTTTATGTGTTTTGATGTACCGAAGGTAGTTTGGAGTCCCGGATGAGATCACGGACATGACGAGGAGTCTCGAAAAGGTCGAGACATAAAGATTGATATATTCAATGACTATATTTGGACACTCGAGTGGTTCCGAGGTGTATCGGGTATTTATCGGAGTCCCGAAAGGGTTATCGGAACCACCGGGGAAGTTATGGGCCTTATTGGGCCTTAAGGGAGAGAGAGGGAACAACCAAGGGCTGGCGGCGCCCCCCATGGGCCTAGTCCGAATTGGACTAGGGGGAGGGGCGGCGCCCCCTCCTTCCTTCTCCTTCCCCTCTCCTTCCTTCTTCTCCTAGTAGGACTAGGAAAGGGGGGTTCCAACTCCTACCAGGAGTAGGATTGCGCCCCTTGGGCGCGCCCTATAGGGCCGGCCGGCCTCACCCTTTCTCCTTTATATACGGGGGCAGGGGCACCCTAGAACACACAAGTTGACATTTGTTTTAGCCGCGTGTGGTGCCCCCTCCACAGAAACACACCTCGGTCATATTGTCGTAGTGCTTAGGCGAAGCCCTGCGCCGGTAACTTCATCATCACTGTCACCACGCTGTCATGCCGACAAAACTCTCCCTCGACCTCAACTGGATCAAGAGTACGAGGGACGTCATCGAGTTGTATGTGTGCAGATCGCGGAGGTGCTATGCATTCGGTACTTGATCAGATGGATCGCGAAGGCGTTCGACTACATCAACCACATTACTCAACGCTTCCGCTTTCGGTCTACGAGGGTATGTAGGCACACTCTCCCCTCTCATTGCTATGCATCCCTAGATAGATCTTGCGTGACCATAGGATTTTTTTTGAAATACTACGTTCCCCAACAAAAAAATATACCTAGCTATTAGTATATGTGCAGCGATTTAAACTTCTAGTGGTAACTTCAAATCCACAAAAAGTAGTGATCAACTAGCTTGCTACCTACTAATGTCTACTACGCAACCTTTTTGTAGACTCGTGTTGGGCCTCCAAGCGCAGATTTTTGTAGGACAGTAGCAAATTTCCATCAAGTGGATGACCTAAGGTTTATCAATCCGTGGGAGGCGTAGGATGAAGATGGTCTCTCTCAAACAACCCTGCAACCAAATAACAAAGAGTCTCTTGTGTCCCCAACACACCCAATACAATGGTAAATTGTACAGGTGCACTAGTTCAGCGAAGAGAAGGTGATACAAGTGCAATATGGATAGTAGATATTGGTTTTTGCAATCTAAAAAATATAAAAACAGCAAGGTAGCAAGTTACAAAAGTGAGCAAAAACGGTATTCAATGCTTTGAAACAAGGCGTATAGGGTTCATACTTTCACTAGTGCGAGTTATCTCAACAATGATAACATAATTAGATCATATAACAATCCCTCAATGTGCAACAAAGAGTCACTCCAAAGTCACTAATAGCGGAGAACAAATGAAGAGATTATTGTAGGGTACGAAACCACCTCAAAGTTATTCTTTCTGGTCGATCTATTGGGCTATTCCTATAAGTGTCACAAACAGCCCTAGAGTTCATACTAAAATAACACCTTAAGACACACATCAACTAAAACCCTAATGTCACCTAGATACTCCAATGACACCACAAGTATTCGCGGGTTTGATTATACGATATGCATCACACAATCTCAGATTCATCTATTCGAACCAACGCACAGAACTTCAAAGAGTGCCCAAAGTTTTTACCGGAGAGTCAAGAAGAAAACGTGTGCCAACCCCTATGCATAAGTTCACAAGGTCACAGAACCCGCAAGTTGATCACCAAAACATACATCAAGTAGATCACGTGAATATCCCATTGTCACCAGAGATAAGCACATGCAAGACATACATCAAGTGTCCTCAAATCCTTAAAGAATCAATTCGATAAGATAACTTCAAAGGGAAAACTCAATACATTACAAGAAGGTAGAGGGGGAGAAACATCATAAGATCCAACTATAAAAACAAAGCTCACGGTACATCAAGATCGTGCCAAATCAAGAACAAGAGAGAGAGAGAAAGAGATCAAACACATAGTTACTGGTACATACCCTCAGCCCCAAGGGTGAACTACTCCCTCCTCATCATGGAGAGCGTCGGGATGATGAAGATGGCCACCAGTGATGATTCCCCCCTCCGGCAGCGTGCCGACATAGGGTCCCGGTTGATTTTTGGTGGCTACAGAGGCTTGCAACGGTGAAACTCCTGATCTAGGTTCTGTTCTTGGTCTTTTGGGATTTATAAGAGGCGTTGGCGTCGGGAACAAGTCAGGGGGCCCATGAGGAGCCCACAAGGACGGATGGCGCGCCCTGCACCCTCGTGGACGCCTCGTGGCTCTTTTCCGATATCTTTTTGTTACAGTATTTTTTATATTTTCCAGAAATAATCTCCGTAAATTTTTTAGGTCAACTGGACTCCGTTTGATATTCCTTTTCCGGAAACTCAAAAACAAGGAAAAAATAGAAATTGGCACTAGGCTCTAGGTTAATAGGTTAGTCGCAAAAATCATATAAAATAGCATATAAAACATCCGAGATAGATAATATAATAGCATGAAATAATCAAAAATTATAGATACGTTGGAGACGTATCAAGCATCCCAAGCTTAGTTCCTGCTCATCCTCGTGTAGGTAAATGATAAAAACAGAATTTTTGATGTGGAATGCTACCAAACATATTTATCAATGTAATCTTCTCTATTGTGGCAAGAATATTCAGATCCACGAGATTCAAAACAAAAGTTTAATATTGACATAAGAATAATAATACTTCAAGCATACTAACAAGGCAATTATGTATTTTCAAAATAACATGGCCAAAGAAAGCTTATCCCTACAAAATCATATAGTCTAGCTATGCTCCATATTCATCACACAAAATATTCAAATCATGCACAACCCCAATGACAAGCCAAGCAATTGTTTCATACTTTTGATTTTCTCAAACCTTTTCAACTTTCACGCAATACATGAGCGTGAGCTATGGACATAGCACTATAGGTGGAATAGAATATGGTGATTGTGAAGAAGATAAAAAGAAGGAGATAGTCTCACATCAACTAGGCGTATTAATGGGCTATGGAGATGCCCATCAATAGATATCAATGTGAGTGAGTAGGGATCGCCATGCAACGGATGCACTAGAGCTATAAGTTTATGAAAGCTCAAAAAGAAACTAAGTGGGGGTGCATCCAACTTGCTTGCTCATGAAGACCTAGGGCAATTTGAGGAAGCCCGTCATTGGAATATACAAGCCAAGTTCTATAATGAAAATTCCCACTAGTATATGAAAGTGACAACATAGGAGACTCTCTATCATGAAGATCATGGTGCTACTTTGAAGAACAAGTGTGGTAAAAGGATAGTAGCATTGCCCCTTCTCTCTTTTCTCTCATTTTTTTGGGACCTCTCTCTTTTTTGGCCTCTTTTTTTATTTTTCATCCGGAGTCTCATCCCGACTTGTGGGGGAATCATAGTCTCCATCATTCTTTCCTCACATGGGACAATGCTCTAATAATGAAGATCATCACACTTTTATTTACTTACAACTCAACAATTACAACTCGATACATAGAACAAAATATGACTCTATATGAATGCCTCTGGCGGTGTACCAGAATGTGCAATGAATCAAGAGTGACATGTATGAAAGAATTATGAATGGTGGCTTTGCCACAAATACGATATCAACTACATGATCATGCAAAGCAATATGACAATGGTGGAACATGTCATAATAAATGGAACAGTGGAAAGTTGCATGGCAATATATCTCAGAATGGCTATGGCAATGCCGTGATAGGTAGGTATGGTGGCTGTTTTGAGGAAGGTATATGATGGGTGTATGGTACCGGCGAAGGTTTCGCGGCACTAGAGAGGCTAGCAATGGTGGAAGGGTGAGAGTGCGTATAATCAATGGTCTCGACAATAGTCATAAAGAACTCACATACTTATTGCAAAAATCTATTAGTTATCGAAACAAAGTACTACGCGCATGCTCCTAGGGGGTAGATTGGTAGGAAAAGAGCAGCACTCGTCCCCGACCGCCACTCATAAGGAAGACAATCAATAAATAAATCATGCTCTGACTTCATCACATAACGGTTCACCATACGTGCATGCTACAGGAATCACGAAATTTAACACAAGTATTTCTCAAATTCACAATTACTTACTAGCATGACTCTCATATCACCATCTTTATATCTCAAAACAATCATAAGGAATCAAACTTCTCATAGTATTCAATGCACTTTATATGAAAGTTTTGATTATATCCCTGTTGGATGCCTATGATATTAGGACTAAATTCATAACCAAAGCAAATTACCATGCTATTTAAATACTCTCAAAATAATATAAGTGAAGCATGAGAGTTCATCAATTTCTTCAAAATAAAACTACCGCCATGCTCTAAAAAGATATAAGTGAAGCACTAGATATAACGATAAACTACGCCAAAAGATATAAGTGAAGCACAATGACTAGTTGAATAATTATGTAACTATGTGAAGACTCCTTCTCATAAATAAAATTTCAGATCTTAAGTACTTTATTCAAACAGCAAGAAAATAAAATAAAATGACATTGCAAGGATAGCACATATCATGTGAAGAAGCAAAAACTTAGGCTCAAACAAAACTGACCGATAATTGTTGAAGAAGAAAGGTGGGATACCAACCGGGGAATCCCCAAGCTTAGATGCTTGATACTTCTTGAAATATCAATTAGGGATGCCTTGGGCATCCCCAAGCTTGAGATTTTGTGTCTCATTAATTCCTTTCATATCGCGGTTTCCCTAAATCTTAAAAACATCATCCACACAAAACTCAACAAGAACTCATGAGGTAAGTTAGTATAAATCAATGCATAAACCTTATCATTATCTACTGTAGAAAATCACTAAAATTATAATTTTAAATTTGCTACTAAATGCCTCTTCATATTGAACACTCCTATCCTCAAATAGAATCATTAAACAAGCAAACATATGAAAACAATGCAAACATAACAGCAATCTGTCAAAACATAATAGTCTGTAAAGAATGCAATAGGAACCATACTTCCCTAACTCCAAAAATTCTGAAAATTACCACACTGTAGATAATTTATTGTTACTCATTATGTAAAAATTTCAATATTTTATCATGTCCTGACTATTCACCAATATTCAAAACGTAACAACAAACTTTCTGTTTTCAAACAACAACATATAAACTTGGAAAATAAGCATAGTAAAGGCTATACTTGACCTTTTTATTGAAATAAAATATGAAAAAATGACTCTAAATAACAGAAAGAAAATCTTAATAAAGTAAAATGATGCTCCAAGCAAAACACATATCATGCGGTGAATAGAAATATAGCTCCAAGTAAGGTTACTGATGAACGAAGACGAAAGAGGGAATGCCATCCGGGGCATCCCCAAGCTTAGGATCTTGTTTGTCCTTGAATATTACCTTGGGTTGCCTTGGACATCTCCAAGATTAGGCTATTTCCACTCCTTATTCCTTAGTTCATCAAAACTTCACCCAAAACTTGAAAACTTCACAACACAAAACTCAACAGAAAACTCATAAGCTCTATTAGTATAAGAAAGCAAATTACCACTTAGGTACTGTCAAGACAAGATTCATAATTTTTCTCACATGATGCCTACTGTACCCCATCATTTCTACAATTTATATTAAGCAATATAAGCCATATAAACTACAAAACAGGCAAACTATGCATCGAAAACAGAATCTGTCAAAAACAGAACAGTCTCTAGTAATCTGTAACTCTTGAATACTTCTGTAACTCCAACAATTCTGAAAAATTAGGAAAGCCTGAGAAGTTTGTTTATTAATCTTCTTCAAAAAATAAGTATTTTATCATGCTTTTGTTAAAAATGAGATTTTTTTTCTGAGCACAAAATTTTCTGTTTTTCAGCAAGATCGAATCAACTATCATCGTAGATCATCCCGAAGGTCTTACTTGGAACTTTATTGACACAAAAGCTATAAAACATGATTACTATAGTAGCCTAATCATGTGAACACACAAAAACAGTAGGTATAAATGTTGGGTTATCTCCCAACAAGCGCTTTTCTCTATTGCCTTTCTAGCTAGGCAAGATGATTTCAATGATGCTCACATAAAAGATAAGAATTTAAACATAATGGGAGCACCATGAAGCATACGACAAGCACATTTAAGTCTAACCCACTTCCTATGCATAGGGATTTTGTGAGAAAACAACTTATGGGAACAAAAATCGACTTGCATAGGAAGGTAAAACAAGCATAACTTCAAGATTTTCAACACATAGAGAGGAAACTTGATATTATTGCAATATTTAGAAGCATATGTTCCTATCTCATAATAATTTTTAGTAGCATCGTGAATGAATTCAACAATATAACCATCACATAAAGCATTCTTTTCATGATTCATAAGCATAGAAATTTTATTACTCTCCACATAAGCAAATTTATTCTCATGGATAGTAGTGGGAGTAAACTCAATGAAATAACTACCATGTGAGGCATAATCCAATTGAAAATTAAAATCATGATGACAAGTTTCATGGTTATCATTATTCTTTATAGCATGCTTGTCATCAAAATAATCATCATAGATAGGAGGGATGCTTTCATCATAATAAATTTGCTCATCAAAACTTGGGGGACAAAAAATATCATCTTCATCAAACATAGCTTCCCCAAGCTTGTGGCTTTGCATATCATTAGCATCATGGATATTCAAAGAATTCATACTAACAACATTGCAATCATGCTCATCATCCAAAAATTCAGTGCCAAGCATTTTAATGCATTCTTCTTCTAACACTTTGGCACAATTACCGGAATCCTTATTTTCACGAAAGACATTAAAAAGATGAAGCATATGAGGCAACCTCAATTTTATTTTTTGTAATTTTCTTTTATAGACTAAACTAGTGAAAAACAAGAAACTAAAAGATTCGATTGCAAGATCTAAAGATATAACTTCAAGCACTAACGTCCCCGGTAACGACGCTAAAAAAGAGCTTGATGTCTACTACACAACCTTATTCTTGTTGACTCGTGTTGGGCCTTCAAGCGCAAAGTTTTGTAGGACAGTAGCAAATTTCCCTCAAGTGGACGACCTAAGGTTTATCAATCCGTGGGAGGCATAGGATGAATATGGTCTCTCTCAAACAACCCTGCAACCAAATAACAAAGAGTCTCTTGTTATCCCAACACACCCAATACAATGGTAAATTGTATAGGTGCACTAGTTCGGCGAAGAGATGGTAATACACGTGCAATATGGATAGTAGATATTGGTTTTTGTAATATGAAAATATAAAAACAGCAAGGTAGCAAGTAACAAAAGTGAGCGAAAACGGTATTGCAATGCTTCGAAACAAGGCCTAGGGTTCATACTTTCATTAGTGCAAGTTCTCTCAACAATGATAACATAATTAGATCATATAACAATCCATCAATGTGCAACAAAGAGTCACTCCAAAGTCATTAATAGCGGAGAACAAATGAAGAGATTATTATAGGGTACGAAACCACCTCAAAGTTATTCTTTTTGATCGATCTATTGGGCTATTCCTATAAGTGTCACAAACAGCCCTAGAGTTCATACTAAAATAACACCTTAAGACACACATCAACCAAAACCCTAATGTCGCCTAGATACTCCAATGTCACCACAAGTATCCGCGGGTTTGATTATACGATATGCATCACCAAATCTCAGATTCATCTATTCGAACCAACACCAAGAACTTCAAAGAGTGCCCCAAAGTTTCTACCAGAGAGTCAAGACGAAAATGTGTGCCAACCCCTATGCATAAGTTCACAAGGTCACATAACTCACAAGTTGATCACCAAAACATACATCAAGTAGATCACGTGAATATCCCATTGCCACCATAGATAAGCACATGCAAGACATACATCAAGTGTTCTCAAATCCTTAAAGACTCAATCTAATAAGATAACTTCAAAGGGAAAACTCAATCCATTACAAGAAGGTAGAGGGGGAGAAACATCATAAGATCCAACTATAATAGCAAAGTGATGTCGCTTGAAGCTACGTCGGTATTTCCCCAAAGAGGAAGGGATGATGTGAAGGAAATATGCCCTAGAGGCAATAATAAAGTTGTTATTTATATTTCCTTATATAAATGTTTATTATTCATGCTAGAATTGTATTAACCAGAAACTTAGTACATCTGTGAATACATAGACAAACAAACTGTCACTAGTATGCCTCTACTTGACTAGCTCATTGAATCAAAGTTGATTAACGGGATCACGTCATTAGAGAATGATGTGATTGACTTGACCCATTCCGTTAGCTTAGCATTTGATCGTTTAGTATATTGCTATTGCTTTCTTCATGACTCATACATGTTCCTATGACTATGAGATTATGCAACTCCCGAATACCGGAGGAACACTTTGTGTGCTACCAAACGTCACAAGTAACTGGGTGATTATAAAGGTGCTCTACAGGTGTCTCCGATGGTACTTGTTGAGTTGGCATAGATCAAGATTAGGATTTGTCACTCCGATTGTCGGAGAGGTATCTCTGGGCCCTCTCGGTAATGCACATCACTATAAGCCTTGCAAGCAATGCAACTAATGAGTTAGTTGTGGGATGATGTATTATGAACGAGTAGAGAGACTTGCTGGTAACGAGATTGAACTAGGTATTGAGATACCAACGATCGAATCTCAGGCAAGTAACATACCGATGACAAAGGGAACAACGTATGTTGTTATGCGGTTTGGCCGATAAAGATCTTCATAGAATATTTAGGAACCAATACGAGCATCCAGGTTCCGCTATTGGTTATTGACCGGAGATGAGTCTCGGTCATGTCTACATAGTTCTCGAACCCGTAGGGTACGCACGCTTAACGTTCAGTGATGATCAATATTATGAGTTTATGTGTTTTGATGTACCAAAGGTAGTTCAGAGTCCCGGATGTGATCACAGACATGATGAGGAGTCTCGAAATGGTCGAGACATAAAGATTGATATATTGGACGGCTACATTCAGACACCGGAAGGGTTTCGGGAATCTCGAAGAAAACCGGAGTGCCGGAGGGGTTACCGGAACCCGCCGGGGCTAATGGGCCTTGATGGGCCCTAGTGGAGAGAGAGAGGGGCCGGACAGGGTAGGCCGCGCCCCCTCCCCTTGAGTCCAAATAGGACAAGAAAGGGGGGGGGGCGCCCCCTTGCCTTTCCCCTCTCCCACTCCTTCCTTCCCCCTCCTAGTGGGACTAGGAAAGGGGAGTCCTACTCCCACTAGGAGGAGGACTCCTCCTCTTGGCGCGCCCTCCTAGGGCCGGCCGGCCTCCCCCCTTGCTCCTTTATATACGGGGGCAGGGGGCACCCCAGAGACACACAAGTTGATCATTGATCTTTTAGCCGTGTGCGGTGCCCCCTCCACCATAATCCACCTCATTCATATCATAGCGGTGCTTAGGTGAAGCCCTGCGTCGGTAGCTTCATCAACACCGTCATCACGCCGCTTTGCTGACGGAACTCTCCCTCGAAGCTCTACTAGATCGTGAGTTCGTGGGACGTCACCGAGCTAAACGTGTGCAGATCGCGAAGGTGCCGTACGTTCGGTACTAGGTTTGGTCGATCGTGAAGACATACGACTACATCAACCGTGTTGTCATAACGCTTCCGCTAACGGTCCACGAGGGTACGTGGATGACACTCTTCCCTCTTGTTGCTATGCATCACCATGATCTTGCGCGCGCGTAGGAATTTTTTTGAAATTACCGCGTTCCCCAACAGTGGCATCCAAGCCAGGTTTATGCGTGGATGTTATATGCACGAGTAGAACACAAAGGAGTTGTGGGCGTGGGTATATACATATTGCTTGCCGTCACTAGTTGATTCTTGATTCAGTAGCATTGTTGGATGAAGCGGCCTAGACCGACATTACGCGTACGCTTACGCGAGACTGGTTCTACCGACGTGCTTCGCACACAGGTGGCTAGTGGGTGTTTGTTTCTCCAGCTTTAGTTGAATCAGATTCAATGAAAAGGGTTCTTTCTGAAGATCAAAAAGCAATCACTATACCGCGTTGTGGTTTTTGATGCATAGGTAAGAATGTTCTTGCTCAGCCCGTAGCAGCCACGTAAAACTTGTAACAACAAAGTAGAGGACGTCTAACTTGTTTTTGCAGCGCATGTTGTGATGTGATATGGTCAAGACATGATGCTAATTTTTATTGTATGAGATGATCATGTTTTATAACACAGTTATTGGCAACTGGCAGGAGCCATATGGTTGTCGCTTTATTGTATGAAATGCAATCGCCATGTAATTGCTTTACTTTATCACTAAGCGGTAGCGATAGTCGTAGAAGCAATAGTTGGAGAGACGACAATGATGCTACGATGGAGATCCAGGTGTCGCGCCGGTGACGATGGTGATCATGACGGTGCTTTGGAGATGGAGATCAAAGGCACAAGATGATGATGGTCATATCATATCACTTATATTGATTGCATGTGATGTTTATCTTTTATGCATCTTATTTTGCTTAGATCGACGGTAGCATTATAAGATGATATCTCACTATATTTCAAGGTATAAGTGTTCTCCCTGAGTATGCACCGTTGCGAAAGTTCGTCGTGCCGAGACACCACGTGATGATCGGGTGTGATAAGCTCTACGTTCACATACAACGGGTGCAAGCAAGTTTTACACACGCAGAATACTCGGGTTAAACTTGACGAGCTTAGCATATGCACATATGGCCTTGGGACACTGAGACCGAAAGGTCGAGTGTGAATCATACAGTACATATGATCAACATAGTGATGTTCACCATTGAAAACTACTCCATCTCACGTGATGATCGGACATGGTTTAGTTGATATGGATCACGTGATCACTTACATGATTAGAGGGATGTCTGTCTAAGTGGGAGTTCTTAAGTAATTTGATTAATTGAACTTTAATTTATCATGAACTTAGTACCTGATAGTATTTTTGCATGTCTATGTTGTTGTAGATAGATGGCCCGTGCTGTTGTTCCGTTGAATTTTAATGCGTTCCTTGAGAAAGTTAAGTTGAAAGATGATGGTAGCAACTACACGGACTGGGTCCATAACTTGAGGATTATCCTCATTGCTGCACAGAAGAATTACGTCCTGGAAGCACCGCTAAGTGTACCACCTACGCCGACAACTGCAGACATTGTGAATGCCTGGCAGTCGCGTGCTGATGACTACTCGATAGTTTAGTGTGCCATACTTTACGGCTTAGAACCGGGACTTCAACGACATTTTGAACGTTATGGAGCATATGAGATGTTCCAAGAGTTGAAGTTAATGTTTCAAACAAATGCCCGGATTGAGAGATATGAGGTCTCCAATAAGTTCTACAGCTACAAAATAGAGGAGAATAGTGCTGTCAGTGAACATATACTCAGAATGTCTGGGTACTACAATCACTTGTTTCCACTGGGAGTTAATCTTACAGATGATAGTGTCATTGACAAAATTCTTCAATCACTGCCACCAAGCTACAAGAGCTTCATGATGAACTATAATATGCAAGGGATGGATAAGACTATTCCCGAGCTCTTCACAATGCTAAAGGTTGTGGAGGTAGAAATCAAGAAGGAGCATGGTCAACAAGACCACCAGTTTCAAGAAAAAGGGTAAAGGGAAGAAGGGGAACTTCAAGAAGAACGACAAGAAAGTTGCTGCTCAAGTGAAGAAGCCCAAGTCTGGACCTAAGCCTGAGACTGAGTGCTACTACTGCAAAGGAACTGGTCACTGGAAGCGGAACTGCCCCAAGTATTTGGCGGATAAGAAGGATGACAAGGTGAACAAAGGTATATGTGATATACATGTTATTGATGTGTACCTTACTAATGCTCGCAGTAGTGCCTGGGTATTTGATACTGGTTCAGTTGCTAATATTTGTAGCTTGAAACAGGGACTACGGATTAAGCGAAGATTGGCTAAGGATGAGGTGACGATGCGCGTGGGAAATGGTTCCAAAGTCGATGTGATCGCGGTCGGCACACTACCTCTACATCTACCTTCGGGATTAGTTTTAGACCTGAATAATTGTTATTTGTTGCCAGTGTTGAGCATGAACATTATATCTGGATCTTGTTTGATGCGATACGGTTATTCATTTAAATCTGAGAATAATGGTTGTTCTATTTATATGAGTAATATCTTTTATGGTCATGCACCCTTGAAGAGTGGTCTATTTTTGATGTATCTCGATAGTAGTGATACACATATTCATAATATTGAAGCCAAAAGATGCAGAGTTGATAATGATAGTGCAACTTATTTGTGGCACTTCCGTTTAGGTCATATTGGTGTAAAGCGCATGAAGAAACTTCATTCTGATGTACTTTTGGAATCAGTTGATTAAGAATCACTTGGTACTAGTGATACATGCCTCATGGGCAAGATGACTAAAACGCCGTTCTCCAGAACAATGGAGCGAGCAACAGATTTGTTGGAAATCATACATACTAATGTATGTGGTCCAATGAATATAGAGGCTCGCGGCGGGTATCATTATTTTCTCACCTTCATAGATGATTTGAGCAGATATGGGTATATCTACTTGATGAAACATAAGTCTGAAACATTTGAAAAGTTCAAAGAATTTCAGAGTGAAGTGGAAAATCACCGTAACAAGAAAATAAAGTTTCTACGATCTGATCATGGAGGAGAATATTTGAGTTACGAGTTTGGACTTCATTTGAAACAATGCGGAATAGTTTTACAACTCACGCCACCCGGAACACCACAACGTAATGGTGTGTCCGAACGTCATAATCGTACTTTACTAGATATGGTGCAATTTGTGATGTCTCTTACTGATTTACCGCTATCGTTTTGGGGTTAGGCTTTGGAGACAGCTGCATTCACGTTAAATAGGGCACCATCTAAATCTGTTGAGACGACGCCTTATGAAGTGTGGTTTGGCAAGAAACCAAAGTTGTCGTTTCTTAAAGTTTGGGGCTACGATGCTTATGTGAAAAATCTTCAACTTGATAAGCTCAAACCCAAATCGGAGAAATGTGTCTTCATAGGATACCCAAAGGATACTGTTGGGTACACCTTCTATCACAGATCCGATGGCAAGACATTCGTTGCTAAAAATGGTTCCTTTCTAGAGAAGGAGTTTCTCTCGAAAGAAGTGAGTGGGAGGAAAGTAGAACTTGATGAGGTAACTATACCTGCTCCCTTATTGGAAAGTAGTGCATCACAGAAATCTGTTCCTGTGACTCCTATACCAATTAGTGAGGAAGCTAATGATGATGATCATGTAACTTCAGATCAAGTTACTACCAAACCTCGTAGGTCAACCAGAGTAAGATCCGCATTAGAGTGGTATGGTAATCCTGTTCTGGAGGTCATGTTACTTGACCATGATGAACCTACGAACTATGAGGAAGCGATGATGAGCCCAGATTCTGCAAAATGGCTCGAGGCCATGAAATCTGAGATGTGATCCATGTATGAGAACAAAGTGTGGACTTTGGTTGACTTGCCCGATGATCGGCAAGCCATCGAGAATAAACGGATCTTTAAGAAGAAGACTGACGCTGATGGTAATGTTACTGTCTACAATGCTCGACTTGTTGCGAAAGGTTTTCGACAAGTTCAAGGAGTTGACTACAATGAGACTTTATCACCCGTAGCGATGCTTAAGTCCGTCCGAATCATGTTAGCAATTGCCGCATTTTATGATTATGAAATTTGGCAAATGGATGTAAAGACTGCATTCCTGAATGGATTTCTGGAAGAGGAGTTGTATATGATGCAACCTGAAGGTTTTATCGATCCAAAGGATTCCAACAAAGTGTGTAAGATCCAGCGATCCATCTATGGACTGGTGCAAGCATCTCGGAGTTGGAATAAACATTTTGATAGTGTGATCAAAGCATATGGTTTTATACAGACTTTTGGAGAAGCCTGTATTTACAAGAAAGTGAGTGGGAGCTCTGTAGCATTTCTAATATTATATGTGGATGATATATTGTTGATTAGAAATGATATGGAATTTCTGGATAGCATAAACGGATATTTGAATAAGAGTTTTTCAATGAAAGACCTCGGTGAAGCTGCTTATATATTGGGCATCAAGATCTATAGAGATAGATCAAGATGCTTAATTGGACTTTCACAAAGCACATACCTTGATAAAGTTTTGAAGAAGTTCAAAATGGATCAAGCAAAGAAATGGTTCTTGCCAGTGTTACAAGGTGTGAAGTTGAGTCAGACTCAATGCCCGACCATTTCAGAAGATAGAGAGAAAATGGTATGTGTTCCCTATGCTTCAGCCATAGGCTCTATCATGTATGCAATGGTGTGTACCAGACCTGATGTGTGCCTTGCTATTAGTTTAGCAGGGAGGTACCAAAGTAATCCAGGAGTGGATCACTGGACAGCGGTCAAGAACATCCTGAAATACCTGAAAAGGACTAAGGATATGTTTCTCGTTTATGGAGGTGAAAAAGAGCTCATCGTAAATGGTTACGTCGATGCAAGCTTTGACACTGATCCGGATGACTCTAAGTCACAAACCGGATACGTGTTTATATTGAACGGTGGAGCTGTCAGTTGGTGCAGTTCTTAGCAAATCATCCTAGCGGGATCTACATGCGAAGCGGAGTAGATAGCTGCTTCAGAAACAGCAAATGAAGGAGTCTGGATGAAGGAGTTCATATCCGATCTAGGTGTCATACCTAGTGCATCGGGTCCAATAAAAATCTTTTGTGACAATACTGGTGCAATTGCCTTGGCAAAGGAATCCAGATTTCACAAGAGAACCAAGCACATCAATAGACGCTTCAATTCCATCAGCGATCAAGTCACAGAGGGATACATAGAGACTTGCAAGATACATATGGATCTGAATGTTGCAGACTCGTTAACTAAGCCTCTCTCATGGGCAAAACATGATCAGCACCAAGACTCCATGGGTGCTAGAATCATTACTATGTAATCTAGATTATTGACTCTAGTGCAAGTGGGAGACTGAAGGAAATATGCCCTAGAGGCAATAATAAAGTTGTTATTTATATTTCCTTATATCATGATAAATGTTTATTATTCATGCTAGAATTGTATTAACCGAAAACTTAGTACATGTGTGAATACACAGACAAACAAAGTGTCATTAGTATGCCTCAACTTGACTAGCTCGTTGAATCAAAGATGGTTAAGTTTCCTAAACATAGACATGAGTTGTCATTTGATTAACGGGATAACATCATTAGAGAATGATGTGATTGACTTGACCCATTCCGTTAGCTTAGCATTTGATTGTTTAGTATATTACTATTGCTCTCTTCATGACTCATACATGTTCCTATGACTATGAGATTATGCAACTCCCGAATACCGGAGGAACACTTTGTGTGCTACCAAACGTCACAACGTAACTGGGCGATTATAAAGGTGCTCTATAGGTGTCTCCGATGGTACTTGTTGAGTTGGCATAGATCAAGATTAGGATTTGTCACTCCGATTGTCGGAGAGGTATCTCTGGGCCCTCTCGGTAATGCACATCACTATAAGCCTTGCAAGCAATGCAACTAATGAGTTAGTTGCGGGATGATGTATTACGGAATGAGTAAAGAAACTTGCTAGTAATGAGATTGAACTAGGTATTGAGATACCGACGATCGAATCTCGAACAAGTAACATACCGATGACAAAGGGAACAACGTATGTTGTTATGCGGTTTGACCGATAAAGATCTTCGTAGAATATGTAGGAACCAATATGAGCATCTAGGTTCCGCTATTGGTTATTGACCGGAGATGAGTCTCAGTCATGTCTACATAGTTCTCGAACCCGCAGGGTCCGCACGCTTAACGTTCGGTGACGATCGGTATTATGAGTTTATGTGTTTTGATGTACCGAAGGTAGTTCAGAGTCCCGGATGTGATCACGGACATGACGAGGAGTCCCGAAATGGTCGAGACATAAAGATTGATATATTGGATGGCTACATTCGGACACCAGAAGGGTTTTGGGAGATCTCGGAGAAAACCGGAGTGCCAGAGGGGTTACCGGAACCCCCGGGGGGCTAATGGGCCTTGATGGGCCCTAGTGGAGAGAGAGAGGGCTGGCCAGGGCAGGCCGCACTCCCTCCCCTTGAGTCCGAATAGGACAAGGAGGGGGGGGGGGGGCGACGCCCCCCTTGCCTTTCCCCTCTCCCACTCCTTCCTTCCCCCTCCTAGTGGGACTAGGAAAGGGGAGTCCTACTCCCACTAGGAGGACTCCTCCTGTTGGCGCACCCTCCTAGGGCCGGCCGGCCTTCCCCCCTGCTCCTTGATATATGGGGGTAGGGGGGCACCCCAGAGACACACAAGTTGATCATTGATCTTTTAGCCGTGTGCGGTGCCCCCCTCCACCATAATCCACCTCGGTCATATTGTAGCGGTTCTTAGGCAAAGCCCTGCGTCGGTAGGTTCATCAACACCATCATCACATCGTCGTGCTGACAGAACTCTCCCTCGAAGCTCTACTGGATCGTGAGTTCGTGGGACATCACCGAGCTGAACGTGTGCAGATCGCGGAGGGGCCGTATGTTCAGTACTAGGATCGGTCGATCGTGAAGATGTACGACTACATCAACTGCGTTGTCATAACGCTTCCGCTTACGGTCTACGAGGGTACGTGGACGACACTCTCCCCTCTCGTTGCTATGCATCACCATGATCTTGCGTGCGTGTAGGAATTTTTTTGAAATTATCGCGTTACCCAACATGATGCAACATAGCGGTGGTAGGTATTTCCCTTAGATATGAAACCAAGGTTATCGAAGCAGTAGGAGAACCAAGAAACACAACGTGAATAGCCCCTGCACACAGATAACAAAGCCTCGCAACCAGACGTGTTAAAGGGGTTGTCAATCCCTTTCGGGTAACGGTGCCAGAAATTGGTGCGTGATGGGAAAAAGTTGTAATAGATTAAATAAATAGATTGCAAATAAAATAAAGTGAGCAAAGTATTTTTGAGTTTTTGGATTAATAGATCTGAACATAAAAGCAAATAAAAATAGATCACAGAGGCAAATAATATGATAAGGAGACCCGGGGGCCGTAGGTTTCACTAGTGGCTTCTCTCGAGAAAAATAAAAAACGATGGGTAAACAAATTATTGTTGGGCAATTGATAGAACCTCAAATAATTATGACGATATCCAGGCAATGATCATTATATAGGCATCACGTCCAAGATTAGTAGACCGACTCCTGCCTGCATCTAATACTATTACTCCACACATCGACCGCTATCCAGCATGCATCTAGTGTATTAAGTTCATGGAGAAACGGGGTAATGCAATAAGAATGATGACATGATGTAGACAAGATCTATCTATGTAGAGATAGACCCCATCGTTTTATCCTTAGTAGCAACGATACATACGTGTCGTTTCCCTTTCTGTCACTGGGATCAAGCACCATAATATCGAACCCACAACAAAGCACCTCTTCCCATTGCAAGATAAATAGATCAAGTTGGCCAAACAAAACCCAAATATCGGAGAAGAAATACGAGGCTATAAGAAATCATGCATAAAAGAAATCAAAGAAGCTCAAATACTTTCATGGATATAAAAAGATAGATCTGATCATAAACTCAAAGTTCATCTATCCCAACAAACACAACGCAAAAGAGTTACATCATATGGATCTCCAAGAGACCATTGTATTGAGAATCAAGATATATATATATATAGAGAGAGAGAGAGATAAAGCCATCTAGCTACTAACTATGGACCCGAAGGTCTACAAAGAAATACTCACGCATCATCGGAGAGGAACCAATGGAGGTGGTGAACCCCATCCGAGATGGTGTCTAGATTGGATCTGGTGGTTCTGGACTCTGCGACGGCTGGATGAATATTTCATCGACCCCCCTAGGGTTCTGGAAATATTGGGGTATTTATAGAGCAAAGAGGCGGTTCGGGGGGTGATGACCCACAAGTATAGGGGATCTATCATATTACTTTCGATAAGTAAGAGTGTCGAACCCAACAAGGAGTAGAAGGAAATGACAAGCAGTTTTCAGTAAGGTATTCTCTGCAAGCACTGAAATTATTGGTAACAGATAGTTTTGTGATAAGGTAATTTGTAATGGGTAACAAGTAATAAAAGTAAACAAGGTGCAGAAAGGTGGCCCAATCCTTTTTGTAGCAAAGGACAAGCATGGACAAACTCTTATATAAAGGAAAGCGCTCCCAAGGACACATGGGAATTATCGTCAAGCTAGTTTTCATCATGCTGATATGATTCGTGTTCGTTACTTTGATAATTTGATATGCGGGTGGACCGGTACTTGGGTACTGCCCTTACTTGGGCAAGCATCCCACTTATGATTAACCCCTCTTGCAAGCATGCGCGACTACAAAAGAAGTATTAAGGTAAACCTAACCATAGCATGAGACATATGGATCCAAATCAGCCCCTTACGAAGCAACGCATAAACTAGGGTTTAAGCTTCTGTCACTCTAGCAACCCATCATCTACTTATTACTTCCCAATGCCTTCCTCTAGGACCAAACAATGGTGAAGTGTCATGTAGTCGACGTTCACATGACACCACTAGAGGAGAGACAACATACATCTCATCAAAATATCGAACGAATACCAAATTCACATGACTATTTATAGCAAGACTTCTCCCATGTCCTCAGGAACAAACATAACTACTCACAAATCATATTCATGTTCATAATCAGAGGGGTATTAATATGCATAAAGGATCTGAACATATGATGTTCCACCAAATAAACCAACTAGCATCAACTACAATGAGTAATCAACACTACTAGCAACCCATAGGTACCAATCTAAGGTCTTGGGACAAAGATTGGATACAAGAGATGAACTAGGGTTTGAGATGAGATGGTGCTGGTGAATATGTTGATGGAGATTGACCCCTCCCGATGAGAGGATCGATGGTGATGACGATGGTGATGATTTCCCCCTCCTGGAGGGATGCTTCCCCGACAGAACAGCTTCGCCGGAGCCCTAGATTGGTTCTGCCTCGTGGCGGCGGAGTTTCGTCCTGAAAGCTTGCTTATGATTTTTTCCGGGGCAAAAGACTTCATATAGCCAAAGATGGGCACCGGAGGCCTGCCAGGGGGCCCACGAGACAGGGGGGCGTGCCCAGGGGGGTAGGGCGCGCCCCCACCCTTGTGGATGGTGGGTGGCCCCCCTGTGGTGCTTTCTTCGCCCAATATTTTTATGTATTCTAAAACTGACTTCCATGGAGTTTCAGGACTTTTGGAGTTGTGCAGAATAGGTCTCTAATATTTTCTCCTTTTCCATCCCAGACTTCCAGCTGTCGGCATTCTCCCTCTTCATGTAAACCTTGTCAAATAAGAGAGAATAGGCATAAGTATTGTGGCATAATGTGTAATAACAGCCCATAATGCAATAAGTATCGATATAAAATCATGATGCAAAATGGACGTATCAACTCGCCCAAGCTTAGACCTCGCTTGTCCTCAAGCGGAAACCGATATCGAAAAATATGTCACATGTTTAGAGATAAAGGTGTCGATAAAATAAAATACGAACATGAGGGCATCATAATCATTCTTAGAATAGCAATATGTATATATATATTGTCATATGATTTCTTATGCTAAAGTAACAATCTTATTCACAATGTAAAGTATGAATCAGAAACTTCATTGAAAACTAACAAACTATAATCTCAGTCATTGAAGCAATTGCAATTTATCATAACATCAGAAAGAGTCAATCACTACTGGAATCAGCTTCTTTGCCGTCTGCCATGGAGGATGGCAAAGGCATGCATGCCGGATGGCAAAGTCCTTTGCCGTCAGCCAGTGGACGGTAAACTGTCCGTCTGAACAAGTGTCGGCAAAGGCCTTCTTTGCCGTCTGCTTCATAGAAGCGGACGACAAAGGGTTGTGCCGTCCGCTGTTGAAGGCCAGCAGACGGCAAAGATCATGGATGGTAGTGGGGTGGGATGAGCGCCGTTAGGGGTTAACGGTGTGCTTTGCTGTTTTCCAGTGGACGACAAAGAGCCAAAGGTCTTTGCCGTCTGCTGACAGACGGCAAAGAGCTCAGCTCGGCCAGCAATGGGAAGCTGCCACATTGTCAGCTATGCTGTCTGCCAGTGGAAGGCAAAGATTTGAAGGTCTTTGCCGTCTGCTGGCAGGCGGCAAAGTGCCCAAATAGGCAGCCCAGTGTTCCCAGTTTCTACAGGTAGCCGCCATGTGGCCTCTTTGCCGTCTGCTATCAGTCGGCAAAGATCTTTGCCCTCCACTAGCAGACGACAAATAGACTATATATCCCCTGTTTTTATTTGAATCCATTTAATTTGACAGGATTTCACACACAGATATACATACATACATATCCAACATATCCAACAACATATAACAACATGTACAGCAACATATTTCATCAAATCCAACAAATCCAACAACATAGTTCAACAAAGTCCATCCTATCCAACATATCCATATATACATACATATCCAAAAACAAGGTCACAACAACATATACATATCCAAACAAGTTTTCAAAAACAACAAGGAAGCACCAGAAGAATAGTACAGTCCATGAATGCAAGCTTCCTCATCAAGCAAATCTGCAAATTGGGAAAGATGAAAGTTAGAAGAAGAAGACTAGCTAGAAGAAAAGGAAGAGGAGGAAAAGAAGAAGAAGAATTTATCTTCTCTTTCTTTCTCTCCTCTCCTATTCTTTATCTTCTTCTTTTCTAACTAATGTCGGTAAAAATGCCATTTTTGGGCTAAGTTAGGTAAAAATGCTAAGTGTGTAGGTCAATTTAGAGCTAAGCTAGGTAAATAGGTCATTTTGGAGCTAACGTAGGTTAAATGGATCATATTGGAGCTAACCTAGGTAAACTTGGTCATTTTTGAGCTAACCTAGCTAATTATGCCATTTTTGACCTAACTAAGCTTATTGTGTCATTTTTTAGGACAACAAGCTAAGTATATGACATTTTATGAGGTTAGCAAGGTTATTATGCCATTTATGAATAAAAACAAGTAAGAGGAGGAAAAGAAAAGAAGAAGAAGTTCTTCTTCTTCTTTTCTTCTTCTTCTTCTTCTTTTCTTCCTATTCCTTGATTTTATTCATCTTATTATCTCATTTGTGGACTAAATAGGCTCAATTATGTCATAAATGGACTAAATAGGCTAAATAAGTAGGAAAATACCGTTATCACGGAGGTGAAGGAATAGTCCGGGCTGCGCCAGTGGCAGACGGAGGTGAAGGATCGGTCGGGGTTCCGTCATTGGCAGACGCAGAAGGATTGGTCGATGCTTGTCGGGAGGCATGCTGCACCAAAGATCATTTCCAATAATGTCTCGTTACCATGATGCAACTGAAATGTGAATACTAGTAACTAACGACCATTCAAATCAAACTCACCGTGGTCGCCGGAGCAATTTGGGGCATCGGCGGAGGGGTCTGACCGTTTTTCTCGCACATGGTCTGCACATTTGGTTCTCACGAGTCAGTCATATTAGTTAGTAATGCGAACATTACGTGCATGATTTGGCTAATATGCATGAGAAACATACCACGAGGAGCTCGTATAGGGCCCGGTGAGACGCCTCGTTCCGGTTCCTCTCCTCCTCCAACAGCTTAGCCGTCCTCTCCTCCATCTCCCTCTCCCTCTCCGCCGCCTCCCTTTTTGCCTCCTCCAAACGCGCCTGGGTGTTCAATCTCTCTTTCTCAACCAATGCTTGCAACACACCACTCCTTGTTAGCATTATAATCATCGACGGACGCACACACAATGTAATGGAGGAAAGGTGAGAGAGTTCGTATAACTAACCGCCATGGCGAGCTCCGTGGGCCGTGCACGAGGCGTTATCTCAGGATCAGAGCTACTCTAGCGCTTGTTGATCTGCGGGAGAGTCCTAGGACAGCATATAATTCCATCACCAATGGCTATGGAGCCATGGGACCTCCCGTCACCAGATATCATAACCAGCTCTGTATCAAAAGGATCCTGGCTTGGCTTAAAGTCCTCCCCTTTCCTCGCCTTCCCCTCGTCTCTGTACCTCACGAGCTTGTGGTGGGAGGAGATGTTGGTGAAGCTCTCTGGATGATCTAAGTCAGACTCCGAGAATGGCTTGGCCTTCTTGTATGGGGCAGTAGGGCCATGCCATAGAGGTCGAACATATTTGGCACGGGCTTCTTGTTATGGTGCGCCTGAGAGAGAGAGAGGAACGAAATATTGGTTAAGGGCTCAAGCTAGCATGAAGAATGATATTGCTATGTAAGTGGTCATTTTGGAGCTAAGTAAGGTTATTATGTCATTTTCGAGGAAAATAAGCTAAGTTTAGGTCATTTTGGAGGTAACCAAGATTATTATGCCATTTTGACCAAAGTATGCTAATTATGTCATTATTGAGCTATCGGAGGTAGTTATGCCATTTTGCTAACTAAAGCATATTTAGGCATTTTATAGAGCTATCTAGGGTTATTATGTCATTTTAGAGCTAATTATGTAATGAATGAAATAGCTAAGATAAGTTTAGGTCGTTATTAAGCTATCCAAGGTAGTTACACCATTTTTTAACTAACTAAAGCATATTTAGTCATTTTATAGAGCTATCTAAGGTTATTATGTCATTTTAGAGCTAATTATGTCATAAATGAAATATCCAAGGTAGTTATGCCATTTTTTAACCAACTAAGCATATTAAGTCATTTTGGAAGGGAAAAATGCTAGCATGAAGAATGAAATTGCATAAATCATGTAGCAAACCACATACCTAGTGATCCGCATACTCAAATAGGTTGGAGCTCCCGTGATGGTGTGGCACACCTTCCATTTGGTCACGCTTATCCTTGGCCCTATGGTGTTTGGCTAGCCATTGGGGAGAGCAGCACGCATCCACCAACGCCTCCCAGTAGTCCATCTTATCCGCACACCATCTCGGGGGCACCTAAGTTAGTCAAGAGAAATTTCAGCGCTACGCCTACGAATCAAATCAAGAAAACTAAGTTCAAGGCCTTAAGAATAGGTAATTACCTGCATGTACTTCTCCTTACTCAGAAACTTTCCGTGACACTTCGTCTTGGCCCTCCTAATACCCTTCGAGGCGTAGTAGTCTCGAACGGCCTGCACCCGAGCCTCGTGCCGTAAGTTCTGAAGTAGGCGCTTGCACTCCGCTTCGACAACCATAGACACGGCCTCGTGCTCTCCCTGTGAAACCCTGTAGAAGGTCTGCAATCAAACAAGACAACACTGATTAGTACAATCACTAGGTAGTGTTGATTTTTAATTCTGTAAAGGAGAAATTACCCAAAACCGACGGAACACAATGTCGGCCACCGTCTCGCACAAGACACCGGCGACCATCTCCTCCGGCGGGGCCGGGGCAACCGAGTATAGCTCCAGCTCAGTGCTAGCTGTGGAATCTGACCCTCACCGGCAACGTGACCCACCCAGGGAAGTGCTGCCGGCAAATCACACCAAGGGCCTAGTTGGGCCTACGAACACCACGAGGGTGTACCCAGCCCCTGCAGTATGACAAGGCCAACGCAATAGATATTAATTTGAAGAAACGTGAAGGCAAAAGGTTAAAAAAGAGTAAATGCACTTACTTCAACCCATTAGGCGCAATCAATCACCTCTGGTTGGGGGTCGTCGGCACGGGCGGGAGCTTTGTACCGCCACGCTGGTAGACCATCCTGTGCTTCTCAACCAGCTCATCATCACTGTAGCTATCATCAAAAAAGGTGTCCTCGCTAGCATCACTAGGGCCACTATCCGCCGGAGTCTTGTGGGAAGAAGACTCTGGGACCGGAGTCTTCTAAGATGAAGACTCTGGGACCGGACTCACGTGGGGCGAAGAATCAGCGACACGAGTCTAGTGGGGCGAAGGATCGCGACCCGAGTCTGGTGGGTTGAAGGATCGACAACTGGAGGCTCATGGTTCGGAGTCCGAGATGGGTCCACGTCAGACGGAGTAGTCCCATGGTCGGGTGAATCAGCTGGGGGTGGTGGCAAGGAAGGCGTAGCAGCCTTCCTACCTCTCCCGCTGCCATGTCCACCTCTAGCAGCCTTCTTCGTCCTCCCCCGACCTCTCCTAGCCGAAGAAGAAGCGCTCACCTCTGCTATCTGCATACTGTCTAGCAGCGCTCTCCAGAGGGGCTGGGGTGGAATAATGGAACCACCCCTCCCAGTAGCGTAACTTCTTCTTGTTCTGGCTCTTCTTGTTCCGGCTCAAGGGTGAAGTCGGATTCACTATCGTTGTCTACTTAAATGTTCGAGGGTGGAGTAGAGCGGTTCTTGAAACGTTTTTTGGAAAGACGTGTTTCTTGGAAGAATTCTCCTTCGTCATATGTGTCTTGGTTAATGTGAGGTTCATAATCCTCTTCATTGGGGGGAGGTGGTCTAACACGTGGTGTCACTTCATAAACGACATCCCAACCACTGGGATTTGGATCACTTTGATAGGCTCACGGTATATAGAAAACTTGGGTTGTCTGTTGAGCCATGATATAAACATCGGGAACATCCAAATGGGTGCTTTGTTTGATTTCGGCTAGCTCTATATGTTCATGAGTCCTTCTAGTCTCCCTCGGCTAGAACCAATAACATTTGAAGACTATGATGTTTGGTGGGTTTTCACCATAGAATTGAAGTTCATAAATTGCTTCAACTCTTTCATAATATTCGATATCTCCTTCGCCGATAGCAGAGACACAGCAATTTGTAGACTTTCGGTCGGCCATAGATAGCTCTTTGCCATAGGTACGAAAGCGATACCCGTTGATGTCGTATTTGTCAAATGAACGGACCTTATAGTCAAAACCATTAGCTACTTATCTCAATTCGGCATCCATAATCTATGAATTAGCCTACAAGTTTAATATGAAAGGATTGTTGCATTAGTCGCAAATTAGCCAAATAAATGAAATGGTCTAATGGAAATTACCATTTTTTGAACCAAGAGATGAAACCGGGATATTCGCCTCCTTGCTTTGCCAGAAGCTCATACTCTTCCACGGAATCCTTTTGGATCGCCGCTCCATACGAGAATATGGCGACGTATCGACTACATCAAATATCCAGGAATAAGAGTAGTTCGAAGGAATTATAAGTTGTGAAACAATGTACCGAGATCTTACTCGATGTACGGCCGCACTTCTGTTAGGTTGTTGAAGAGATACAGCGAAATGGTACGCCATTCTTCAACATCCAACGATACTGGTTTCCAACCACTGTAACATCCCAAATTTTCAATTTGGAATGTTATACATTAGATCATCATTGCATATCATAATTTTATTGCATTTTGGCTTGATCCTAGAAATTCTACGCAACTCAAGGAACTACTGAGAGAGTTGGGGATTTCATTATTTTCATATTCGAGTTTTCTCGAATTTTGAAAAGAGGATCGTTTGATTTTAATTATTTTCTCTTTGAATATTTCTTTTATAAAAATAAAAGAGAGAGGATAAGATGACTTCCTCAAAATAGAGAAATATAGAAGATTTAATATTAAAATTAAATAAGATTTTTATTCGGAGTTTTATCGCTATTTTATTTGAATTAGGAAAAAAATGCGTTTTTTAAAATTGCATTTTAGGCCCAAAAAATTTTCACCTTGTCCGGCTTATTTTTGGAGGACGGGGAAAATTTATTTCGGAATTTTTTGGAGTGCGTTTAGTATTTCTTTTCTTTCTTTTTCTGCACGTCGGAATTATTTATAAAAAAAGAAAAAAAAGTGAACCGACTCCGGACCGTACCTGAGCGGTACTCTGCCCGGGGGCCTTTTTAAGCAGCACCGCCGAGCCCACCACAACCCAAACCACGCCGCCGCCGATCCAGCGCCTCGCCTCGGCTCGCACGCTACCGCTGCCGCCCGCCGCCCACACCGCCGTGCCTCGCCGCCGCCCGCGCCGCTGCCGCCGGCCCGCGCCGTCCGCCGCCCCACGCCGCCGCACTGGAGCCGCCCCGCTGTCGCTGGACCTTGCCGGACCCGAGGTAGCCGCCTCGGTTTTTGTGAGAAAACCGTTTGTTTTTTTTTTGAAACTCTAGATCCGTTTTTTAGATCCGGTTCGGTTTATTTTTTTGGTTTAGTTATTTAGCGAACGCCCGTTTTTACGTTCGTTTTAATGAACGGTTTTCACCGTTTAGCCGTAGACAGCGAATGTTCGTTCGTTAGCCTGTTCGTCACTTTTTCTTTTTTCTCGGATTTTTCCGCGATTATTTTTGATCGCGATTTCTGATCCGATTTTCGTTCTAGTATAAATTTTCGCTCGTTTATCGAAATGAGGCGATTCAAGCGCCTAGAGTTTCGTCTCGAAACCCTCTTTTCATTTAACCAATTTAAACAAGTTTTTGCTACTGTAAAATTTGAGTTTAGTCATATTAGTAAACGAAGCTTGTTTCTTTCGCCGTTTGAGTTTTGTTGCTTCGTTTGATTTGATTCTTTTTGCAAACCGGAGTTCTTAAGTTGAACTTTCTGGTTAGATCTCTTATTTGAGTTTTACCCGTGCCCTTGCTTGATTGCTTATTGTATGCTTGTTTGATTGCGATACAGTACCCGGAGTGAGAAGCGTGCTACATCGAGTCTCTAGGTTTCACGGATCATCAGCAAGGCAAGTAACACTTTGATCATACTTCTTCACTACCCAGTTTTATTGCATTAGATCAATCCTCAAACAATTGCATGGTTAGGATCTGAATTTAATTTGTGGGTTTGGGGAGTAGATGAGGTAGTACCTATTCACCTGTTTATTATCAAACCCTTGGAGTTACTTCTACGTTATGCATATATTTCCATGCTATGCTTGTATACGTGGATTGGGTTTGAGTGTATCCTTGACAGATGTGAGATTGTTAATTAATGGTTAAACTTAAGGTGGCAACTTAAATACACATCTAGGTGGATTGAGGCACCTGGGGTATCCATTGATTGCGTGTATTTTTGGAAATCCCGGGGTACCGTGTGATTTTCCTATGGACCGCCACCCAGGCTCAAAGGGATCATAAGATTATTCATACTGGAAACTTCCGTGTGCAGCCACATGCCATTATGGGCTCTGGCATAGTTGAGTAAGTTGTGGGAAACCTTTCCATGATGGGCTAGCAGATCTAGGGGATTATAGGTGTACCGACCTATCTATCGGTTAAGGGGACCTCTTCGGAAAGACTGTGTCTCGGTCATCCGTTTCTCAAACATTATGTAGTGCGAGAAATCCAACAGAGGAGATCGAGTCTTGTGGGGAAAAGTGCACAAACCTCTGCAGAGTGTACAAACTAATCATGGTTAGCCGTGTCCCCGGTTATGGACATCTTGAGTATCTGATTTTTGGATTATCATGTGGATCTCATCACTCTTTAATATAATTTGATTGGGTTAATGATTACTTTTAATTGGGATTGAGGGGGTTTACCTTCTCAATGTTTTCAACCAAATTTGTAGTTAAATAAAATATATTCCTTTGCAGTAGGGAAAAATTGGCTTTTCGCAAAACCTATTAACCATACAGCCTCCACCAGCCATATATGCATGTAGTGATAGCTTTATTCTGTTCATTAATCTCTTGTGTTACATTGCCAACATATTCCATGTGCTGACCCATTTTCGGGCTGCAACGTATCATGTTGCAGATTTTTCAGACGACGAGTAAGGAGCCTTAGGTCATGTTCTTTCACTCAGTGATGCCGTTGGAGTTGATGGACTCACTTTATCTTCCAAGCCTTCCGCTGTTATCGTACTAGATGGCCTTAAGCCATAAGTATTGTAATAAGTTCTCTTTTGACACATTCGATGTAATAAGTGTGTGATTGCTACCCTGTTATAAATCCTCAAGTACTGTGCGTGTCAGCATTACCGATCCAGGGATGACATTGATGCATAGAGATCAGACTGTTTGAGGTCTGGTCGCTACAAGATGGTATCAGAGCACACGCTGACTGTAGGACACAACCACTAAGCTAAAGCCCTAGATCACTACTCTCTTCTCATTTCTAACTCCTCTCCATTTTCTACTCTTTAGGATGGTGGACGCAAGGAACAGTTTGCACAACCAGATCAAGATATGATACGTCTCCAATGTATCTATAATTTTTTATTGCTCCATGCTATATTATCTACTATTTTGGACATTATTGGGCTTTATTATCCACTTTTATATTATTTTTGGGACTAACCTATTAACCGGAGGCCCAGCCCAGAATTGCTGTTTTTTGCCTATTTTAGGGTCTCGAAGAAAAGGAATATCAAACGGAGTCCAAACAGAATGAAACCTTCGGGAACATGATTTTCTCAACAAACAAGACCCATGAGACTTTGACCCTACGTAAATACACAAAAGAGGAGGCCACGAGGTAGGGGCACGCCTACCCCCTAGGCGCACCCTCCACCCTCGTGGCCCCCCTGTTGCTCCACCAACCTACTCCTTCCTCCTATATATACCTACGTACCCCCAAACAATCAGATACGGAGGCAAAACCCAAATTCCATCGCCGCAACTATTTGTATCCACGAGATCCCATCTCGGGGCCTGTTCCGGAGCTTCGTCGGAGGAGGCATCGATCACGGAGGGCTTCTACATCAACACCATAGCCCCTCCGATGAAGTGTGAGTAGTTCACCTCAGACCTACGGTTCCATAGTTAGTAGCTACATGGCTTCTTCTCTCTTTTTGGATCTCAATACAATGTTCTCCCCCTCTCTTGTGGAGATCTATTCGATGTAATCTTCTTTTTGCGGTGTGTTTGTTGAGACCGATGAATTGTGGGTTTATGATCAAGTCTATCTATGAACAATATTTGAATCTTCTCTGATTTATTTTATGTATGATTGGTTATCTTTGCAAGTCTCTTCGAATTATCAGTTTGGTTTGGCCTACAAGATTGATCTTTCTTGCAATGGGAGAAGTGCTTAGCTTTGGGTTCAATCTTGTGGTGTCCTTTCCCAGTGACAGTAGCGGCAGCAAGGCACATATTGTATTGTTGCCATTGAGGATAAGAAGATGGGGGTTTCACCATATTGCATGAGTTTATCCCTCTACATCATGTCATCTTGCTTAAGGCGTTACTCTGTTTTCATTAACTTAATACTCTAAATGCATGCTAGATAGCGGTCGATGAGTGGAGTAATAGTAGTAGATGCAGGGAGGAGTCGGTCTACTTGTCTCGAACGTGATGCCTATATACATGATCATGCCTAGATATTCTCATAACTATGCTCAATTTTGTCAATTGCTCAACAGCAATTTGTTCACCCACCGTAGAATACTTATGCTCTCGAGAGAAGCCACTAGTGAAACCTATGGCCCCCGGGTCTATCTTCATCATATTAATCTCCCAATACTTAGTTATTTCCTTTCCTTTTTTACTTTTATTTTATTTTACTTTGCATCTTTATCAAAAAAATACCAAAAATGTTATCTTATCATATTTATCAGATCTCACTCTCGTAAGTGTCCGTGTAGGGATTGACAACCCCTTATCGTGTTGGTTGCGAGGATTTATTTGTTTTGTACAGGTGTGAGGGACTCGCGCGTAGCCTCCTACTAGATTGATACCTTGGTTCTCAAAAACTAAGGGAAATACTTACGCTACTTTGCTGCATCATCCCTTCCTCTTCGGGGAAAACCAACGCTGTGCTCAAGAGGTAGCAAGAAGAATTTCTGGCGCCGTTGCCGGGGAGGTCTACGCAAAAGTCAATATACCAAGTACCCATCACATACCCTTATCTCCCGCATTACATTATTTGCTATTTGCCTCTCGTTTTCCTCTCCCCCACTTCACCCTTGCCATTTTATTCGCCCTCTCTCTCTCTATCCTCCTTCTCTTTCCTGTTTGCCTCTTTTTGCCCGCTTGCTTTTTGTGTTAGTTTGCTTGCTTGTCACGATGGCTCAAGATAACACTAAATTGTGTGACTTCACCAATACCAACAATAATGATTTTATTAGCACTCCGATTGCTCCTCTTACCGATGCTGAATCTTGTGAAATTAATACTGCTTTGCTGAATCTTGTCATGAAAGATCCATTTTCCGGCCTTCCTAGTGAAGATGCCGCTACCCATCTAAATAGCTTCGTTGATTTGTGTGATATGCAAAAGAAGAAAGATGTGGATAATGATATTGTTAAATTTAAGCTATTTCCTTTTTCGCTTAGAGATTGTGCTAAAGCTTGGTTTTCGTCTTTGCCTAAAAATAGTATTGATTCATGGAACAAGTGCAAAGATGCTTTTATCTCTAAGTATTTTCCTCCCGCTAAGATCATCTATCTTAGAAATGATATTATGAATTTTAAGAAACTTGATCATGAACATGTTGCACAAGCTTGGGAGAGGATGAAACTAATGATACGTAATTTCCCCACTCATGGTTTAAATTTGTGGATGATTATACATTTTTTTTATGCCGGATTGAATTTTGCTTATAGAAATCTTTTAGATTCGGTCGCGGGAGGCAATTTTATGGAAATCACTTTAGGAGAAACTACTAAACTCCTAGATAATATTATGGTTAATTATTCTCAATGGCATACTGAAAGATCTACTAATAAAAAGGTGCATGCGATAGAAGAAATGAATGTTTTGAGTGGAAAGATGGATGAACTTATGAAATTATTTGCTAGTAAGAGTGTTTCTTCTGATCCTAATGATATGCCCTTGTCTACTTTGATTGAGAATAATAATGAATCTATGGATGTGAATTTTGTTGGTAGGAACAATTTTGGTAACAACGCATATGGAGGAAATTTCAATCCTAGGCCTTATCCTAGTAATCCCTCTAATAATTATGGTAATTCCTACAACAATTCTTATGGAAATTATAATAAGATTCTCTCTGATTTTTAATCTAATATTAAAGAATTTATTACTTCGCAAAAGAGTTTCAATGCTATGATTGAAGAAAAATTTCTTAAGATTGATGAGTTGGCTAGGAACGTTGATAGAATTTCTCTTGATGTTGATTCTTTGAAACTTAGATCTATTCCACCTAAGCATGATATCAATGAGTCTCTCAAAGCCATGAGAATTTCCATTGATGAGTGCAAAGAAAGAACCGCTAGAATGCGTGCTAAGAAAGATGCCTTTATAAGAGCGTGTTCCTCTAGTTCCTATGAAAATAAATATGAAGATATTAAAGATATTGATTTGTCCCCTATTAAATCTTTGTTTTGCAATATGAATCTTGATAATGATGGGACTGAATATGATCCACCTTTACCTAGAAGGCGTTCCAAGAATTCAGAATTTTTTGATCTTGATGCTAAAATTGATAAAAATGGGATTAAAGAAATTAAAACCCTAGATGTTTCTAAACCCACTATTATGGATTTCAAGGAATTTAACTATGAAAATTGCTCTTTTATTGATTGTATTTCCTTGTTTCAATCCGTGCTAAATTCTCCTCACGCTTATAGTCAAAATAAAGCATTTACTAAACATATCGTTGATGCCTTGATGCAATCTTATGAAGAAAAACTTGAATTGGAAGTTTCTATCCCTAGAAAACTTTATGATGAGTGGGAACCAACTATTAAATTTAAGATTAAAGATCATGAGTTCTATGCTTTATGTGATTTGGGTGCTAGTGTTTCCACGATTCCAAAGACTTTGTGTGATTTGTTAGGTTTTCATGATTTTGATGATTGCTCTCTAAACTTGCACCTTGCGGATTCCACTATTAAGAAACCTATGGGAAGAATCAATGATGTTCTTATTGTTGCAAATAGGAATTATGTGCCCGTAGATCTTATTGTTCTTGACATAGATTGCAATCCTTCATGTCCTATTATTCTTGGTAGACCTTTCCTTAGAACGATTGGTGTAATTATTGATATGAAGGAAGGAAATATTAGATTCCAATTTCCATTAAGGAAAGGCATGGAACACTAAAGAAAATTAAATTACCTTATGAATCTATTATGAGAGCCACTTATGGATTGCCTACCAAAGATGGCAATACCTAGATCTATCCTTGCTTGTTATGCCTAGCTAGGGGCGTTAAACGATAGCGCTTGTTGGGAGGCAACCCAATTTTATTTTTATTCCTTGCTTTTTACTCCTGTTTAGTAATAAATAATTTATCTAGCCTCTGTATAGGTTGTGTTTTTTTGTGTTTAATTAGTATTTGTGCCAAGTAGAACCGTTGGGAAGACTTGGGGAAAGTCTTGTTACACTTGCTGTAAAACACAGAAACTTTAGCGCTCACGAGAACTACTGCCATTTTTATTTGGAAAGTGATATTTAGTTAATTATTTTTACAGATGATTAATATATAAATTCCTCACGTCCAGAAATTTATTTTAGAATTTTTGGGGTTCCAGATCTTGCGCTAGATACAGATTACTACAGACTGTTCTTTTTCCGTGTGTTGTTTGCTTATTTTAATGAATCTATGGCTAGTAAAATAGTTTATAAACCATAGAGAAGTTGGAATACAGTAGGTTTAACACCAATATAAATAAATAATGAGTTCATTACAGTACCTTGAAGTGGTCTTTTGTTTTCTTTCGCTAACGGAGCTCATGAGATTTTCTACTTTGAGTTTTGTGTTGTGAAGTTTT
This sequence comes from Triticum aestivum, assembly GCF_018294505.1. NCBI lineage: Eukaryota > Viridiplantae > Streptophyta > Magnoliopsida > Poales > Poaceae > Triticum > Triticum aestivum. The sequence continues at coordinate 44,635,721 of NC_057794.1, read as the reverse complement.
CAAGTTTTGAGTAAAGATTTGATGGATTATGGAACAAGGAGTGGCAAGAGCCTAAGATTGGGGATGACCATGGCACCTCCAAGATAATCTAAGGACACCTAAAAGCCAAAGCTTGGGGATGCCCCGGAAGGCACCACGTCTTTTGTCTACTTCTATCCGTAACTTTACTTGGAGCTATATTTTTATTCACCACATGATATGTGTTTTGCTTGCAGCGTCTTGTATGATTTGAGTCTTTAATTTTTTGTTTACCACAATCATCCTTTCTGTACACACCTTTTGAGAGAGCCATACATGATTTGTAATTTGTTAGAATACTCTATGTGCTTCGCTTATATCTTTTGAGTTATATAGTTTTGCTCTAGTACTTCACTTATATCTTTTAGAGCACGGTGGTGGATTTGTTTAATAGAAACTATTGATCTTTCATGATTCACTTAGATTATTTTGAGAGTCTTAAATAGCATGGTAATTTGCTTAAATAATCCTCATATGCTAGGTATTCAAGATTAGTAAAAAATTTCCTAGGAATGTTTTGAATACTAAGAGAAGTTTGATGCTTGATGATTGTTTTGAGATATGGAGGTAATAATATCAAAGTCGTGCTAGTTGAGTAGTTGTGAAATTGAGAAATGCTCGTGTTGAAGTTTTCAAGTCCCGTAGCATGCACGTATGGTAAACGTTATGTAACAATTTTGAAACATGAGGTGTTATTTGATTGTCCTCCTTATGAGTGGCGGTCGGGGACGAGCAATGGTATTTTCCTACCAATCTATCTCCCTAGGAGCATGCGCGTAGTGCCGAGGTTTTTGATGACTTGTAGATTTTTGCAATAAGTATGTGAGTTCTTTATGACTTATGTTGAGTCCATGGATTATACGCATTCTCACCCTTCCATCCTTGCTAGCCTCTTCGGTACCATGCATTGCCCTTTCTCACATTGAGAGTTGGCGCAAACTTCGCCGGTGCATCCAAACCCCGTGATATGACACGCTCTTTCACACATAAACCTCCTTATATCTTCCTCAAAACAGCCACCATACCTACCTATTATGGCATTTCCATAGCCATTCCGAGATATATTGCCATGCAACTTTCCACCATTCCGTTTATCATGACACATTCATTATTGTCATATTGCTTAGCATGATCATGTAGTTGACATAGTATTTGTGGCAAAGCCACCATTCATAATTCTTTCATACATGTCACTCTTGGTCCATTGCATATCCCGGTACACCGCCGGAGGCATTCATATAGAGTCATATTTTGTTCTAGTATCAAGTTGTAATCATTGAGTAGTAAATAGATAGAAGTGTGATGATCATCATTTTCTAGAGCATTGTCTCAAGTGAGGAATAAAAAAAAAGAGAAAGGCCATATATAAAAAAAGAGAAAGGCCAAATAAAAAATGAGAGAAAAAGATAGAAGGGACAATGTTACTATCCTTTGGCACACTTGTGCTTCAAAGTAGCACCGTAATCTTCATGATAGAGAGTCTCTTGTTTTGTCACTTTCATATACTAGTGGGAATTTTCATTATAGAACTTGGCTTGTATATTCCAACAATGGACCTCCTCAAGTGCCCTAGGTCTTCGTGAGCAAGCAAGTTGGATGCACACCCACTTAGTTTCTTTTGTTGAGCTTTCATACATTTATAGCTCTAGTGCATCCGTTGCATGGCAATCCCTACTCCTTGCATTAACATCAATCGGTGGGCATCTCCGTAGCCCATTGATTACCTCGTTGATGTGAGACTTTCTCCTTTTTGTCCTCTCCACATAACCCCCTCATTATATTCTATTCCACCGATAGTGCTATGTCCATGGCTCGCGCTCATATATTGCGTGAAAGTTTATAGGTTTGAGATTACTAAAGTATGAAACAATTGCTTGGCTTGTCATCAGGGTTGTGCATGATGAGAGCATTCTTGTGTGACGAAAATGGAGCATGACTAAACTATATGATTTTGTAGGGATGAACTTTCTTTGGCCATGTTATTTTGAGAAGACATAATTGCTTTGTTAGTATGCTTGAAGTATTATTATTTTTATGTCAATATGAACTTTTGTCTTGAATCTTTTGGATCTGAATATTCATACCACAATTAAGAAGAATTACATTAAAATTATGCCAAGTAGCACTCCGCATCAAAAATTCTGTTTTTATCATTTACCTACTCGAGGACGAGCAGGAATTAAGCTTGGGGATGCTTGACACGTCTCCAACGTATCTATAATTTTTGATTGCTCCATGCTATATTATCTACTGTTTTGGACATTATTGGGCTTTATTATCCACTTTTATATTATTTTTGGGACTAACCTATTAACCGGAGGCCCAGCCCAGAATTGTTGTTTTTTGCCCGTTTTAGGGTTTCGAAGAAAAGGAATATCAAACGGAGTCCAAATGGAACGAAACCTTCGGGAACGTGATTTTCTCAACGAACAAGACCCAGGAGACTTGGACCCTATGTCAAGACACAAAAGAGGAGGCCACGAGGTAGGGGGCGCGCCTACCCCCCCCCCCCCAGGCGTGCCCTCCACCCTCATGGGCCCCCTGTTGCTCCACCGACGTACTCCTTCCTCCTATATATACCTACGTACCCCCAAACGATCAGATACGGAGCCAAAACCCTAATTCCACCGCCGCAACTTTCTGTATCCACGAGATCTCATCTTGGGGCCTGTTCCGGAGCTCCGCCGGAGGAGGCATCGATCATGGAGGGCTTCTACATCAACACCATAGCCCCTCCGATGAAGTGTGAGTAGTTCACCTCAGACCTACGGGTCCATAGTTAGTAGCTGGATGGCTTCTTCTCTCTTTTTGGATCTCAATACAATGTTCCCCCCTATCTTGTGGATATCTATTCGATGTAATCTTCCCTTTGCAGTGTGTTTGTTGAGACCGATGAATTTTGGGTTTATGATCAAGTCAATCTATGAACAATATTTGAATCTTCTCAGAATTCTTTTATGTATGATTGGTTATCTTTGCAAGTCTCTTCGAATTATCAGTTTGGTTTGGCCTACTAGATTGATCTTTCTTGCAATGGGAGAAGTGCTTAGCTTTGGGTTCAATCTTGCGGTGTCCTTCCCCAGTGACAGTAGGGGCAACAAGGCACGTATTGTATTGTTGCCATCGAGGATAGCAAGATGGGGTTTTCATCATATTGCATGAGTTTATCCCTCTACATCATGTCATCTTGCTTAAGGCGTTACTTTGTTTTCATTAACTTAATACTCTAGATGTATGCTGGATAACGGTCGATGAGTGGAGTAATAGTAGTAGATGCATGCAGGAGTCGGTCTACTTGTCTCGAACGTGATGCCTATATACATGATCATGCCTAGATTTTCTCATAACTATGATCAATTATGTCAATTGCTCAATAGTAATTTGTTCACCCACCGTAGAATACTTATGCTCTCTAGAGAAGCCACTAGTGAAACTATGGCCCTCGGGTCTATCTTCATCATATTAATCTCCCAATACTTAGTTATTTCCTTTGATTTTTTACTTTGCTTTTATTTTACTTTGCATCTTTATCACAAAAATACCAAAAATATTATCTTATCATATCTATTAGATATCACTCTCGTAAGTGGTCGTGTAGGGATTGACAACCCCTTATCGCATTGGTTGCGAGGATTTATTTGTTTTGTGCAGGTGCGAGGGACTCGCGTGTAACCTCCTACTGGATTGATACCTTGGTTCTCAAAAACTGAGGGAAATACTTATGCTACTTTTCTGCATCATCCCTTCCTCTTCGGGGAAAACCAACACAGTACTCAAGAGGTAGCAAGATACACCTTTTGGACGCCACCTGAAGGAAGTCACTAGGTACCTGAACATCGGAATACCAAGCTTCACCGGGACTTACAATGCCACTTTACCAGAAGAGGAGCGATGGATTATTCAAGTTCAAATTCCAGGAAGGACATTCACGCCAGTCACTGAGTTCATAGAGTTTTCCTTTGATGCCCCAACCTGGAGTCTAGGAAAGAGTATGGCAGCTCACATCACCATGGGACGCATTGGAGAAGTTTACCACAAGGATCTCAAGGATACTATCTACCAGATTTGTGGGCGCCGAGATGAGCAATGGGAGATGATCAGCACCAGGAAGGATAGATCAATTGCCGCTTTCATCCAGGAGTTAAACCAGCATATTCGCCGCCAGGAAAATCAGGTGTGCGCAGGCATGATAGATCTGAAGAAGGCGATGACAAGGATCACAGAGCTTGAAGAAGAACTCAAGGCAACTCGCGAAGATTATGAGGAAGAAATCATCGTACTAGTGGAGAAGAATGACGACTTGACAAGGAAGCTAGGAGTATTCATGGGAGACCCTGCGCCAGGAGGAGAAGATGACGGTTCCACTTTCCCGGAAAACTACATCATCATCGACGACACCGACTCGGACCCCGACGATAGTGATGATGATTATGTTGATGAAGCTGGAGCGGATATCATGGAGTCTTCGACCGAACAATATTTCTAGTTGACCATCAAAACAGTAGTAGTAGTAGTCTACCATGTAAATAGTATAGTCCAAGCACTTTGTAACGATAAGTTCTAGACCGATTGTATGCCCTTGCTTGATTGATTAGTGATATGATTGTGTTTGTCTCATGTGCATATGGGTAGTGTCTTCTCACTAGACCTCATTCTATCCTATTCTCTTCCCTCTAAACCCTCAGATGCCTCCGAGACGTGACCCCGGATTTACCTTTCCATCGGAGCTCACTCAGTTGATCCAGCAGCAGAATACCCTGATGCAGTTGTTAGTTTAGAACCAAGGCAACAACAACAACAACAACCCACCACAACCACCCCCCAGTTGACAATTTAGCCCGTTTTCTAAGGTTGCAGCCGCCGGTGTTTTCCAGTAGCACCGAGCCAATAATGGCAGATGATTGGCTCCGCAGGATTGGAAGGGAGTTAACCACTGCAGGATGCACAGATGCTGAGAGGGTGCATTTTGCCGCGCACCAATTGGATGGACCAGCAGCCTGCTACCTCTTGAGAACTTGCATTGGTTTTCCCTTGAAGAGGAAAGGGTGGTGCAGCAAAGTAGCATAAGTATTTCCCTCAGTTTTTGAGAACCAAGGTATCAATCCAGTAGGAGGCTACGCGCGAGTCCCTCGCACCTACACAAAACAAATAAATCCTCGCAACCAACGCGATAAGGGGTTGTCAATCCCTACACGGTCACTTACGAGAGTGAGATCTGATAGATATGATAAGATAATATTTTTGGTATTTTTTAGATAAAGATGCAAAGTAAAATAAAAGCAATGAAAATAACTAAGTATTGGAAGATTTAATATGATGAAGATAGACCCGGGGGTCATAGGTTTCACTAGTGGCTTCTCTCAAGAGCATAAGTATTTTACAGTGGGTGAACGAATTACTGTTGAGCAATTGACAGAATTGAGCATAGTTATGAGAATATCTAGGTATGATCATGTATATAGGCATCACGTCCAAGACAAGTAGACCGACTCCTGCCTGCATCTACTACTATTACTCCACTCATCGACCGCTATCCAGCATGCATCTAGAGTATTAAGGTCAAGAGAACAGAGTAACGCTTTAAGCAAGATGGCATGATGTAGAGGGATAAACTCATGCAATATGATGAAAACCCCATCTTGTTATCCTCGATGGCAACAATACAATACGTGCCTTGCTTCCCCTACTGTCACTGGGAAAGGACACCGCAAGATTGAACCCAAAGCTAAGCACTTCTCCCATTGCAAGAAAGATCAATCTAGTAGGCCAAACCAAACTGGTAATTCGAAGAGACTTACAAATATAACCAATCATACATAAAAGAATTCAGAGGATATTCAAATATTGTTCATAGATAAACTTGATCATAAACCCACAATTCATCGGTCTCAACAAGCACACCGCAAAATAAGATTACATCGAATAGATCTCCACAAGAGAGGGGGAGAAATTTGTATTGAGATCCAAAAAGAGAGAAGAAGCCATCTAGCTAATAACTATGGACCCGAAGGACTGAGGTAAACTACTCACACTTCATCGGAGAGGCTATGGTGTTGATGTAGAAGCCCTCCGTGATCGATGCCCCCTCCGACAAAGCTCCGGAACAGGCTCCAAGATGGGATCTCGTGGATACAGAAAGTTACGGTGGTGGAATTAGGGTTTTGGCTCCGTATCTGATCGTTTGGGGGTACGTACGTATATATAGGAGGAAGAAGTACGTCGGTGGAGCAACAGGGGGCCCACGAGGCTGGAGGGCACGCCTGGGGGGGGGGGGGGGGTAGGCGCGCCCCCCTACCTCATGGCCTCCCTGTTGGTTGCTTGACATAGGGTTCAAGTCTCCTGGATCTTGTTCATTCCAAAAATCACGTTCCCGAAGGTTTCATTCCGTTTGGACTCTAGTTGATATTCCTTTTCTTCGAAACCCTAAAATAGGCAAAAAAACAGCAATTCTGGGTTGGGCCTCCGGTTAATAGGTTAGTCCCAAAAATAATATAAAAGTGGATAATAAAGTCCAATAATGTCCAAAACAGAAGATAATATAGCATGGAGCAATCAAAAATTATAGATACGTTGGAGACGTATCAAGCATCCCCAAGCTTAATTCCTGCTCGTCCTCGAGTAGGTAAATGATAAAAATAGAATTTTTGATGTGGAATGCTACTTGGCATGTTTTCAATGTAATTCTTCTTAATTGTGGTATGAATATTCAGATCCGAAAGATTCAAGACAAAAGTTCAATATTGACATAAAAATAATAATACTTCAAGGATACTAACTAAGCAATTATGTCTTCTCAAAATAACATGGGCAAAGAAAGTTATCCCTACAAAATCATATAGTCTGGTTATGCTCTATCTTCACCACACAAAGTATTTAAATCATGCACAACCCCGATGACAAGCCAAGAAATTGTTTCATACTTTTGGTGTTCTCAAACTTTTTCAATCTTCACGCAACACATGAGCGTGAGCCATGGACATAGCACTTTAGGTGGAATAGAATGGTGGTTGTGGAGAAGACAAAAAGGGAGAAGATAGTCTCACATGAACTAGGCGTATCAACGGGCTATGGAGATGCCCATCAATAGATATCAATGTGAGTGAGTAGGGATTGCCATGCAACGGATGCACTAGAGCTATAAGTATATGAAAGCTCAAAAAGAAACTAAGTGGGTGTGCATCCAACTTGCTTGCTCACGAAGACCTAGGGCATTTTGAGGAAGCCCATCATTGGAATATACAAGCCATGTTCTATAATGAAAAATTCCCACTAGTATATGAAAGTGATAACAAAGGAGACTCTCTATTATGAAGATCATGGTGCTACTTGGAAGCACAAGTGTGGTAAAAGGATAGTAGCATTGTCCCTTGTCTCTTTTTCTCTCATTTTTTTATTTAGGACTTCTCTTTTTTCATGGCCTCTTTTTATTCTATTTTATTTTTCGTCCGGAGTCTCATCCCGACTTGTGGGGGAATCGTACACTACAAAAAAATACACTTCCATGATGATACGTGTTTGTCACGGTAGGTCACGTTTTCTGTCATGCATGTACATCCATGACAAATTTATGACAGGATCAAGATAGTCATACATGTGCTGTCGTAGAAGTGTTCCATGACATTACCGAAATTATCATCACAGAAGTGTCCACTTCCATGACGATAAATCGCGCATCACAGAAGTGCTTTCGTCAAGGGTGACCGACACGTGACATCCACCGTAACGAAACACCGTTAAGCTATCAGGTTGGGTTTTGGATCCGATAACCCGTTAACAGCCCCGACCAATGGGGATTTTCCACGTGTAAAATCATCATTGACTGGAGGAAACACGTGTTGGCTCATCGTTGGGACAGATGTCATCCACTCATTGGACAGAAGGCGCCTATGATACATCGACACGTGGCACGGCCCAACAGAGGCCCATTCCTGTGAAAAGGCCGGCCCGTTTGACTTGGTCAAAAGGTGGCGGGCCTGCCCATGGAAAGCGTGTTAACGGCCTATTCGCATATAACCCATTAACAGCCCGCTAACCCAAGGCCCGTTATGCCCTATTCGAATTAGGCCCAATAGCGTCATCTGGGCCATCCAATATGATTCCACCCCGTTTTCACTTCTGGCCCATGTATGGCCCATGACGTCTTTCGGCCCCTATGAGGCCCTATGTAACTCTTGGCCTATTAACGGCCCGTGGTGAAACTGGCCTATAATGAACAATGTATCACTTTACACCCATTAACGACCCGTGGTGAAACTGGCCCGTAAAGAACAGTGTATCACTTTATACCCATTAACGGCCCGTTATTCCGTTGGGCCGTTTCCAGCCCATGTTATCTTTCGGCCTTCTCAGAGCCCATTTATTCTTGGGCTATTTTCCAGCATTCTTTTACTTACGGCCCGTTACTATCATTTTCTGCTTGTGGGCCAAATTCAGCCCGTGGTTACAGTCGGCCCGTTTGTGGTCCGTTAATACGTTGGGCCGTTTTCATAGCGTCATCAAATATGGCCTATTTACAATGGCCCGTTATGGTCGGCCCATGAACGGACGATTCCAACTCTAGCCCGTTTACGGCCAGAATGCGGTCTGTTTGGCCCATGTTTGGCCAATCGATCATACGGCCCGTATAAGGCCCATTGATGATACGGACCGTAGAAGGCCCATTGTTTCTACGGCCCGAAGAAGGCCCATTGTTTCTACGGCCCGTAGAAGGCCCATTGTTTCTACGGCCCATAGAAGGCCCACTGTTTATACGGCCCGTAGGAGGCCCAGTGTCACTACAGTAAATATTAGCCCATGGTTATTGTGGCCTAGTTTTAAAAATAGGTTATTGCAGCCACTAGCAAACCGCAGAAAAAGAACTGCACTGACTACAAGCAAACAAATAAACAAGACAATAAGGAAATAAATAAGCAAGCAAATTACACTAGGCCATCACGACTATTACACATATTACATCCACTGGGCATCAAAGTTCGCCACTAGTGCAAATATAGGGAACACAACAGCATATAAACGCCGCAGAAAATCAAGTCTAGAACTGAAACCACTTCAGAAGAGCTCAAGAAACAATATCTTGGGTACCCATAATGCTGGCAAGATGCTTAGCAAGCTTATTAACTTTCTCTTGTTTGGTGCTTAAGTCCTCCAGCGCTTGCTGTTGCACCAGAAAGTATGCATCTGAATTCTGCAAGGACTTCCTTAGTCCTTCGGCCTCCAGTCGCATAACATCTGATCGATGTCTTTCAACTCGAAGTTGAGACTCAAGAAGCTGAACTGATTCAGGCAACGAGTTCAAAGAGCTGGTGCCAGCAGTGGTAGCTAGTAACTCGAACACTACATCAAGACAGGACTTTGGGGTTGTCTTAGTGTCTTCAATATAGTTTTTATCAGCTTTCTTGGAGACCAATAGGGATGTCTCACTATCTTGAACCTTATCTGCATTACTTCCTTTACCATTGCATAACAGGGTACTCTTCTCCAATATTTTATCTGTGTTCTAAAAGAGAAACAAACAAACACATCTCAGGTTTACAATGTAGTATATGAAACTCATTTTGGTAAACCAGTTCAGTAGTAAGGTGGACAGGATAACATCATGAAACAAACATATATCTATGTAGTATGGTCACTGTATGGTCTATATCATTCTAGTTCATGTTGCCAAATCAAGATAGATATAGTTTGAATCATATCTATTTAAGACAAAGCATCATAGATAGAATATAAGTGTGGGAAACTACACAAAAATAACAACACTTGTAATGTGCATGGCATGAGAACATAACTGTTTATTCAATTGAAATTGAAATCAACATAGAGAAAGTTACAACATCAAACAGCCAAACACGTTGAAGAAACATGTTTAAAACATACTTGTTGCGCCATTGGAGTTTCAATTGCATCCTTCAAATTTGAAATTAGTTGGTATCAGTAAATACAGTGATGCAAGAGCAAAGTAGTATGAACCATAGCTACGGAACCTAACTTGAGAACAATTCTTCTTCTGCTTTAAGCGTTGACTTCAGGCTCGGAGTGGTGGTCCTCGTGATTTGGGCACTGCACTTGCCTTACTAACTGCTCGTGTTTGGGTGCTCTGTGGTGGAGACGGTGTTGTGTCAATGGGAACTGGGTGTCTATCTGCTGGGGTTGGGGTTAGAAGGGGTGTAGCTGGTTCTCTGCCCAACTGGGTAGGGGTACAATCTGCATGAGTGTGGGTTATGTGTGGTGGGGCTGGTTCTTAGGCAAGTACAACCGTGGTTCTATCTGCATCGACAGGTAGCACGATCTTTTCTGAAGACCGTGTTTTTACTCCCACAAATACTGCCATCACTCCCTCCAATTGAAATGGATGATAAACAAGAAAAGTAATTGAATGTACAGACATTGTAAGATAGATAGGTGCAATGGATAGTAGGGAAGAAAACAAGGCATGCAATAATTCACATTTATGTTGTCTAAGAAAACAGAATAGTAGGACATAATTTCACATATATGATGGCTAATTAAACAGGATAACATGACACAATTTCACATGTATGATGGCTAACTAAACAGGATAGAATGACATACTTCAAAATATGATGACTATGTAAACAGGATGACATGATATAACTATACGATGTGTCTATTAAATTGGTTGGCATGCCATAAATCACAAACATGCCGTCGATGGAAACATGATGGCATGATATAATTCACGGATAGAATGACATAATTTAAAATATGATGACTATGTAAACATGATGAGATGATATAACTATATTATGTCTTTAGAAAATGGGTTGGCATGCCATAATTAAGATACATGCTGTCTATGTAAACATCATGGCATGACATAATTCAAATATATGATTTATATACTAAGGAAGTGAGAAGAGGGCAATCGCATATATGATGTGTCAACTAAGGAGATGGCATTCAATATTGAGTATATGATGTAAAAACTAAGCATTGCAAAACAACATATGCATTATATGAGTAATATAACCCTGCCAAGTTTGAGTATACACCCCAGGGGGATAATAGGACTGGTCATCTGCCTCTGAATCCTCCTCTAAAGAGCTATCTGTAACCAGCAAGATATCTGCTTCAGTAGGTAGCATTATCTGCTCTGAAGACCTTGTTTTCACTCCAGATTTCTCCATCACCAATTCAAATGGCTGATGCACAGGAAGAGCAGTTGAATATACAAACATTGTTGACGAAAGCAATGAGAAATACAAAAAAGGATGGCATGATATAATTCACATATATGACGCTTGCCTAAACAGCATGGCATTGCATAATTCACATACATAGTGCCTTACAACAAGATAACATTGCATAATTCACATATATAATGTCTTGCAACAAGATGGCATTGCATAATTCACATATATGGTAATTAGACACTAAATAGGTGGCATTCACACAAAGCATGTCTAAACTAAGCAAATGACATAGCAATGCAAGATACCATGCACACGATATGAGCAACATAACCCTGCCAAGTTAGGGCATGCACCTCGGGGGGGGGGGGGATATGATTGGTCATCTGTCTCTGAATCCTCCTCCGAGGAGCTATCGGTAACTAGCAAGACATGCGATTCGTCAGATAGCATTGTATGATCTAAAGACCTTGTTTCCACTCCAGATTTTTCCATGACTGTGCCGAATGGCTGATGCATAGGAAGAGTAATTGAATGTACTAAAATTGTTGACAAATTTAACATGTAATAAAAAAATGATGGCATGATATAATTCACATATAAGATGACTGGCTAACTAGGGTGGCATTGCAAAATTCACATATATGATGCCTGGCTAGACAAGATGGCATTGCATGATTCACATATACGATAAAGAAACTAAACAGATGGCATTGACACAAAGCATGTCTAAACTAAGCAGATGACATATTTAATGTGTATAGTAAGCAATGCAAGGCACCATATGCATGATATTACCAACATCAGCATACCAAGTTAGAGCGAAGACCTCATGGGGTAAATAGGAGTGGTCTTCTCCTTCTGAATCCCCGTCAGAACAGTTATCTTCCTCTTTATTATGATCCGAAATGGGTGGAGGGGGGCTGCCTTTGCGCCCACCATGGAACAACGTCTGCATGAAATTTTATTGCCATGCAAGGCTCGTCTCTTTTGATCTACATGATCAGTTCCATTGTGTACAATAACTGGCATGCATAGGAATAAAACATAGTGAGATTATGTAAGGAGTGCATGCACAATTCTAGAGTGATGGTAGCAAACTGTGGATAGACCCAAAACCAATGATAGCAGGCAGATAATAGCTTTAGTTAAAAAAATACAGATAATGGCTCCTTTAATGTCTGTTTGCACCCAACATGAAACTCATAGTAGACACCGGAGATTAACCAGATAGTGGACAAATAGTACTAATTGCTGCCCCAATATGTACCCCACAACCATTTAAAAACTCAAGTTTCAGCATTAGTTTGGACCTGACTCAGAGTCTAATAGGTGAACACAACGATAATGTAGCATGTTATCATATAAAGCGACGCATAACGTAAGCAGACACAGAAGAGTGCGACCTCTCTTGCGGACCCGTGTAGTCCTCAAGGTCATCTGCTCAGTTGATGATGGTAATGTTGGGGAACATTACAGAAAACAAAAAAATTCCTACGTTTCACCAAGATCAATCTATGGAGTCAACTAGCAATGAGAGGAGAGTGCATCTACATACCCTTGTAGATCGCGAGCGGAAGCATTCAAGAGAACGGGGATGATGGAATCGTACTCGCCGTGATCCAAATCACCGATGACCAAGTGCCGAACGGACGGCACCTCCATGTTCAACACACGTACGGATCGGATGACGTCTCCTCCTTCTTGATCCAGCAAGGGGGAAGGAGAGGTTGATGAAGATCCAGCAGCACGACGGCGTGGTGGTGGATGCAGCAGAGATCGTAGCAGGGCTTCGCCGAGCTTCTGCGAGAGGGAGAGGTGTAGCAGGGGAGAGGGAGGCGCCAAGACTTGAGGTGTTTCTGCCCTCCCTCCCCCCTTTATATAGGCCCCTAGGGGGGTGTGCCGGCCCTAGGAGATGGGATCTCCTAGGGGGGGGGGGCGGCCAAGGGGGTGGAGTACCCCCCAAGGCAAGTGGAGGCGCCCCCTCCCCTAGGGTTCCCAACCCTAGGCGCATGGGGGGCCCAAGGGGGGGCGCACCAGCCCACCAGGGGCTAGTTCCCCTCCCCACTTAAGCCCATGGGGCCCTCCGGGATGGGTGGCCCCACCCGGTGGACCCCCGGGAGCCTTCCGGTGGTCCCGGTACAATACCGGTGACCCCCGAAACTCTCCCGATGGCCGAAACTGCACTTCCTATATATAATTCTTCACCTCCGAAGCATTCTGGAACTCCTCGTGACGTCCGGGATCTCATCCGGGACTCCGAACAACTTTCGGGTTACTGCATACTCATATCTCTACAACCCTAGCGTCACCGAACCTTAAGTGTGTAGACCCTACGGGTTCGGGAGACATGTAGACATGACCGAGACAGCTCTCCGGTCAATAACCAACAGCTGGATCTGGATACCCATGTTGGCTCCCACATGCTCCTCGATGATCTCATTGGATGAACCACGATGTCGAGGATTCAAGCAATCCCGTATACAATTCCTTTTGTCAATCGGTATGTTACTTGCCCGAGACTCGATCATCGGTATCCCAATACCTTGTTCAGTCTCGTTACCGCCAAGTCACTTTACTCGTACCGTAATGCATGATCCTGTGATCAACCACTTGATCACTTTGAGCTCATTGTGATGATGCATTACCGAGTGGGCCCAGAGATACCTCTCCGTCATACGGAGTGACAAATCCCAGTCTCGATTCGTGCCAACCCAACAGACACTTTCGGAGACACCTGTAATGTACTTTTATAGTCACCCAGTTATGTTGTGATGTTTGGCACACCCAAAGCACTCCTACGGTATCCAGGAGTTGCACAATCTCATGGTCTAAGGAAATGATACTTGACATTCAAAAAAGCTACAGCAAACGAACTACACGATCTTTGAGCTAAGCTTAGGATTGGGTCTTGTCCATCACCTCATTCTCCTAATGATGTGATCCCGTTATCAATGACATCCCCATGTCTATAGCCAGGAAACCATGACTATCTGTTGATCAACGAGCTAGTCAACTAGAGGCTCACTAGGGACACATTGTGGTCTATGTATTAACACATGTATTACGATTTCCGGATAATACAATTATAGCATGAATAATAGACAATTATCATAAACAAGGAAATATAATAATCATTTTATTATTGCCTCTAGGGCATATTTCCAACAGTCTCCCACTTGCACTAGAGTCAATCATCTAGTTACATTGTGACGAATCGAACACCCATGGAATTCTGGTGTTGATCATGTTTTGCTCTAGGGAGAGGTCTAGTCAACGGATCTGCCACATTCATGTCCGTATGTACTTTACAAATTTCTATGTCTCCATTTTGAACACTTTCATGAATGGAGTTGAAGCGACGCTTGATATGCCTGGTCTTCCTGTGAAACCTGGGCTCCTTGGCAAGGGCAATAGCTCAAGTGTTGTCACAGAAGAGAGTCATCGGCCCCGACGCATTGGGTATGACTCCTAGGTCGGTAATGAACTCCTTCACCGAGACTGCTTCGTGTGCTGCCTCCGAGGCTGCCATGTACTCCGCTTCACATGTAGATCCCGCCACAACGCTTTGCTTGCAACTGCACGAGCTTACTGCCCCACCATTCAAAATATACACGTATCCGGTTTGTGACTTAGAGTCATCCAGATCTGTGTCGAAGCTAGCGTCGACGTAACCCTTTACGACGAGCTCTTCGTCACCTCCATAAACGAGAAACATGTCCTTAGTCCTTTTCAGGTACTTCAGGATATTCTTGACCGCTGTCCAGTGTTCCTTGCCGGAATTGCTTTGGTACCTTCCTACCAAACTTACGGCAAGGTTTACATCAGGTCTGGTACACAACATGGCATACATAATAGACCCTATGGCTGAGGCATAGGGGATGACACTCATCTCTTCTATATCTTCTGCCGTGGTCGGACATTGAGCTGAGCTCAATTTCACACCTTGCAACACAGGCAAGAACCCCTTCTTAGACTGATCCATATTGAACTTCTTCAATATCTTATCAAGGTATGTGCTTTGTGAAAGACCTATGAGGCGTCTTGATCTATCTCTATAGATCTTGATGCCTAATATATAAGAAGCTTCTCCAAGGTCCTTCATTGAAAAACTCTTATTCAAGTAGGCCTTAATGCTGTCCAAAAGTTCTATATCATTTCCCATCAAAAGTATGTCATCTACATATAATATGAGAAATGTGTAACACCCCGGATATGATTTTCCCAATATGTACTCCAACTCTTGACATTTCTGGCGTTAAGTTATTTTATTTTCTCGGGTTTGGGTCTTTGTCTCCATGTGTTGTTGTCGTTGTCATGCATCTCATATCATGTCATCATGTGCATTGCATTTGCATATGTGTTCATCTCATGCATTCGAGCATTTTCCCCGTTGTCCGTTTTGCATT
Organism: Triticum aestivum; assembly: GCF_018294505.1. Classification (NCBI taxonomy): domain Eukaryota; kingdom Viridiplantae; phylum Streptophyta; class Magnoliopsida; order Poales; family Poaceae; genus Triticum; species Triticum aestivum. Next base: position 44,620,147 of record NC_057794.1, on the reverse strand, counting down.
CCGGCGCTTCGTTCTCCTCCGGTGGTCATTTCTACCTTTCTTTCGTGTGTGGGGATTAAACATTTCCGGATTGGACTGAGACTTGCCAAGCGGCCTTGGTTTACTACCGGTAGACCGCCTGTCAAGTTTCGTACCATTTGGACTTCGTTTGATGCTCCAACGGTTAACCGAGGGACCGAAAAGGCCTCGTGTGTGTTGTAGCCCAACACCCCTCCAATTTGGCCCAAAACCCACCAAAACCCTCTCCATCATCTAGAGCGTTCGATCACGATCGCGTGGCCGAAAACCGCACCTCATTTGAACTCTCCTAGCTCCCTCTATGTCTATATAAAGAACCCCTCCTAAAAATCCCGGATCCCCTCCATCCCTAACCTCAGATCATCTCCCTCCGCGCGCCGGACAGCGTCCGCCGGCGCCGGATGTGTCCGCCCAGCCCCACCGCCGCCACGTGTCGCCACCCTGTTCGCCAGCCGCCCGTGCCCACATCGCCGCGCCACGCGGGCCCGCAAGGACCGTGGCCGGCCCTCCCGCCGCCCGACTGGGCCGAGCCACCCCAGCCGGCGCCGCCCGCGTCTTCCCCACGCCCGGCCACTCCAAGCCGCCGCCGACCGCGGCCGCCGACGCCAGCCGCCCCGCCACTCGACGCTGGCTGCCGCGCGCCCGCCTGACGCGCCACCTCACCGCCGTCCGCCGCCTCCCGGCGCCGCCATCGCCACCGCCGGCTCCGGCCTCCTCCTCCCCTCGTCGCTGGATCCTCCAAGCGTCAAGTCCGGCCGCCGTCTACCACAGCTCCGGCGAACCTCGTAAATCGCGCCCGGATCCCGATCTGGATCTGAGATCCAAAACTCGGTTGACTTTCTCCCGAAACCCTAGTTCAAATGTCCATGTTCATCGTGCCGTAACTTTGCATCTGTAACTCCGTTTTGCGCATATAGCATATCAAAATGTTCGTCTCAGAGAGTGCATCATTTCATCTCATTGCATCATTTTCATTTGTGTTAATCTTGATGCCCTAAGTGCTGTTAGAAGAGTGCTAGTTGAGATAATTGTCAGATCTGCTGCTCCATTTAGATATTTGTCATTTTTGCCATGATTATTGTGTGCATGATATGCCCTTGAGCTCTACATGTGTTTTGTTAGGGGTTTTGCCATCTTTGCAGAGGTGCAACCCATGTATTTTTGTGATGTGTGTGGTGACTAGCACAAGATTGCAAAGTGAGGCACTTGGTAATGCTGATTTCAGGGACTTAGCATTTCCACTAAGTCCTTGATCTGTTTATCTCATATTGCCATATGTTCATGTTGTTTCCTAGTGATCCGTGCCTCTTTTGAGGATGATCAGTAAGGATGTTTTGTTAATCTTGTAGTGCTCTATCCATCCATGTCTTTGTTTGCAATTATGGAGCACCCTAGCTTTAGTCAATCGAGCTCTACTTTTGCTATTTCGTGAATCTGGGCAGATTGTCTACTTGTTAGCGATTTTGCCGATGATGTTGTAGTTGATCCGTGCATGCTATGCTATTGTTCTTGCCACGTCTAGCTTGTATTTTGTGTATTCTTGATGGGTGTATGATTAGATTGTCATGACTTGCTCTGTAGTGAGTGCATCGAGCTCGTAAACATGCCTACCTGATATCTGTTTCAGCATGCTCCAGTTTTCACTAAGTCTGAGAACTGATTATGTTTTTTGCCATGTTCACATGCTTGCAATTGTATTTTCTGATCCCTTTTGGCTCAAGGTCACTAAGGGACTTTTGTTAAGCTCTTTGAGTAGCTCCATGCCATGCTTTACTTTGCCATGTTCAGGTCCTGTAGCATGTAGTTTTGTTGCTCGAAAGAGTGCTACCTGATCTGAAATTCCAGACAAGTGTTAATTTCACTAAGTCTGAGATCTGTTTGCCAAATGCATTTTTGCCATGCTTGTTTGAACCTGTTAATGGATGAATTGGCCGTAGCTCAGTGCTAGACTTTTGTTAAGCATCATGAATGCATCCCTGCCATGTATTTTGTTGTCATGTTTGGGTGCTGTAGCATGTTCATCTTGTTGCATTTAGATGGCTACTTGCTGTAAATCGCAGAACGTGGCCATATTTGAATCACTTGCCGTTTCCAAACCGTAACTCCGATTCCGGTGTTCTTTATACTGTTTTCAAGCGATTTCATCTCATCTTTCTAGTGGCACACTTGGATTCCCAAGTTGAGGCCAGGTTCATACATTCCTTGTCAAATCTTGCATATGCATCACATATCGCATCCCGCATAGCATACCATCCTTGCATCATATTGTTTGAGCTTTGCACGTGGTTGATTGTGTCCTTGTTGCTTGTTTGTCTTGTTTGGGTCGAGCCGGGAGACGAGTTCGCTAATGAGGAGCCTGTTGAGTTTGCTTTCGAGGATCCAGTCAACTCTGACAACTTTGCAGGCAAGATGATCATACCCTCAAAATCACTACTATCTTTGCTTTGCTAGATGCTCGCTCTTTTGCTATGCCAATGCTACGATGCCTACCACTTGCTTTCAAGCCTCCCAAATTGCCATGTCAAACCTCTAACCCACCATGTCCTAGCAAACCATTGATTGGCTATGTTACCGCTTTGCTCAGCCCCTCTTATAGCGTTGCTAGTTGTAGGTGAAGATTGGAGACCGTTCCTTGTTGGAACATTATTTTACTTGTTGGGATATCACTATATTGCCATGTTATCTTAATGCATCTATATACTTGGTAAAGGGTGGAAGGCTCGGCCTCTCTCCTAGTGTTTTGTTCCACTCTTGCCACCCTAGTTTCCGTCATATCGGTGTTATGTTCCCGGATTTTGCGTTCCTTACGCGGTTGGGTTATAATGGGAACCCCTTGATAGTTTGCCTTGATTAAAGCTTTTCCAGCAATGCCCAACCTTGGTTTTACCATTTGCCACCTAGCCTCTTTTTTCCCTTGGGTTTCTGGAGCCCGAGGGTCATCTTATTTAAACCCCCCCGGGCCAGTGCTCCTCTGAGTGTTGGTCCAACCGAGCGATGTCCGGGGCTACCAGGGGCAACTCTGGGCTGGCCTACCCGATGTCTGGCTCATCTGAGTGTGCCCTGAGAACGAGATATGTGCAGCTCCTATCGGGATTTGTCAGCACATTCAGGCGGTGTTGCTGGATTTGTTTTAACCTGTCGAAGTGTCTTGAAGAACCGAGATGCCGAGTCTGATCGGAACGTCTCGGGAGGAGGTCTATTCCTTTGTTGACCGTGAGAGCTTGTCATGGGCTAAGTTGGGACTCCCCTGCAGGGATTTGAATTTTCGAAAGCCGTGCTCGCGGTTATGGGCTGATGGGAATTTGTTAATGTCCGGTTGTAGATAACTTGAACCTTAACTTAATTAAAATGAATCAACAGTGTGAGTTACCGTGATGGCCTCTTCTCGGCGGAGTCCGGGAAGTGGACACAGTGTTGGAGTAATGCTTGCGCAGGTTGCCCTCTAGTTTCTCGCTCGCGCCTTGCCTCCTCTTCTCGCTCTCTTTTGCGAACAGGATAGCCACCATATATGCTAGTCGCTTGATGCAACTCCACATATATTTACCTTGCCTTTCCCATTAAGCTTAAATAGTCTTGATCGCGAGGGTGCGAGATTGCTGAGTCCCTGTGGCTCACAGATTACTATTAAACCAGATGCAGGACCTGATGATTCTGTTCTAGATGACGCGCTTGAGCTCAAGTGGGAGTTTGATGAGGACTCACGCCGATACTACGTGTCTTTCCCTGATGATCAGTAGTGGTGCCCAGTTGGGGTGATCGGGACCATGTCGCATGTTGGGTTGTTCTTCTATTTTGGCGCCGTAGTCGGGCCATGAGTGTTTGGATGATGTAATGTTATTTATGTACTTGATTGACATGGCGAGTGTAATCCAACTATGTATCTCCCCTTTTATTATCTATATTACATGGGATGTTGTGAAGATTGCCTAACTTGCGACATTGCTTTCAATGCGGTTATGTCTCTAAGTCGTTCCTCGACACGTGGGAGCTATAGCCGCATTGAGGGTGTTACAAGTTGGTAATCAGAGCCTTCCCCGACCTTAGGAGCCCCCACTGCTTGATTGTTTTTAGCAGCCGAGTTTGAGTCTAGAAAAATGTTTTGAGTAATTTAGGAATTATATATCGGAGAGTTTAGGAATTCTTTTTACTTCCCACTCTCCTCATCGCTCTGGTAAGGCATCCTGACGTAGAGTTTTGACTCTTCTCTTCTCAAATTTCACTAAATTTTTTTAGGATCACGCGGGTATCTTGGAATCATTCCGATGGTTTTGTGACGAGAACATTGTCTTGGTGCCTCCTGTCAGGGGTTTTGTGGCAGTGTCCCGGGGAGTTGAGCTCCGAGGTGTTGTCGTCATAATTTTATCGTTGAAGTTCTGGAATACCTGAGTTTAGTACGCCGACATCGAAAATCTCTTTTATGCAGTTCGTTGGTGAGATAACCTCGACGCCACCCAGTACTGGGGTGGGAGTTCGGGAGTATCGCCATAACTTGTATAACGGATGCTTTTTTCGAAGGTTGAGGTAGATGGTTTCCGAAGTTTTTCTCGGTTATGTGTTGAAGGATGGATACAGCCGTATGTAGGTTTTTCTAGATTTGGGTGAGATATTATGCTTCCCCTGTATCCCCAACACCTATTGCATAACCGAAAAGGTTCGAGAGTTTCATAGGTGGGTATTCTTGTAGCTCTAGTTCTTCTTCCACGGATATTTGGTTTGAGATTGGGATTTCTTAGCGAGTATTCGTTCTTGATCCGTACCTTGTTGATTTATTTCTCTACCTAAATTCTAAGTGGCTTCTCAATTTATGGATATGTGACCATTTCAAGAGGAATGCATTCGTTCATTTTGTTCGGATGTGAAGACTTTATGTTGCAATTTTCATTCCGTTGGATTCAACTTCAATATTTGTCTATCAATGTGCTAATGGATGTCAACCTCTTCAGGATGGCTCCTCCAACGCGCACGACTCCGAATCCTGATCCGCCACCACCTCCACCTCCTCCAGAGGCATGGCAAGCTGTGATGGCCGCAACCAATGCAAACACGCAGTTGATCATGCAAATTCTTCAAGAGCGCAATCAAGCGAACCAAGGGAACCAAGGCAACAATCAGAATCACTTTGCTACACTCAACCAGTTCCTTGCTAATGGGCCAAAGACTTTCAGCAATTGTGTTGAGGCAACTAATGCTGACGATTGGCTCGTGGATCTTGTGCAAGCATTTCGAGTGCAATAACGTCAGGCCTGAGGACTTTGTCAAGTTCGCTTCCTTCCAACTCAAAGACCAAGCTGCAGAATGGTTCCAGCAGTACAAGGATTCCAGAGGTGGACGTGTGATTACCTGGGATGAATTCCGTCAAGATTTCAGAGCTCACCATATCCCTCAGAGCGTGGTTGAAAGCAAGTGTGAGGAATTCCGCAACCTAAAGCAAGGCTCTTTATCTGTCTATGACTACAACAAGTTGTTTCAGAAGCTTGCCCGCTTTGCTAAGCAGGACGTCCCTGATGAGAAGAGCATGATATACTAGTTCAGGGGTGGTCTCAGAGAAGAAATCCAACTTGCTCTTGTTCTCTTTGAGCCCTTGAGGTACGATGAGTTCTACAACATGGCATTGAAGCAAGAGGCCGCTCAACTGAGGTGTGATGCTTCCAAGAAGCGAGTCAGAGACACTACTCCTTCTTCCTCTACTCAAGTGGCCAAGCAGCAGAAGTATTGGCTTCCTCCTCCTCCGTTTCGTCAGCCATATCAGAAGAGCAAAGGTGGCAGTGGATCTTCCCACCCACCCAACCCTGGCTTTCAGAACAAGATTTCATCTCAAGCTCCAAGATCGAGTGCTCCGTATCACCGTCCGCTTTCAGAGGTCATGTGCAACAAGTGCCAACAGAAGGGTCACTATGCCAACAAGTGTTTCAATCAGAGGCGTCTCCCTCCTCCTCCTCCTCCTATGAGATCAGCAAGTATAGCTATGGTCAAGCATAACACCAAGTCCACCAAGGTCAACTTGCTGAACGCAGCTCAGGCAGAGGACTCGTCAGATGTCATCATGGGTAACCTTCCTGTTAATGATATTCCAGCTAAAGTTCTTTTTGACACTGGTGCATCGCATTGTTTTATCTCGAGGCCATTTGTTTCTAAGCATGAGTTGCCTTTACAAGATTTGCCTAGACAGTTATCTGTTGTTTCTCCGGGTAAATTCATGAATGCAAGCGCTATTGCCCCGGATGTTACTATCACGTTGGGCGACTACAAGTTTCTCTCTTCTCCGGTGGTTCTTGGTAACTCGGATATTGATCTTATTCTCGGAATGGATTGGCTTTCTAAGCACAAGGCGCATCTTGATTGTGCAGCCAGGCAGATTCAATTGACTCATTCGTCTGAGGATGTAATTGTCTTTGCCGCTCGTGATGATACAATCCGTCTATTTTCTCTCAATGAGAAGTGTGAACTGGATGCTATCTCGCAGATTCCAGTCATCTGCGAATATCAACACGTCTTTCCAGAAGAGCTTCCAGGAATGCCTCCGCACCGGCCAGTTGAATTCGTCATTGATCTTGGGCCTGGCACGGAACCTGTGTGCAAGTGTCCTTACAAGCTCGGACCTAAAGAGTTGAAGGAGCTGAAGAAGCAACTCGATATTCAAGAGCGTATGGGTCTCATCCGGCCTAGTTCTTCTCTGTGGGGTTGTGGTGTTCTTTTTGTGAAGAAGAAGGATGGAACGGACCGACTTTGTGTTGATTACCGTCCATTGAACAAGAAGACCATCAAGAACAAATACCCACTTCCCAACATCAACGAGCTATTCGAACAACTCAAAGGTGCCCAAGTATTCTTCAAGCTTGATCTCCGTATGGGTTATCATCAGATTCGAATCCGTGAGCAAGATATTCCCAAGACGGCTTTCAGGACAAGCTATGGTTCATATGAATACACTGTCATGTCTTTTAGCCTCGTCAACGCTCCTTCGAGGTTCTCTCGCATGATGAACTTCATCCTCAACGCCTACACCAATGACTTTGTTTTGGTCTGTCTCGACAACATTCTGGTTTTCTCGAAGAACAAGGAAGATCATGCCAAGCACTTGCGTTTGGTACTCGATAAGCTCAGAGAACATCAGTTCTACGCCAAGTTCTCCAAGTGCGAATTTTGGCTCGATGAGGTTCTTTATCTTGGTCATATCATCTCTGCCAAGGGCATTGCGGTGAATCCTGAGAAGGTGTCTGCAATTGTGAATTGGGAACCTCCTCAGAACGTGAAGCAACTCCGTAGCTTCCTCGGTCTCGCAAGCTACTGTCGAAGATTCGTTAAAAACTTTTCTAAGATCGCGAAGCCTCTCTCAAATCTTCTCCAGAAGCACGTCAAGTACGTTTGGTCTCCGGAGTGTGACATTGCTTTCAACACTTTGAAAGAGAAATTGATCACTGCTCCGGTTCTGACTCCTCCTGATGAATCCAAACCGTACGAGGTCTTTTGTGATGCCTCTCTCCAAGGTCTTGCCGCAGTGTTGATGCAAGAGAAGAAAGTTGTTGCTTATACCTCTCGCCAGTTGAAGCCCAATGAGAAGAACTACCCCACTCATGACCTCGAGTTGGCGGCAGTTGTGCATGCACTTTTGACTTGGAGACATCTCTTATTGGGAAGGAAAGTGGACATTTTCACTGATCACAAGAGTCTCAAGTACATCTTCACTCAGCCTAATCTCAACCTCAGGCAAACTCGATGGGTCAAAATGATTCAAGAGTATAATCCGAGTATCGAGTATACTCCAGGCAAGGCCAATGTGATTGCTGACGCATTGAGCAGGAAGGCTTATTGCAACAGTCTTATTCTCAAGCCTTATCAACCCGAGCTTTGTGAAGCTTTCCGCAAACTTAATCTGCAAGTTGTTCCTCAAGGTTTCCTCGCCAACCTTCAAGTCTCTCCTACCTTGGAAGACCAGATTCGCCAAGCCCAGCTTCTTGATGCTATGGTGAAAAAGGTGAAGATTGGGATTGCCAAGAGTCAACCCAAGTACAAGTGCTACCGCCTTGATGACAAGGATACTCTCTTCTTCGAGGATCGTATTGTTGTGCCCAAAGGTGACCTTCGTAAAGTGATCATGAACCAGGCTCACAATTCTCTCCTATCCATCCACCCTGGGAGCACGAAGATGTATCAGGACCTCAAGCAGGCTTATTGGTGGACTCGAATGAAGTGCGAGATTGCTCAATTCATGAATGAATGTGATATCTGCAGAAGAGTGAAGGCAGAACACCAAAGACCAGCGGGTCTCCTCCAACCTCTTGCCATTCCAGAATAGAAGTTTGACCACATTGAGATGGACTTTGTGACTGGGTTTCCAAAGTCCAAACGTGGCAATGATGCTATATTCGTTGTCATCGACAAACTCACTAAAGTGGCTCACTTTCTGCCTATCAAAGAGTCAATTACTGCAGCTCAATTGGCGGAACTCTATACCTCTCGAATTGTCTCTCTGCATGGTATTCCACAAGTGATCTCTTCAGACCATGGAAGCATCTTTACCTCCAAGTTTTGGGATTCTTTTTAGAAGGCCGTGGGCACCAACATCCGCTTCAGCACAGCTTTCCATCCTCAAACTAGCGGTCAAGTCAAGCGTGTCAACCAGATTCTTGAAGATATGCTCAGGGCTTGTGTGATCTCCTTCAGCATGAAGTGGGAGGATTGTCTTCCTTATGCTGAATTCTCATACAACAACAGTTTTCAAGCAAGTTCGGGAAAGGCCCCATTTGAAATTCTGTATGGCAGGAAGTGCCGTACCCCTCTCAACTGGTCTGAAACCGGTGAACGTCAGCTTTTGGGTAATGACTTAATCACAGAGGCAGAGGAAATGTGCAAAGTCATTCAAGATAACCTCAAAGCACCCCAATCCCGCCAGAAAAGCTACTATGATAGTAAGCACCGTGATTTGGCTTTCGAGATCGGAGATCATGTTTACCTCCGCGTCTCTCCTATGAAAGGTACTCATTGCTTCGGTATCAAAGGGAAGCTTGCTCCTAGATACATCGGACCTTTCAAGATCGTCAGTGTTGTCACAGAAGAGAGTCATCGGCCCCGACGCATTGGGTATGACTCCTAGGTCGGTAATGAACTCCTTCACCGAGACTGCTTCGTGTGCTGCCTCTGAGGCTGCCATGTACTCCGCTTCACATGTAGATCCCGCCACAACGCTTTGCTTGCAACTGCACGAGCTTACTGCCCCACCATTCAAAATATACACGTATCCGGTTTGTGACTTAGAGTCATCCAGATCTATGTCGAAGCTAGCGTCGACGTAACCCTTTACGACGAGCTCTTTGTCACCTCCATAAACGAGAAACATGTCCTTAGTCCTTTTCAGGTACTTCAGGATATTCTTGACCATTGTCCAGTGTTCCTTGCCGGGATTGCTTTGGTACCTTCCTACCAAACTTACGGCAAGGTTTACATCAGGTCTGGTACACAGCATGGCATACATAATAGACCCTATGGCTGAGCATAGGGGATGACACTCATCTCTTCTATATCTTCTGCCGTGGTCGGACATTGAGCTGAGCTCAATTTCACACCTTGCAACACAGGCAAGAACCCCTTCTTAGACTGATCCATATTGAACTTCTTCAATATCTTATGAAGGTATGTGCTTTGTGAAAGACCTATGAGGCATCTTGATCTATCTCTATAGATCTTGATGCCTAATATATAAGCAGCTTCTCCAAGGTCCTTCATTGAAAAACTCTTATTCAAGTAGGCCTTAATGTTGTCCAAAAGTTCTATATCATTTCCCATCAAAAGTATGTCATCTACATATAATATGAGAAATGCTATAGAGCTCCCACTCACTTTCTTGTAAACGCAGGCTTCTCCATAGGTCTGCATAAACCCAAACTCTTTGATCATCTCATCAAAGCGAATGTTCCAACTCCGAGATGCTTGCACCAGCCCATAAATCGAGCTTGGAGCTTGCACACCTTGTCAGCATTCTTAGGATCGACAAAACCTTCCGGCTGCATCATATACAATTCTTCCTTAAGGAAACCATTAAGGAATGCCGTTTTGACGTCCATTTGCCATATCTCATAATCATAGAATGCGGCAATTGCTAACATGATTCGGACGGACTTCAGCTTTGCTACGGGTGAGAAAGTCTCATCGTAGTCAACCCCTTGAACTTGTCGATAACCCTTAGCGACAAGCCGAGCTTTATAGATGGTCACATTACCATCCGTGTATGTCTTCTTGTTAAAGATCCATTTATTTTCTATGGCTCACTGATCATCGGGCAAGTCAGTCAAAGTCCACACTTCATTTTCATACATGGATCCTATCTCGGATTTCATGGCTTCCAGCCATTTGTCGGAATCCGGGCCCACCATCGCTTCTTCATAGTTTGAAGGTTCACCGTTGTCTAACAACATGATTTCCAAGACAGGGTTACCGTACAACTCTGGTGTGGAACATGTCCTTTTGGACCTACGAAGTTCAGTAGCAACTTGATCTGAAGCTTCATGATCATCATCATCAACTTCCTCTCTAGTTGGTGCAGGCACCTCAGGAACATTTTCTTGAGCTGCGCCACTTACCGGTTCAAGAGGTGATACTTCATCAAGTTCTACCTTCCTCCCACTTATTTCTTTCGAGAGAAACTCTTTCTCTAGAAAGGACCCATTCTTGGCAACAAAGATCTTGCCTTCGGATCTGAGGTAGAAGGTATACCCAATAGTTTCTTTAGGGTATCCTATGAAGACGCATCTTTCCGACTTGGGTTCGAGCTTTTCAGGTTGAAGTTTCTTGACATAAGCATCGCATCCCCAAACTTTTAGAAACGATAGCTTAGGTTTCTTCCCAAACCATAATTCATACAGTGTCGTCTCGACGGATTTCGATGGAGCCCTATATAAAGTGAATGCAGCAGTCTCTAAAGCATAGCCCCAAAATGATAGCGGTAAATCGGTAAGAGACATCATAGATAGCACCATATCTAATAGAGTGAGATTACGATGTTCGGACACACCATTACGCTGAGGTGTTCCAGGAGGCGTGAGTTGTGAAACTATTCCACATTTTCTTAAGTGTGTGCCAAATTCGTGACTCAAGTATTCTCCCCCACGATCTGATCGCAAGAACTTGATTTTCCTATCACATTGATTCTCAACCTCACTATGAAATTCCTTGAACTTTTCAAAGGTCTCAGACTTGTGTTTCATTAAGTAGACATACCCATATCTACTCAAGTCATCAGTGAGGGTGAGAACATAAAGATAGCCACCGCGAGCCTCCAAACTCATTGGACCACACACATCAGTATGTATGATTTCCAATAAGTTGGTTGCTCGCTCCATTGTTCCTGAGAATGGAGTCTTGGTCATTTTACCCATGAGGCATGGTTCGCACGTGTCAAATGATTCGTAATCAAGAGACTCCAAAAGTCCATCTGCATGGAGCTTCTTCATGCGTTTGACACCTATGTGACCAAGGCGGCAGTGCCACAAGTATGTGGGACTATCATTATCAACTTTACATCTTTTGGTATTCACACTATGAATATGTGTAACATTACGCTCGAGATTCATTAAGAATAAACCATTCACCATTGGAGCATGACCATAAAACATATCTCTCATATAAATAGAACAACCATTATTCTCGGATTTAAATGAGTAGCCATCTCGAATTAAACGAGATCCTGATACAATGTTCATGCTCAAAGCTGGCACTAAATAACAATTATTGAGGTTTAAAACTAATCCCGTAGGTAAATGTAGAGGTAGCGTGCCGACGGCGATCACATCGACCTTGGAACCATTCCCGACGCGCATCGTCACCTCGTCCTTCGCCAGTCTCCGCTTATTCCACAGCTCCTGCTTTGAGTTACAAATGTGAGCAACTGCACCGGTATCAAATACCCAGGAGCTACTACGAGTACTGGTAAGGTACACATCAATTACATGTATATCACATATACCTTTCATGGTGCCGGCCTTCTTGTCCGCTAAGTATTTGGGGCAGTTCCGCTTCCAGTGACCACTTCCCTTGCAATAAAAGAACTCAGTCTCAGGCTTGGGTCCATTCTTTCACTTCTTCCCAGCAGCTTGCTTACCGGGCGCGGCAACTCCCTTGCCGTCCTTCTTGAAGTTCTTCTTCCCCTTGCCTTTCTTGAACTTAGTGGTTTCATTCACCATCAACACTTGATGTTCCTTTTTGACTTCTACCTCTGCTGATTTTAGCATTGAATATACCTTAGGAATGGTCTTTTCCATCCCCTGCATATTGAAGTTCATCACAAAGCTCTTGTAGCTCGGTGGAAGCGACTGAAGGATTCTGTCAATGACCGCGTCATCCGGGAGATTAACTCCCAGCTGAGTCAAGCAGTCATGCAACCCAGACATTCTGAGTATGTGCTCACTAACAGAACTATTTTCCTCCATCTTACAGCTGAATAACTTGTTGGAGACTTCATATCTCTCGACCCGGGCATGAGCTTGGAAAACATTTTCAGCTCTTCGAACATCTCATATGCTCTGTGTCGCTCAAAACACTTTTGGAGCCCCGGTTCTAAGCTGTAAAGCATGCCGCACTGAACGAGGGAGTAATCATCAGCACATGTCTGCCAAGCGTTCATAATGTCTTGTTCTGCAGGGAAAGTAGGTGCTTCACCTAGCGGTGCTCGTAGGACATAATCTTTCTTGGCAGCTATGAGGATGATCCTCAGGTTCCGGACCCAGTCCGTATAGTTGCTGCCATCGTCTTTCAGCTTGGTTTTCTCCAGGAATGCGTTGAAGTTGAGGACAACGTTGGCCATTTGATCTACAAGACATATTGTAAAGATTTTAGACTATGTTCATGATAATTAAGTTCATCTAATCAAATTATTCAATGAACTCCCACTCAGATAGACATCCCTCCAGTCATCTAAGTATAACATGATCCGAGTTAACTAGGCCGTGTCCGATCATCAAGTGAGACGGACTAGTCAACATCGGTGAACATCTTCATGTTGATCGTATCTTCTATACGACTCATGCTCGACCTTTCGGTCTTCTGTGTTCCGAGGCCATGTCTGTACATGCTAGGCTCATCAAGTCAACCTAAGTGTATTGCGTGTGTAAATCTGGCTTACACCCGTTGTATTCGAACGTTAGAATCTATCACACCCGATCATCACGTGGTGCTTCGAAACAACGAACCTTCGCAACGGTGCACAGTTAGGGGGAACACTTTCTTGAAATTTTACGAGGGATCATCTTATTTAAGCTACCGTCGTTCTAAGCAAATAAGATGTAAAAACATGATAAACATCACATGCAATCTAATAATAGTGACATGATATGGCCAATATCATATAGCTCCTTTGATCTCCATCTTGGGGCTCCATGATCATCTTGTCACCGGCATGACACCATGATCTCCATCATTGTGTCTCCATGAAGTTGCTCGCCAATTATTACTTCTACTACTATGGCTAACATGTTTAGCAATAAAGTAAAGTAATTTACATGGCGTTTCTCAATGACACGCAGGTCATACAAAAAATAAAGACAACTCCTATGCCTCCTCCCGGTTGTCATACTCATCGACATGCAAGTCGTGATTCCTATTACAAGAACATGATCTCATACATCACATATATATCATTCATCATTCATCACAACTTTGGCCATATCACATCACATGACACTTGCTGCAAAAACAAGTTAGACGTCCTCTAATTGTTGTTGCAAGTTTTACGTGGCTGCAATAGGGTTCTAGCAAGAACGTTTTCTTACCTACGCCAAAACCACAATGTGAATTGCCAATTTCTATTTACCCTTCATAAGGACCCTGTTCATCGAATCCAATCCGACTAAAGTGGGAGAGACAGACACCCGCCAGCCACCTTATGCAACTAGTGCATGTCAGTCGGTGGAATCGGTCTCACGTAAGCGTATGTGTAAGGTTGGTCCGGGCCGCTTCATCCCACGATGCCGCCGAATCAAGATAAGACTAGTAACAGCAAGCAAATTGACAATATCGACACCCACAACTACTTTGTGTTCTACTCGTGCATAGTAACTACGCATAGACCTAGCTCATGATGCCACTATTGGGGAACGTTGCAGAAAACAAAAAAAATTCCTATGTTTCACCAAGATCAATCTATGGAGTCAACTAGCAACGAGAGGAGAGTGCATCTACATACCCTTGTAGATCGCGAGCGGAAGCGTTCAAGAGAACGGGATGATGGAGTCGTACTCGTCGTGATCCAAATCATCGATGACCAAGTGCCGAACGGACGGCACCTCCGCGTTCAACACACGTACGGAGCAGATGACGTCTCCTCCTTCTTGATCCAGCAAGGGGGAAGGAGAGGTTGATGAAGATCTAGCAGCACGACGGCGTGGTGGTGGATGCGATAGTGATCGCAGCAGGGCTTCGCCGAGCTTCTGCGAGAGGGAGAGGTGTAGCAGGGGAGAGGATGGCGCCAAGACTTGAGGTGTTGCTGACCTCCCTCCCCCCTTTATATAGGCCCCCTAGGGGGGTGCGCCGGCCCTAGGAGATGGGATCTCCTAGGGGGGCGGCGGCCAAGGGGGTGGAGTACCCCCCAAGGCAAGTGGAGGCGCCCCCTCCCCTAGGGTTCCCAACCCTAGGCGCATGGGGGGTCCAGGGGGGCGCACCAGCTCACCAGGGGCTGGTTCCCCTCCCCACTTCAGCCCATGGGGCCCTCCGCGATGGGTGGCCCCACCCGGTGGACCCCCGGGACCCTTCCGGTGGTCCCGGTACAATACCGGTGACCCCCGAAACTCTCCCGATTGCCGAAACTGCACTTCCTATATATAATTCTTCACCTCTGGACCATTTCGGAACTCCTCGTGATGTCTGGGATCTCATCCGAGACTCCGAACAACTTTCGGGTTACTGCATACTCATATCTCTACAACCCTAGTGTCACCGAACCTTAAGTGTGTAGACCCTACGGGTTCGGGAGACATGTAGACATGGCCGAGACAGCTCTCCGGTCAATAACCAACAGCGGGATCTAGATACCCATGTTGGCTCCCACATGCTCCTCGATGATCTCATTGGATGAACCACGATGTCGAGGATTCAAGCAATCCCGTATACAATTCCTTTTGTCAATCGGTATGTTACTTGCCCGAGACTCGATCGTCGGTATCCCAATACCTTGTTTAGTCTCGTTACCGGCAAGTCACTTTACTCGTACCGTAATGCATGATCCCGTGATCAACCACTTGATCACTCTGAGCTCATTGTGATGATGCATTACCGAGTGGGCCCAAAGATACCTCTCCGTCATACGGAGTGACAAATCCCAGTCTCGATTCGTGCCAACCCAACAGACACTTTTGGAGACACCTGTAATGTACCTTTATAGTCACCCAGTTACGTTGTGACGTTTGGCACACCCAAAGCACTCCTACGGTCTCCGGGAGTTGCACAATCTTATGGTCTAAGGAAATGATACTTGACATTCAGAAAAGCTACAGCAAACGAACTACACGATCTTTGAGCTAAGCTTAGGATTGGGTCTTGTCCATCACATCATTCTCCTAATGATGTGATCCCGTTATCAATGACATCCCCATGTCTATAGCCAGGAAACCATGACTATCTGTTGATCAACGAGCTAGTCAACTAGAGGCTCACTAGGGACACATTGTGGTCTATGTATTCACACATGTATTACGATTTCTGGATAATACAATTATAGCATGAATAATAGACAATTATCATGAACAAGGAAATATAATAATCATTTTATTATTGCCTCTAGGGCATATTTCCAATAGGTAATGCAGTTGCTGTGGCTGCCGGTGGCGGGGAAAGACAGTCTGGAGAGCGGATCCCTGCTGTGGTGAACCCTTCTGTCATTGGAGCGGCTGAGCTGGGGTGGAACACAACGCCGCAAGAGCAGGACAAACCACACAAGGTTTTCTTTGACACATATCTGTAACAGAAGTAATTGAGTAAGGGCTTGTTTGAATTTGAGGATTCTAACAATGCAACGATAGGAAATAGACAGGAATAGGATAGGAATGCACGTGCAAAACAGAGAATTTAAAAACACAGGATTTCTGCCAATCTGGGTGTTTTATTCACAACAATTGGAAGATCACATGATGCAAAAAAGCATGGTGAGATTAAGTCAAACCACAAGAAAATGTACGGTTATAATGCTATTATGCTACTATCTCTTAGTCTTGTGCTTGATGAATAGGAATATGAAAAGGAGGAGAAGTGGAAATTAGAATTCCTACGGTTTTTCTTTCAAGGAGACACTAAAGGAACAAATCCTACAGTTTTCCGTTGCTCCATTCCTTTGCACCAAATTCATGAAAAGTAGTACCATATGAAACTTTCCAATTCTGATGTTTTTCATTCACTTTTCCTTTCAAGCACTGGCGATTCTAGTAGGTAGGCTTGAGCAAGGAAAATCCTACACTAAAAAATGTTTTGTGCTACTTTTATTACTTTGGACCCAGGCCACTGCCATACTAGCTCAACTCCCAGGCCCATCGACAAATGCACAGCTCAAACGCGCAGAGATAAATAATGATGGCATTCAAGAGAGTCCATCACGGATAGCTAAGTTGCCTGGTACCTCACTGCTTGTCATATAGTAGGATAAAATAATCGTATTTCCCGTTACTACGAGTGCTCAGTGGACAATATATATAACATGTAGAGTAAAAAAGAGATGCAACAAGTGTACAGCCTCTTTGGCGAAGCCATGTCGATCTCAGCGTGATTGGATTGGCCGGTGAGGATGCTCCGGCTGACTTGGCTGTCTGAGGAGGGGAAGAAGATCTTAGGCGTCTGGAGATGGAGCCCGAGGTACTGTTCCGCTTTGATGGAGGGTTTCGTCGTTGGAGCAGCTCCGGTGAGTTGTACGATGCTGAGGCTGAAGCAGGACAAGAGAGACAACGAACAATGTTAACCTGAGTGGAATTCTAATAGCATCTCCAATACATGACGTAAAATACATAACCACAAAGTGCTAGATGTAAAATACATCAGCTGCTCATCTCTGAACTTAACTGTCGAAACTGAATTTAACTGTCGAAACTGAACTTAACTGTCGAAACTGAACTTAACTGTCAAAACTGAATTTTGCTGTCGAAACTGAATTTTGCTATCGAAACTGAACGCACTAGCAAGGTGAGGCTACATGTCGGTCGACTGAATTTTTCATCTCTGGTCAGTCGATTTCGCAGCCATTGGATATGGAATCAAGGGTCTGCGGTTCATCTTCAACCTCCACCCCCTGAGCCGCCAGCCACCACCGGCCAAACAGCAGCCCCCTGCCGCCCGCGGCCGGCGGTGCGCCACCCTGCCCGCCCCTAAAACACTCCCCACCGCCGGTCCGCCGCCGCCCCGGCCATCCCTCTAGCCCGCTCCCCCCCTCCCCCCCGTGCCGAGCTTTTTCTTCGGCGATCCCCACGCCACCGCCACGCCAACGCCCCGCCACCGTCGACAATCACCGCCCCCATCCTGAACCCTAAGATAGATAGGGGTACCTCTCCGGCGAGCCCCCCTCCCCGCTGCGGATGGTTCTTCCTTCACCCCGGCGAGCCCCCCACCCCCTGAAAATCGACTGACCCAAAAGTCGATTCAGTCGACTGAAGTGTAGCTAAAATCGGAGCAGCATCGCAAGCAAGAGCAAGAGCGAGAGCAGCAGCACGAGCAAGATCAATAGCAAGAGCAGACCAGGCAGGGGACCGAGAGCAAGAGCAGAGCAGCAGCGCGAGCGAGAGCTAAAGCAGTAGCAGCTCCTACTGATGTGGACATCGCCGCCGAGGGAGCGACGCTGTGGAGGAAGTGGCCAACGACGCCGCCGTGGATGGAGTCGCGCCGTGTCGGCTCGAGACCGAGCGCCGGCAGCACCGTGAGATCGAATCAAGAAGAAAATGCGGCGATTAGTGTACAACCTCTTTGGTGGCACCGATTAGGCCACAACTTCATCCGAGGAAACGGTGATGATGATGCTCTTCCGGTGGTGCAGGTGAAGACGGCGGTGTGGGAATGGAGTTGGCGTGAAAGACGAGGGGAACGTCTGGGCAGCTCATTGGAGGTGGAGAACGGGGTGGCTAAACCGGCGTGACGACGAGATCGACGATGGATCCTCATCCGGTATGGTGGATGAGGGACGTCGAGGTGTTGCTGTGGACGACGTCGTCGGGGAAGAGGCTCCGGCTGGGTGGCGGACGGAGCAGGGTGTGGGGTTTTGTCGTGGGTTTTCGTGGCCTCGGTGTACGAATGGGTGGGAGGATGGGATGGCAGTGGGGAACCATGTTGGAAATATGCCCTAGAGGCAATAATAAATTGGTTATTATTATATTTCCTTGTTCATGATAATCGTTTATTATCCATGCTAGAATTGTATTGATAGGAAACTCAGATACATGTGTGGATACATAAACAAAACCATGTCCCTAGTAAGCCTCTAGTTGACTAGCTCGTTGATCAATAGATGGTTACGGTTTCCTGACCATGGACATTGGATGTCGTTGATAACGGGATCACATCATTAGGAGAATGATGTGATGGACAAGACCCAATCCTAAGCCTAGCACAAGATCGTGTAGTTCGTATGCTAAAGCTTTTCTAATGTCAAGTATCATTTCCTTAGCCATGAGATTGTGCAACTCCTGGATCCCGTAGGAGTGCTTTGGGTGTGCCAAACGTCACAACGTAAATGGGTGGCTATAAAGGTGCACTACGGGTATCTCCGAAAGTGTCTGTTGGGTTGGCACGAATCGAGACTGGGATTTGTCACTCCGTGTAACGGAGAGGTACCTCTGGGCCCACTCAGTAGGACATCATCATAATGTGCACAATGTGACCAAGGAGTTGATCACGGGATGATATGTTACGGAATGAGTAAAGAGACTTGCCGGTAACGAGATTGAACAAGGTATCGGGATACCGACGATTGAATCTCGGGCAAGTACCGTACCGATAGACAAAGGGAATTGTATACGGGATTGATTGAATCCTTGACATCGTGGTTCATCCGATGAGATCATCATGGAGCATGTGGGAGCCAACATGGGTATCCAGATCCCGCTGTTGGTTATTGACCGGAGAGTTGTCTCGGCCATGTCTGCATGACTCCCGAGCCCGTAGGGTCTACACACTTAAGGTTCGATGACGCTAGGGTTATAGGGAAAGTATGTACGCGGTTACCGAATGTTGTTCGGAGTCCTGGATGAGATCCCAGACATCACGAGGAGTTCCGGAATGGTCCGGAGGTAAAGATTTATATATGGGAAGTCCCGTTTTGGTCACCGGAAAGGTTTCGGGTGCTATCGGTAACATACCGGGACCACCGGGAGGGTCCCGGGGGTCCACCAGGTGGGGCCACCAGCCCTAGAAGGTTGCGTGGGCCAAGTGTGGAGGGGACCAGCCCCAGGTGGGCTAGTGCGCCCCCCACCAAGGCCCAAGGCGCAAGGGAGAGTGGGAGGGGGCAAACCCTAGGTCCAGATGGGCCTTAAGGCCCACCCTAGGTGCGCCCCCCTCTCTCCCCCCTTGGCCGCCACCCTAGATGGGTTTTGGGGCTGCCTCCACTCCTAGGGAGGGAACCCTAGATGGGGGCGCAGCACCTCCCCTTCCCCTATATATACTTGAAGTATTGGGGGCTGGAAGACACACGAGATCATCTCCCTCTTGGCGCAGCCCTACCTCTCCCCCCCCCCCCCCGCTCGTCTCTCGTAGTGCTTGGCGAAGCCCTGCTGGAGTTCCGCACTCCTCCACCACCACCACGCCATCGTGCTGCTGCTGGATGGAGTCTTTCCCAACCTCTCCTTCTCCCCTTGCTGGATCAAGGCGTGGGAGACGTCACCGCGCTGCACGTGTGTTGAACGCGGAGGCGCCATTGTTCGGTGCTTAGATCGGAATCAACCATGATCTGAATCGCTGCGAGTATGACTCCTTCATCCGTGTTCTTGCAACGCTTCCGCTTAGCGATCTACAAGGGTATGTAGATGCACTCCCCTTCCCCTCGTTGCTAGATTACTCCATAGATTGATCTTGGTGATGCGTAGAAAATTTTAAATTTCTGCTACGATCCCCAATAGTGGCATCATGAGCTAGGTCTATGCGTAGTTTCTATGCACGAGTAGATCACAAGTTGTTGTGGGCGTCGATTTTGTCAATTTACTTGTCGTTACTAGTCTTATCTTGATTCGGCGGCATTGTGGGATGAAGCGGCCCGGACCGACCTGACACGTACTGTTGAGGATATTACTACTGGGCGTAAACTGGCCTATCTGGGCCAGGTTAACTTCATCAGTAGTTAAGTATGTTAAAGCCCATGAAGGTAGATGAGGGCTTAAAGCCCATGATCGGTTTAAGGCCTGTAGCCGTAAACCGGCGTCGGTATGTAAACTTGTATTGTAAGTTAGGAATAAGTAGAGACCAAACTGAACACATATATGAGCCGGTGTTGGGACTCTGTAAACCGACGGGCGTCACCCATGTATATAAGGGGACGACCCGGCGGTGGTTCAAGGGAAGAGACAACAACTCGAGACTTAGGCGAAGCTTGTTTGCTCCCTAGTCATCGAAACCCCATCAATTCCATCACAACTAGAGGTAGGCTTTTACCTTCATCGAAGGGGCCGAACTAGTATAAACTCTCTTGCGTCCCTGTGTCCGCTTTAACCCCTTCAAGCTAACCCGTTGCGATGGCTCCACGACTAAGTCCTTTCTCTAGGACATCTGCCGTGACAAAACCACGACAGTTGGCGCCCACCGTGGGGCTATCGCACGATGGTTTCAAGTTCTTGGAGGGCCGCTTTGAAGGAATCGAGGGTTATGCTGTGGGCCGGATGACTAAGAGTCGTCGCGGCAAGCTCTACATTGATGATGCAGGCTGGGGCCCCGAGGTCGGCTCAGTTGAGTACGGGTACCGGGTCCCTTTGGTGGCATACACGTTTTCATCGGCAGGATCAGTGAACCGGGCCCTGAGCCGGACATCTGCACCGACCTCGTCGAAACGGCTCAGCGTGCGCGGTCCGCCCGGGTTAAACCGGTCGTGAAGCGTGCCTTCATGGGAGTCATCCATGGAGGAAGTTATGAGGATGGATCGGAATCTCGCGGCGAGACCGTCGTTTATTCCGGCGACGAGTCATCAACCGGAGAAACCGAATCTCTATATCAGCTACAAGATGGCTGGATTGGGGGCTGTTCCGATGGCGACAGTATTCCAGACCCCTCTGATCTACCCAACCAAGTTGGAATATTCATGGCCGGCACACAAGCAGCGCTTCATTCTTCGACCGCTGTGCCAATAACCTCCGGTTCAGTAGCGGCGACAGCTGCCGGGGCAGGAAGCTCTGTACGCCCGCCGGCTCAAGTTCTATCAGATCTATTTGATGCAATGGTTGTGCTTATGGCAGAAGCTAACCCGGTGGATCAGGTCGTCCACAACGCGGAGATTGAAAAGGTGAAGGAACAGATCACCCAAGCCAAGGCGGACCTGGCAGCTGAGAATGCCAGGATGACCGCAGAGCGGGCCGCTTTAGACGCACAAGCCTACAGGCTCATGTTGGACCAGAACGCGTCGCATGAAGTCATGAAGAGGAAGTACCGATCCCGTTTGCCTTCGGTTTTCGAGGCCAGAGACCTTTTCAACACCTCAGGAGCAGGAACCAGTAATCCGCTAGAGGGAAACCGGGCGGAAGCTCCTAGGACCGGCGCGCCGGTTCAGCCCCGTCTGATGGATCTGCCTCGTCAAAACACTGTTATACCTCAGGCTGTTTCAACACCTCCAGGTCACTACTCCAACCCGATGGACAATCTCGTTGCCGCTGCTGCACGGCTGGAGGCCATTCCAATTGAAGGTGACTCGCCCCAGGCGGTAGAGACGTGACGGGTCAAAGAGCTTCTTAGGACAGCTTTGGTCCAACAGGAAGCATACTCGTACAGCCGCGACCGGATCCACTCGACCCCTCATCCAAGCCGGAGCTATAGCAGGCGTATGGATGAACCGACAGTGTCAAGTAATGAACGACGTGGAGCACCCCGCGGCAACAACCCGGCGGGTGGTGCTGATAACGCTCAGGAAGTGGTGGACCGGGCCCGAGCGCGCAGGGAGGCCGAGTTAGCTGCATAGTATCAGGCTCGGCAGCTTACGCCGGTTCGTCCAACTATCTCGATCGAACCTGGTGTTACTTCTAGTTCTTTGGGGGTGCCTTGCCTTGTCCCCGCTTTATGCAATGTGCGCCTGCCCAAGGATTTCAAAGGCCCACGCAAGGTACCAAATTACACGGCGGATCAACCTCCAGAGACATGGGTGGAGAGCTATGAGATGGCCATGGAAATGCTTGATGTGGATGATGCGGCATGTGCGAAGTACTTCACCATGATGCTCGAAGGAATGGCCCATACTTGGTTAAAAAGCTTACCGGCCAATTCTATCAGTTCATGGGCCCAATTACGAGCCCGGTTTATCAGTAATTTCAAGGATACATGTAAGCAGCCTATGTCGATAGTGGACTTAGCTGCCTGTGTCTAG
Source organism: Triticum aestivum (assembly GCF_018294505.1). NCBI lineage: Eukaryota > Viridiplantae > Streptophyta > Magnoliopsida > Poales > Poaceae > Triticum > Triticum aestivum. The sequence goes on along the minus strand of NC_057794.1, from coordinate 44,597,619 downwards.
GAGGAAGGAGAATCGATGACTCATTGGGTGCGCCAGGTCTCGCGGGTTCTGCATTCATCAGACCGCATCAACGCTGACACCGCGGTTATAACCCTAGAAGGCAATTGCCGGTTTGGGCCCCTAAAGCTAAAATTAGGACGGATGAAGCGCCATTGCACTGACATGGGGACCCTCATGGCTGCCTTGGTAAAGTATGCTGATTCTGATAGTACCAAGGATCCCGAGTCTGATGATGACAAGACAGGGAAGGGAAAGAAGAACAGCAACTCCAAAGGTCAACAACACCACTCGGTAGGTAACGGTAACGGAGGCAAGCGTAAAGCGGATGGCAACATGGACTTCGTGGCTAATACCAACACGCAGGATAAGGGTCAGCGACGCAAGGCTAAACTGCCGAATCACGGTGGAGCGCCTAACCCTAACCCAGACCGCTTAAATTATCTATTGAACCAGCCCTGTCCAAAGCATGGGACGAAGGAGGTGCCAGCAAACCACCTTTGGAAGGATTGCTTCATTATGCAGGAGTTCAAGAATTCTAATGCTTTCCGGTATGATCATGGCTCCGGTGGTGGCTCAGGATCCGGGCGGGGATACGGTGGAGGAAATTCCGGTTCAGGATTTAATGGTAATCCGGGCGGACATAACAATCAAAATAATCAGAACAACCAGGGTGGTTACAACCAGCAGCAGCAACAGTCGGGTTACCAGAGCAACCCAAAGCAGTTGAATAGTGGGCAGTACCATGTTTTCACCACTAGCTTGGACAAGCAAGACCGAAAGGTACAGAGGCGGGCAGTCAACTCTGTTGAACCGGCCGTGCCCCATTATCTACGCTTGTCTGAACAGCCAATCATATGGAGCAGAGAGGATCACCCTCCCCAGGTTGATAATCCAGGTCAGTTGGCTCTGGTGGTGGCGCCTCAGGTGGGAGGTTACAAGTTCACCAAGGTGCTCATGGATGGAGGGAGCAGCATTAATATCTTGTACTATGAGACCTTCCGTCGTATGGGACTAACAGATAAAAATCTCAAACCGTCCAATACGGTGTTTCACGGTGTGGTACCTGGCAAGTCAGCATATCCGGTTGGTAAGATAGCTCTGGAAGTGGCCTTTGGAGATGATCATGATTCCAGGTCGGAAACATTGACATTTGAAGTGGTGAAAATCCAAAGTCCATATCACGCCCTGTTTGGGCGACCGGCCTACGCCAAGTTTATGGCACGGCCCTGTTATGTGTATTTGCAGCTCAAGATGCCGGGTCACAAGGGGACAATAACGGTTCACGGAAGACGTAAAATCGCTTTGGAATGCGAGGAAGGAGATGCGGCCTACGCAGAGTCGGTTTGTGCCACCGAGGAGCTGAAGTATTATAAGGACAATGTTGATCTGGTGCACATGACTCCATTAAAGAAGCCAACTACGGAGCATGATCCGGCCCTGAAGTTCAAATCGACATCTGAAACTAAGCTTGTTGACTTCGTGCCTGGCGATTCGTCCAAGCAGTTCAGCATCAGTGCCAACTTGGATCTGAAATAGGAAAGCGCGCTCATCGAGTTCATCCGTGAGAATCGGGACATTTTTGCATGGAAGCCCTCTGACATGCCAGGTGTACCGAGGCAACTCGCTAAGCACACCCTTAATGTGGATCCTAAATACAAACCGGTGAAACATTTCCTCCGCCGGTTTAACAAAGAAAGATGCAAGGCGATTGGAGAAGAGGTAGCCAGGCTCTTAGCAGCTGGCTTTATTATTGAAGTTTTCCACCCTGAGTGGCTTGCCAATCCGGTGCTGGTCCTTAAGAAAAACGGCACCTGGCGCATGTGTGTGGATTACACAGATCTTAATAAGGCTTGTCCAGCAGATCCTTTTGCCCTCCCCCGTATTGATCAAATTATTGATGCTACGGCGGGTTGTGAGCGTTTGAGTTTTTTGGATGCATATTTTGGCTATCATCAGATCAAAATGGCAGTTAAGGACCAGGAGAAGACGACATTCATAACTCCCTTTGGAGCCTTCTGCTATGTGTCTATGCCCTTTGGGCTCAAGAGTGCCCAGGCAACTTATCAACGGTGTGTACAAAATTGTCTTCACAAGTAGATTGGCCGTAATGTACATGCTTACATGTATGATATCGTGGTTAAGTCAAGGGAGAAGGAGACTCTAGTTGACGACTTGAAGGAAACCTTTGATAATCTGAGGACGTACAAGATGATGCTTAACCCGGCCAAGTGTGTCTTTGGTGTACCGGCAGGCAAGTTATTGGGTTTTCTGGTGTCCAACAGGGGAATCGAGGCTAATCCGGAGAAGATCACAGCCATCACCTCCCTGGCTAAACCAAAGTGTATCAATGATGTTCAACGCCTGGCAGGCCGGATTGCCGCGTTAAGCCGGTTTATCAGCCGCCTTGGTGAGAAGGCAATCCCTTTGTATCAGATGTTGAAGAAGACGGATCAATTCGTCTGGAGTTCTGCTGCTGATAAAGCATTTGATGACTTAAAGCGGCAATTAGCCAATCCGCCTGTGCTCGCCGCTCCCATTGACAAGGAGCCGTTGCTGCTATATGTTGCTGCTAATGCTCGTGCGGTCAGTGTGGCTATTGTGGTGGAGCGAAAAGAGGCAGGTAAGGAGCATCCGGTTCAACATCTGGTCTATTATATCAGCGAGGTACTCATTGAGTCCAAGCAAAGGTATCCGCATTGGCAGAAGCTGGTATACGGAGTTTTTATGGCAAGCCGGAAGCTTAAGCAATACTTCCAAGGGCACCCCATTACGGTGGTCAGTTCTGCTCCCTTGGGGGATATCATCCAGAACCGGGAAGCGACTGGCCGGATTGCCAAGTGGGCTATAGAGCTTGGGCTGCACGGGTTGAACTATGTGCCTCAGACGGCGGTTAAGTCTCAAGCACTTGTTGATTTCATCAATGATTGGACGGAATTGCAAGCACCTAAAGAAAAGCCGGATCACACATATTGGACCATCCATTTTGACGGATCCAGGCAATTGGAAGGCTCAGGGGCTGGAGTCGTATTAACTTCCCCACGAGGTGATAAGTTTTGTTACGTTCATTGCTTAATGTTCCCTTGTACTAACAATGCAGCTGAGTATGAAACGTTGCTCCATGGTCTCCGGATGGCTAAGGAGATGAATCTAAGTCGAGTTAAGTGCTTTGGTGACTCGGACCTCGTGGCTCAACAAGTATCTGGCACTTGGGATTCCAAGGACCCACTCATGGCAGCATTTCATTGTGAGGTGGATATTATTGCAGGTCACTTTAAAGGCTATCAGGTTGACCACGTGGACTGACGGAAGAATGAAGCGGCGGACGCTTTAAGCCGGCTGGGCTCTCAGCGCAAATCGGTCCCGCCCAATGTTTTTCTGGATGTGCTGCACAACCCGTCGGTCAAGCTCCCTGGTGAAGCGGATTTGGCTATTCCTGATATGGAGGCTCAATTTGTGGCAGCTCTTCATGTCATTCCAGATTGGACGCTTCCTTACCTGGCATACATGAACCGGGGCGAATTACCAGAGGATGAGACTCTGGCCCGACAGATAATCCGGCGGTCCAAGTCCATGACTATTGTCAATGGCGAGTTGCATCATTGCAGTGTATCAGGGGCGTTTCAACGCTGTGTGTCTCCTGAAGAAGGCTGTGAAATTTTGCGTGAGATCCACGAAGGAGATTGTGGTCACCACGCCAGTTCAAAATCTTTGGTGGCTAAAGCGTTTCGCCATGGCTTCTATTGGTTAACTGCTCATGCTGATGCAGAGAATCTGGTCAGACAATGTGATAGTTGCCAAAAGTTTTCAAGACGTGCTCATGTGCCGGCTCAAGAATTGAGAATGATTCCAATTACTTGGCCGTTTGCGACTTGGGGGTTGGATATGGTTGGGCCTTTCAAAAGGTCCAAAGATAAGAATACCCACCTCCTGGTGGCGGTTGACAAGTTTACAAAGTGGATGGAGGCAGAACCTATTAGCAAGTGTGATGCGGCCACGGCGGTTCAGTTCATCAAAAAAGTGATTTTCCGGTTTAGCTTTCTACACAGTATCATCACAGATAATGGTACCAATTTGTCCAAGGGTGCCATGAAGGAGTTCTGTGAACTGGAGCACATCCGGCTTGATGTTTCATTAGTGGCACACCCACAGTCCAATGGTCAAGCAGAAAGGGCTAATCAAGAAATCTTGAGAGGCATCAAGCCCTGGCTTATGGTTCCTTTGTAGAGAACACCGGGTTGTTGGGTAGAAGAGTTACCATCTGTGTTATGGAGCATCAATACTACACCCAACAGATCAACAGGATACACACCGTTCTTCATGGTCTACGGAGCGGAGGCGGTTCTCCCCAGTGATATCCGTCATGACTCACCTCGTGTGGCGGCTTATGTTGAAGCGGAAAACGAGACAGCACGGCAAGACGCTTTGGACCTGTTGGATGAAGAACATGACATAGCAGCCGCCCGCTTGGCGATTTATCAACAGGACCTTCGGCATTATCACAGTCGCCGAGTCAGAACCAGAACCTTTCAGGAAGGAGATTTGGTGCGTCGGCTCATCCAAGATCAGACTGATATGCATAAGCTATCCCCACCTTGGGAGGGAGCTTTCGTGGTCAGCAAGAATCTGCACAATGGGGCATACTATCTGATCGATATTCGAGAGCATAAAGACTCACGTACATCAGAGGAGGAGACCAACAGGCCGTGGAACATAGCTCATCTTCGGCCTTACTATACCTGAGCCATTGGCTCTACTTATGTACATATTACGACGATGTATATATTATGATTAAGTATAATAAACTGGAACCTCAGCTAAAGCGGGGTATCTGTTCTTTTACATCATGTGTGGTTACACGGAGTTGTTCTAAAGCGGCCTCCGGTTTACCCCTTGAGTTAGCTTTTCAAAGCATCATGTTATATCACTTGGGGGCTTGGTCATGTCCGAACCAATGCAACACCTCTTGATAGGCGAAGCGCCACCAGATCACTTGGGGACTTGGTCACGTCTGAACCAGTCACGCCTCTTGATCGGCCTAAGGCCACAGAATCACTTGGGGGCTTGGTCGAACCCAAACCATTGCCACGCCTCTTGATCGGCATAAATGCCACGGTTTCATTTGGAGACCTGGCTGACTTGAACCATAGCTACACCTATCGGGAGCTTGGTCGTGTCCGACCATGGTAATGCCATTTGATCGGCTCAAATAAAGCCTCTTTTTGCAAACGGTTTTATCATTCCCTTTGCTTTACAATTTTCTTTGATAGATATTTCTTTCTTTTTGTTGCGTTTTTTAAACCGACAAAGTTTTAAGCCGGTTCAAACTATCAATTCATGGAACACGGTCCATTTTTAATCCGGAGACTATTTGCCCGGTTTGATTTTTTAAAACATCCTATTACGGAGTAACACGGTGTTTTATTATAACCCGGCATGGTTTACATGGTAAACCAGCATTATATATATATACAAGAGCAGATATCTCCTCCGACAATGTGGGTTTATAAACCTCCGTTTCAAGATTGGCCAAGCCAACTTCATGCCCAACGATGGCAGGTATTATGTATCCCAAAGATTTGATCATATGCTTAAATTTCAGATATTTTGATTTCATATATGCAGACATCATACTCCGCCTGACGGTACAACCGCGGTGGCACTTTAAGATTTTTTGTAGTACAGAAAATACTTTGGAAAGTTCATCACCCAAAGGAAGAACAAGTTGCAGTAATTATGCACGAAGGCATATCAAAATCAAGAGTATCGGCTAGCCTATTACAAGGCAACACGGTGCCCAAAATAAGATCATTGGTTTTTTTGCAAAGGAGAAGCAGTTTAAACCGGCTTCCGGTTCAAGCTTGGTCACCAGCCTGGCCTGATGGTTGTGGGTCATCCCACGCCGTTTCAGCTTCAGCTTCTCTACCCAGCGGCTGGAAATCAACAGTTGTCCAGTCGATTCCCATTAATGCTTGAAAGACAGCTTCATCATGGATCAGCAACGACGGTTCAATATCGGGAGCGTAAGTATGCTTACGGATTGGAGGGATAAGATTTTCCGCTTCAGGAATTGGTGCAGCTACTCGCCTGTTTTGGTTGTCATATTGGGCTTGATAATGAGACAAGTCTGCTTCTTCAACCAATTGACAAGCTAGCGGACGCACCTCCCGGTTTATTGCTCGCAGATCCGCTTCACTAAACTCTGACCCATCTTCCTTCAAGCTGGGATAGCCCTGAGCCACTTCAACAGGATCAAAATCCGACACCCAAGCTTTTGCCCGGATTAAGGCATTGATCGCACCGGTTCGAGCAGCAGATTTCTTCAGCTCTTCAACCCGAGCAGGAAGCATCGACAGTCTCTTCAGAGTGTCCTGAATCAAAGTGGGCACCGGATTGTTGTGGGATGCAGTATAGATGATCTGCTGTGCACCACTGTACAGTTGTTCGATCAATGTGTAGGCGGCTTTCAATTTCTTCCGCACATCTGACCCCAAGTGACCAATGCGTGTCCCTGAAATATTACAAAGGGTTAACAAACCGGCAGCTCTATAAGACGGCCGAATCAATCCAGAAATCAAACCAGCTTACCAAAGATACCAGCGGTCATGGCATGCACATGCCGCTTTATGCTGGTCAGTTCGTCCACCACCGGTTTCAGTGCAGCCTCGGCATCTTCTGCTCGTTTGGTTAAAGCGGATTTTTCAGTGGCCCAATCCGCCCGCTCTTTCTTGAAGCTCTCCTTAAGCTGTTCCATGGCGCTTAAAGCGCTGGTTAATTCCTCTTTTGCTTTGGAGGTTTCAGCTTGTTGGGATTTCAGATTTTCTTGGACATCGGTGACTTGGTTTTCTTTTGTCCTCAGCTCAGCCTGCATACAGACAGATATATGATTCCGCAAGCAGTACAACAATTGAAGTACCAACCACATAACAAGTTATGCACTTGGCCCTTGGGGGCTAATGTATATTTGATCTTAATCTTTCAATAGATTCTAAAGTCCCAAGATCTATACAAGTATTCAACTTGGCACTTGGGGGCTAATGGCTATTTGCTCAAATAAAGATGACAATTACTTAAAGTCCCAGTTTAACTACGCTAAGTTGAACCGGCCCTTGGGGGCTACATCAGCGAATTCCGAAGTATTGAGATTTATATTAGCAAGTCACAGTTTGAATGAAGATTCTAAACCGGCCCTTGGGGGCTAGAGAGTTAACAAGATTGAAATATCCAAGTAGGAAAAAGTACATGAAAGTTACCTCAAATTTCTCTTTCATCATATTCACCAGACCAGCTTCATAATCACGGCTGGTATACAGCCGGTTCAGGTAGCCAGAATGAAGATCTTGGGCATTCAGAGCAGCATAGGTCGCCAAGTCAACATTCCACTTTCCTTTTCCCATGGCAGCAAATTCTTCTTTGGCGGTATGCTTGGATAAAACAATAGGATTGCTGGGCTCTGTACGGCCAATGCCAGTAATTACAACTTCATCATCCTTAGCATCACCGGTTTGCACTAGCGCAGTCGGTTTGTCAGCAGGCTGGGATGGACTGGTGGATCTCCCAAACCGGATGGGGCTTGTGGGCTGGTTGACAGGGCTTGAGGTGTCAATAGGCCTTTCTTCAACAACAAAATCGTCATCCTGCTGTGGTGGATCATTGGGTATATCTTCAGGAATAGCCGCTTCAAGATCTGGTGTTTTACCCGGTTCAGGGATGGTGTCCTCCTCGGCCGCTTTATCCAGGCGAGCCTTCTTGCTCGGCCTAGGCTTGGCCCTGAAAGGAATAACAAAGTCAAATACAGCATATGTTCCAAGGTGATGTACCAGAAATATTATGATAAGTATAGCTTACCCAAGCACCATTTTGAGCGGTGGCAGCTGAGTAGCCGATGACTCGCCAGAGAATGAGTGGGAAGTAACCTGATAATCAGAGTCAGATGGATTAAGAGGTTGACGAAAACAGCCCGCTTTAGAACAAGCACCGACAACCAAATTAGAGACCTCTGAACGGCGTTTCCGAACCAGACTGTTCGGTAAACCGGCGGAGGTAACTACCTGGCCGCTGTGCCGGGTTGTGTGGCGAGCTTCATGCTGTTGGGTCTTCATAAGAAATTTGGGATTCAAGTAAGCAAGAGGATGAGAAAATTTAACCTTCTGGTTTGCCTGACGAATTTTTAGTGAAGGCAAAGGGTTTGAATCAGAAGAGGGGTAATTACCTCTGCAGCATCAGCATGGCTGGCTTCGGCATCATCCTGACAAATATCATCATGAATAAGGCGTATGAAAAATAAGCCAAGTGAGTCAAGCTCTACCTCAAGGTCTGGATTACCCACATCATCATCAGGGGCCGGATCAGAAGATGCAGTGGTTTTCTTCTTATGAACAGGCCGTTTCATGACTTCAGTCTTTGGCCGGGTTGGTCTTTCCGGTTTGTCTGTTTTTTCTGGCTTCTCCTGCGGAAGTTTCTTGCTCCAAAACGGATCATTGCCCTGTTTAAACAGACGTTGATATCAAATAATGACTAGATATATCAATAACAGGTTCAGTAAAAATAAAAATCAAACTCTTACAGCTGGCGGTCTGTTGGTGGCACAGAAGGGAAGCAGGCCGGTTCGAGCACAGATGTGTTCCGGTTCATTCAGCATTTTATTCACAGCCTCTGTGATTTCTTTGTCGATGAGCTGGATGTTAGCATGTCGCAGTGGGTCATCAACACTGCCAGTATACTCGCACATCAAACCGGAGCGCTGACTAAGGGGCAGTATGCTTCACGATATCCAACAGCGAGTGAGATCAACCCCTATTAAACCGTTGACCATGAAGGCTCTGAGCTTGGACAGTTGAGGAGCGTATTTGCTTCTCTCCTTGGCAGTCAACCTTTGCGGAAAGGGTTGTGTATTGCTAAGCCGCTCCGGACGAAAGCCAGGCAAAGGATTTTTACCAGCAGGGGAGGTGTCTTTGCAATAGAACCATGTTTGGTTCCACTCTTTGGGGTGGCTGTGCAGTTTGGCGTGAGGGTAGGTGACCTCTTTCCTTTTCTGAATCGCCACACCACCCAATTCCGTATTGGAACCGTCAGTAAACTCAGTGCGGCAGTTTAGATGGAAGCATTCTCTGAACAACTCAACTGTGGGCTCCTCTTGAAAGAACACCTCACAGAGCACTTGGAAGTGACACATGTTTGTAACAGAGTTGGGGCCAGTGTCTTGTGGGCGGAGTTGAAAATTGGCTAAAACGTCCTGGTAAAATTTAGAACCGGGCGGCTTAAAGCCCTCGGCTAAGTGATCTACGAAAACAATGGCCTCTCCTTCTTGAGGTGTGGGAGGGCATTCTTTGCCAGGGACCCTCCAATGGATGGTATTCTTGCTGCCTAAGGCGCCGATCAGGACTAAATTATTCAGTTGAGTCTCTGTGACGCGAGAAGGAACCCAGTTGCACTCATATACTTGCTTGGCCATGATGAAATCTACAAGATAGGTGATTCCGGTTCAAGAATGCATTGATTAAAGTACACTGGTATGTACAATGTTAAACCGGAGATAGCTCTATCTAAACCGGAGTTTTATGAAGCAACAGCATCTGGCGGTTCAACAAGGGGACTAATGGTATATACCGGTTTGTTAATTTTTTCTACACCAAGTTAAACCGCCGAATCTAAGCATTGAAACAGTTGAGATTGCGGATGGGTAAGTGTATAGAAACAGATTTCACAAGATTTCTCTACAGCGATGGATCTGAAGCAAGTTCAGAAAAGAAGGAAAATATCCAAAAGCTCAAAGCAGAACAGTATTGAATCAATGGGCAGAAATATATGTGAGATCTATGGTTGTAGGCATGAAACTAAAGGCGGATACTAAAAGTTATCACTACACAGAGAAGGGATTCACAGATGTACCCAGGAGCTAGCATATGAACAAGGAGCAGGCGATGAACACTAGAGAGCATGGAAACCCTAGAACAGATCTATAATGAAAAAGATAGAAGAGTTACCGGAGCTGAGGAAGACGCGGAAGGTCGCCGCGGTGCTCTGGTACGCTCAGGGTGATGCAGCGGCCAAGGTTGGTGCAGTAGTTGACGGCGGCGGCGGAGCTCCGAAGCTGGGCGACACGAGGAAGACGAAGCAGAAGGGCACGAAGGGAAAAAAAGAAATGACCCTTTTGTCCTATTTATAAAGAAAGGGGCATGTGTTAGGCGCGAGAATCAAGGGGCCGCGAATTTGGAAACGGAGTTGTCGCCTCGATTGTCGCAGATCTATTAAACAAGAAGGTATCATGGATAGTTTCTTTATGATAGATGATGTCACTCCGGTTTACAGCAATCGGAGAAGATGACATCACGGCAGTTCACCGAACTACAAGAAGATGTTGAAGATGAAGTTTTTGCTAAAGGATTGACATGAACCTGTTCAAATCAATCTGGGGCCTAATGTTGGGGATATTGCTACTGGGCGTAAACCGGCCTATCTGGGGCAGGTTAACTTCATCAGTAGTTTAGTATGTTAAAGCCCATGAAGGTAGATGAGGGCTTAAAGCCCATGATCGGTTTAAGGCCTGTAGCCATAAACCGGCGTCGGTATGTAAACTTGTATTGTAAGTTAGGAATAAGTAGAGACCAAACCGAACACGTATATGAGCCGGTGTTGGGACTCTGTAAACCGACGGGCCTCACCCATGTATATAAGGGGACGACACGGCGACAGTTGAAGGGAAGAGACAACAACTCGAGACTTAGGCGAAGCTTGTTTGCTCCCTAGTCATCGAAACCCCATCAATTCCATCACAACTAGACGTAGGCTTTTACCTTCATCGAAGGGGCCGAACTAGTATAAACTCTCTTGCGTCCCTGTGTCCGCTTTAACCCCTTCAAGCTAAACCGTTGCGTTGGCTCCATGACTAAGTCCTTTCTCAAGGACATCTGCCATGACAAAACCACGACACGTACTCTTACGTGAGACTGGTTCCACCGACTGACATGCACTAGTTGTATAAGGTGGCTAGCGGGTGTCTATCTCTCCCACTTTTGTCGGATCGGATTCGATGAAAAGGGTCGTTATGAAGGGTCAATAGAAATTGCCATATCACGTTGTGGTTTTGGCGTAGGTAAGAAATGCTCTTGCTAGAAACCTATAGCAGTCACGTAAAGACTTGCAACAACAATTAGAGGACGTCTAACTTGTTTTTGCAGCATGTGCCGTGTGATGTGATATGGCCAAAAGGATGTGATGAATGATATATGTGTTGTACGAGATTGATCATGTTCTTGTAATAGGAATCACGACTTGCATGTCGATGAGTATGACAACCGGCAGGAGCCATAGGAGTTGTCTTAATTTATTTATGACCTGCGTGTCAACATAAACATCATGTAATTACTTTACTTTATTGCTAAAGCGTTAGCCATAGTAGTAGAAGTAATAGATGACGAGACAACTTCAAGAAGACACAATGATGGAGATCATGGTGTCATGCTGGTGACAACGATGATCCTGGAGCCCCGAAGATGGAGATCAAAAGGAGCAAAATGATATTGGCCATATCATGTCACTATTTGATTGCATGTGATGTTTATCATGTTTTACATCTTATTTGCTTAGAACGACGGTAGCTTAAATAAGATGATCCCTCGTAATAATTTCAAGAAAGTGTTCCCCCTAACTCTGCACCGTTGCGAATGTTCGTTGTTTTGAAGCACCACATGATGATCGGGTGTGATAGATTCTAACGTTCGAATACAATGGGTGTAAGCCAGATTTACACACGCAATACACTTAGGTTGACTTGACGAGCATAGCATGTACAGACATGGCCTCGGAACACGGAAGACCGAAAGGTCAAGCATGAGTCATATAGAAGATACGATCAACATGAAGATGTTCACCGATGTTGACTAGTCCGTCTCACGTGATGATCGGACACAGCCTAGTTGACTCGGATCATGTTTCACTTAGATGACTAGAGAGATGTCTATCTGAATGGGAGTTCATTAAATAATTTGATTAGATGAACTTAATTATCATGAACATAGTATAAATTGTCTTTGCAAATATGTTGTGGATAAATAGCTCACGCTTTAGCTCCCTATTTTAATACGTTCCTAGAGAAAAGACTAAGTTGAAAGATATTGTAAGCATTGACGCAGACTAGGTCCGTTGCCTAAGGAGTGTCCTCACTGCTACACAGAAATCTTATGTCTTTGATGCACCGCTCGGTGTGCCAACCCCTCTAGCGTCGTCTGTGGATGTTGTGAACACCTGACAGACACATCCTGATGACTACTTGATAGTTTAGTGCACCATAATTTACGGCTTAGAATCGGGATTCCAATGACGTTTTGAACGCCATAAGACATATGAGATGTTCCAAGAGCTGAAATTGGGATTTCAGGCTCATGCCCGTGTTGAGAGGTATGAGACCTTTGACAAGTTCTTTTTCCAACAAGATGGAGGAGAATAGCTCAGCTAGTGAGCATGTGCTCAGAATGTCTGGGTGCTACAATCACTTGAATCAAGTGGGAGTTAAACTTCCAGATAAGATAGTGATTGATAGAGTTCTCTAGTCACTATCACTAAGCTACTAGATCTTCGTGATGAACTATGACATGCAAGGGATGGAGATGATCCCAGAGCTATTCACGGTGCTTAAGACCGCAAAAGGTAGAAATCAAGAAGGAGCATCAAGTGTTGAAGGTTTAACAAGACCACTGGTTTCAAGAAGGAGCATCAAGTGTTGAAGGTTTAACAAGACCACGGTGCCCAAGGTTGAACCCAAACCCGAGACTAAGTGCTTCTATTGTAAGGGGAACGGTCACTGGTAGCGGAATTACCCCAAATGCATGGTAGATAAGAAGGCTGGCAACTTCAACAAAGTATATACGTGTTATTAATGTGTACCTCACTAATACTCCTGGTAGCACCTGGGTGTTGGATACCGGTTCAGTTGCTATTATTGGTGACTTGAAGCAAAAGCTACGGACTAAACGGAGACTGGCTAAGGGCAAGGTGACGATGTGTGTTGGAAGTGTTTCCAAAGTTGATAAGATCACCATCGCACGCTCCATCTGCCTTCGGGATTAGTATTGAACCTAGATAAATGTTATCAGGTGTCTACGTTGAGCATGAATATGATTAGATCATGTTCATTGCAATACGGTTATTCATTTAAGTTAGAGAATAATGGTTATTCTGTTTACATGAATAATACCTTTCATGGTCATGCACCCTATGTGAATGGTTCAGTGAATCTCGGTCGTGGTAATACACATGTTCACACCAAAAGATGTAGATAGTACCACTTTCTTGTGGCACTGCCGCTTAGGTCATATTGGCGTAAGATGCATGAAGAAACTCCGTGTCGATGGATGTTTGGAGTCACTTGATTTTGAATCGCTTGACACATGTGAGCCATGCCTCATGGGCAGGATGACTAAGACCCCGTTTTTCAGGCACAATGAAACGGGCAAGTGACTTGTTGGAAATCATACATGCTGATGCGTGTGATCCAATGAGAATTGAAGCGTGCGGTGGATATCGCTATTTTCTCATCTTCACTAACGATTTGAATAGATATAGGTATATTTACTTAATGAAGCACATGTCTGAAACATTTGAAAAGTTCAAGCGATTTTAGAGTGAAGTTAAGAACCATCATAACAAGAAGATCAAATTCCTACGATCTGATCGATGAGAATTTCTGATTTATGAGTTTGGCAAACACTTAAGACATTGTGGAATTGTTTCACAGTTGAAGCCACCTGGAACACCACAGAGTAATGGTGTGTCCGGACGTCGTAATCGAACCTTATGAGATATGGTGCGATCTATGATGTCTCTTACCGATCTACGGTTTTTATTTTGAGGATATGCATTAGAGACAGCTGCATTCACTTTAGATAGGACACCATCTAAGTCCATTGAGACGATGTCGTATGAATATGGTTTGGCAAGAAATAAAGTTGTCATTTCTTAATGTTTGGGGCTGCGATGCTTAAGGCTTCAGCCGGAGAGGCTCGAACCCAAAAGCGAACAAACACATCTTCATAGGATACCCAAAGGTAACAGTTGGGTATACCTTCTATCTCAGACCCGAGGGCAAATTGTTTGTCACAAAGAACGGGTCCTTTCTCGAGAAGGAGTTTCTCTTGAAAGAATTGAGTGGGAGGAAGATAGAACTTGATGAGGTTGTTGAACCTCTACTTCAACCAGAAAGTGGTGCAACACAGAAAGATGTTTCTATGGCGCCTATGTTGGTTGAAGAGGAAGTTAATGATAGTGATCATGAAGCCTCGGATCAAGTTGCTATCGAACCTCGTAGGTCGACAAGGATATGTGCTACTCCTGAGTGGTACGGTGATCCTGTCTTAGATATCACGTTGTTAGACAACAATGAACCTACAAGCTATGGACAAGCGATGGTGGGCCCGTATTCCGACAAATGGTTAGAAGCCATGAAATCCAAGATAGGATCCATGTATCAGAACAAAGTATGGACTTTGGTGGACTTGCCCGATGATCGGCAAGCCATTGAGATAAATGGATCTTTAAGAAGAAGACGGACGTGGGCGGTAATGGTACCGTCTATGAAGCTCGACTTGTGGGAAAGAGTCTTTTCACAAGTTCAAGGAGTTGACTACGATGAGAATTTCTCACCCGTAGCGATGCTTAAGTCCGTCGGAATCATGTTAGCATTAGCTGTGTTTTTTGATTATGAAATCTGACAGATGGATGTCAAAACAAGTTTTCTTACCAGCTTTCGTAAGAAAAAGTTGTATGTGATATAATCAAAGGTTCTGTCGATCCTAAGGATGCTAAAAGGTATGCTGGCTCCAGCAATCCTTCTATGGACTAGAGCAAGCATCTCGGAGTCAGAATATATGCTTTGATGGAGTGATCAAAGCTTTTAGGTTTATACAATGTTTGCTAGAAACTTGTATTTAGAAGAAAGTGAGTGGGAGAACTACAACATTTCTGATAAGTATATGTGGATGACACATTGATGATTCGAAATAACGTAGAATTTCTAGAAAGCATAAACGGTTGTTTGAAGAGTGTTTTTCAAAGGAAGACCTGGATAAAGCTATGTACATATTGGGCATCAAGATCTATAGAGATAGATCAAGACGTTTGATGATACTTTCAAAGAACGCACATCTTGACATGTTTTTGAAGGAGTTCAAAATAGATCAGTCAAAGAAGGGGTTCTTACCTGAGTTGTAAGGTGTGAAGTTGAGTAAGACTCAAAGATTGACCACGGCAGAAGAAAGAGGAAGGACGAAGGTCGTCCCCTATGCTTTTGTCATAGGCTCTATACGGTATGCCATGTACCACACTAGATGTGTACCTTGCCACGTGTCTGGCAAGAGGGTGCAAAGGTGATCTAGGAGTGGATCACCAGATAGCGGTCAAAATTATCCTTAGAGGAATAACGAAATGTTTCTCGGTTATGGAGGTGATAAAGAGTTCGACATAAAGAGTTACGTCGATGCAAGCTTAACACTTATCCGGATAGATCTAAGTAGAGATGCCGGATACATATAATGGAGCAACAATTTGGAATAGCTCCAAGTGGAATGTGGTAGCAGCATCTACGATATGACATAAAGTTTTGCAAAATACATAGGGATCTGAATATTGCAGACCCGTTGACTATAACCTCTCTCACAAGCATAACATGATCAAACCCAGAACTCATTGAGTGTTAATCACATAGTGATGTGAACTAGATTATTGAGACTAGTAAACTCTTTGGATGTTGGTCACATGGCGATGTGACCTGTGAGTGTTAATCACATGGCGATGTGAACTAGATTATTGACTCTAGTGCAAGTGGGAGACTGTTGGAAATATGCCCTAGAGGCAATAATAAATTGGTTATTATTCTATTTCCTTTTTCATGATAATCGTTTATTATCCATGCTAGAATTGTATTGATAGGAAACTCAGATACATGTGTGGATACATTGACAACACCATGTCCCTAGTAAGCCTCTAGTTGACTAGCTCGTTGATCAATAGATGGTTACGGTTTCCTGACCATGGACATTGGATGTCGTTGATAATGGGATCACATCATTAGGAGAATGATGTGATGGACAAGACCCAATCCTAAGCCTAGCACAAGATCGTGTAGTTCGTATGCTAAATCTTTTCTAATGTCAAGTATCATTTCCTCAGACCATGAGATTGTGCAACTCCCGGATACCGTAGGAGTGCTTTGGGTGTGCCAAACGTCACAACGTAACTGGGTGGCTATAAAGGTGCACTACGGGTATCTCTGAAAGTGTCTGTTGGGTTGGCACGAATCGAGACCGGGATTTGTCACTCTGTGTAACGGAGAGGTATCTCTGGGCCCACTCGGTAGGACATCATCATAATGTGCACAATGTGACCAAGGAGTTGATCACGGGATGATGTGTTACGGAACGAGTAAAGAGACTTGCCGGTAACGAGATTGAACAAGGTATCGGGATACCGACGATTGAATCTCGGGCAAGTACCGTACCGATAGACAAAGGGAATTGTATACGGGGTTGATTAAATCCTTGACATCGTGGTTCATCCGATGAGATCATCGTGGAGCATGTGGGAGCCAACATGGGTATCTAGCTCCCGCTGTTGGTTATTGACCGGAGAGTTGTCTCGGCCATGTTTGCATGTCTCCCGAGCCCGTAGGGTCTACACACTTAAGGTTTGATGATGCTAGGGTGATAGGGAAAGTATGTACGCGGTTACCGAATGTTGTTCGGATTCCCGGATGAGATCCCAGACGTCACGAGGAGTTCCGGATTGGTCCAGAGGTAAATATTTATATATGGGAAGTCCCGTTTTGGTCACCGGAAAGGTTTCGGGTGCTATCGGTAACGTACCGGGACCACCGGGAGGGTCCCGGGGGTCCACCAGGTGGGGCCACCAGCCCTAGAATGCTGCGTGGGTAAAGTTTGGGAGGGGACCAGCCCCAGGTGGACTGGTGCGCCCCCCCACCAAGGCCCAAGGTGCAAGGGAGAGTGGGAGGGGCAAACCCTAGGTCCAAATGGGCCTTAAGGCCCACCCTAGGTGCGCCCCCCTCTCTCCCCCTTGGCCGCCACCCTAGATGGGTTTTGGGGCTGCCGCCACACCTAGGGAGGGAACCCTAGATGGGGGCGCAGCCCCTCGCCTTCCCCTATATATACTTGAGGTATTGGGGGCTGCAAGACACACGAGATCATCTCCCTCTTGGCGCAAACCTACCTCACTCCCTCCTCGTCTCTCGTAGTGCTTGGCGAAGCCCTGCTGGAGTTCCGCGCTCCTCCACCACCACCACGCCATCGTGCTGCTACTGGATGGAGTCTTCCCCAACCTCTCCTTCTCCCCTTTCTGGATCAAGGCGTGGGAGACGTCACCGGGCTGCACGTGTGTTGAACGGGGAGGCGCCGTTGTTCGGCGCTTAGATCGGAATCAACCGTGATCTGAATCGCTGCGAGTATGACTCCTTCATCCGTGTTCTTGCAACGCTTCCGCTTAGCGATTTACAAGGGCATGTAGATGCACTCTCCTTCCCCTCGTTGCTAGATTACTCCATAGATTGATCTTGGTGATGCGTAGAAAATTTTAAATTTCTGCTACGATCCCCAACAGTGGCATCATGAGCTAGGTCTATGCGTAGTTTCTATGCACGAGTAGAACACAAGTTGTTGTGGGCGTCGATTTTGTCAATTTACTTGTCGTTACTAGTCTTATCTTGATTTGGCGGCATCGTGGGATGAAGCGGCCCAGACCGACCTTACACGTACTCTTACGTGAGACTGGTTCCACCGACTGACATGCACTAGTTGCATAAGGTGGCTAGCGGGTGTCTGTCTCTCCCACTTTAGTCGGATCGGATTCGATGAAAAGGGTCCTTATGGAGGGTAAATAGAAATTGGCATTATCACGTTGTGGTTTTGGCGTAGGTAAGAAATGTTCTTGCTAGAAACCTATAGCAGCCATGTAAAAACTTGCAACAACAATTAGAGGACGTCTAACTTGTTTTTGCAGCATGTGTCGTGTGATGTGATATGGCCAAAAGGATGTGATGAATGATATATGTGTTGTATGAGATTGATCATGTTCTTGTAATAGGAATCACGACTTGCATGTCGATGAGTATGACAACCGGCAGGAGCCATAGGAGTTGTCTTAATTTATTTATGACCTGCGTGTCAACATAAATGTCATGTAATTACTTTACTTTATTGCTAAAGCATTAGCCATAGTAGTAGAAGTAATAGATGACGAGAAACTTCAAGAAGACACGATGATGGAGATCATGGTGTCATGCCGGTGACAACGATGATCATGGTGTCATGCCGGTGACAACGATGATCATGGAGCCCCAAAGATGGAGATCAAAAGGAGCAAAATGATATTGGCCATATCATGTCACTATTTGATTGCATGTGATGTTTATCATGTTTTACATCTTATTTGCTGTAGCGACCAGACCTCAAACAGTCTGATCTCTATGGTCCGGTGTCATCCCTGGATCAGTAATGCTGACACCATACAATACTCGGAGGATTTATAGCAGAGTAGCAATCACACACTTATTACATAGAGTGTCTCAAAAGAGAACTTATTACAATAAATATGGCTTAAGGCCATCTAATAACGGTAACAGCGGAAGGCTTGGAAGATAAGTGTGTCCATCAACTCCAACGGCATCACTGAGTATAGAACCACGACCTAAAACTCCTTAATCGTCGTCTGAAAAGTCTGCAACATTAACGTTGCAGCCCGAAACGGGTCAACACATGGAATATGCTGGCAAGGTAACACATAGAGAGTAATGGAATGAAACAGCTATACTATATGCATATTTGGCTGGTGGAAAGCTCTATGGTTACAGTTTTGCGTAAAGCCAATTTTTCCCTACTGCAAAGGAATAAATTTATTTAACTATCATGGTGGTTGTTAAACATTGAGAATGGTTGACAGCATTCTCAATCCCAATTAAGCATCATCATTAAACCCAACAAAATTAATTTAAAGTAACATGATGAGATTCACATGATAATCCAAGTACTAGATACTCAAGATGTCCATAACCGGGGACATGGCTAATCATGATTAGTTTATACACTCTGCAGAGGTTTGTGCACTTTTCCCCACAAGACTCGATCGCCTCCGTTTGGTTTCTCGCACTACATGGTGTTTGAGAAGACGAATGACCGAGACATAGTCTTTCAGAAGCGCTAGCACCTTACGATCGGGTAGACCGTACCACCTACATCCCCTACATCTGCTAGTCTACCATTGTAAGAGTTCGCACAACTTAGTCAACTATGCTAGAGCCCATAATAGCTTGTGGCTGCACATGGAAGTTTCTAGTATGAATAGTCTCATGATCCCTTTGAGCCTGGGTGGCGGTCCAAAAGAAAACAGGCAAGTCCTGGAATACCCAGGTGCCTCAATCCACCTAGATGTGTGTTTAAGTTGCCACCTTAGATAAAACATTAATTAACAAAACTCACATCTGTCATGGATATCACTCACCCAATCCACATCTACTAGCATAGCATGGTATAATAAGCAAACGTAGAAGTAACTCCCAAAGGTTTGATAAGAAACAGGTAATAGGTACTACCTCAACTACTTCCCATCCCACAATTTAATTAGATCCTAGTCATGCAATGTGTGAGGATTGATCTAATGCAATAAAACTGGGTAGTAGAAAAGGTATGATCAAAGTGTTACTTGCCTTGCTGATGATCCGCGAAACCTAACGATTCGAAGTAATAGGCGGCGCACTCCGGGTACTCTATCGCAGACAAACAAACAAGCATACAATAAGTACTCATCTAATGCACGGGTAAAACTCAAATAAGAGATCTAACTAGAAGGTTCAACTTAAGAACTCCGGTTGGCAAAAAGAATCAAATCGAACGAAGCAACGAAAGTCAAACGGCGAAGGAAAACAATTTCGTTCTAGTAATCTGGATCTAAGGCAAATTTTACAGTAGAAAAATCTTTTTAAGTTGGTTAAACGGATAGAGGGTTTCGAGACGAATCTCTAGGCGCTTGAATCGCCTGATCTCGATAAACGAGCGAAAAGTTATACTAAAACGAAAATCGGATCAGGAATCGCGATCAGAAAAATCGCGGATTTAATCCGAGAAAAAGAAAAACGACGAACGCTCGCTAGAACGAACGAACGGACGAACGCTCACTATTTAAATAAACCGGAAAAACCGATCTATTTAAAAAACCGAAACTAAAAAAACCGACGAAAAACCGATCTTTTTTTTGAAAAAATGTTGGCACGGAAGTCGAGGCGGCGGCGAACCTCGGCGGCGGTGGCGGCGTCCGGCGG